>NW_026968120.1:332842-665685 GCF_028390025.1 Pseudophryne corroboree | reverse complement strand
CCTGAATCTACATTTTGTTGCTCCGGGTGTCCCGGGGGTTGGGGGCTGCACCCGGGGACTAGTGTGTGAGCGGTGCTGGCTCCTGCACAGTGAAAGGGCATGGCCACCCAGCATGACGCCTCCCTTCTTGACCATGCTGTAATTGCAGTCGCACTGCAGTTCAGCGTGATCATAAAAAATGGTGTAGCCTCCTGCTGGTGCAGACTGTATGTGCGCGCAGGAAGCCGCCACCATTTTTGTGATCACAGCGGCTGAATGTGATGTCATACAGCCGCTGTGACCACGCCCCCTGTGTCTCCTCCGTTGCAGACCCCATTTTGAAGCCTTGCCCCCGCACCGCTCCATCCCTGACTTGGAAATGGAGTGTTGCTGACCCACCTATCCCCCCCCCCCCGCCCCGATTGACAGGCAGAGGCGATCGCATTCTCTGCGGGGTGCCGCAGAAAATGCAGGCACATGCGTATGCTCTTAGCAATTTTTGCAGTTGGATCGCTTATTGTGATTGCAATCCAACCTGAATCAGGCCCTAATACCTATCACAATGCGCTGCGGGCAGTACAAAATTGGGTTAATATAGGAGAAAAACCCCCAGACCTGTGCTCCTTAACTGTACCTGGTGGCTAGTGGAGCGGCTGCCCAGTAATCAGTGTCCACGCTTGTGCGCACACGGTCCACCCCCTACGGCCACGCTCCCCTTCATCAGCGGCCTCGTGATCCGGAAGGGTGGTGTGTGTGTGACTGACCTTAGGATGAAACCGGAGCCTCCGCTGCAGTGACCCAGCAACCAGGGCATGGGAGTATACAGCGCCGCTGGGAGTGATGAAGCTGCAGTAAAGATGTCTATTAGACCTAGCCTGCTGCAGCCCTTGTAGATTCTCATAAAACAAGTTCTTCTTTTCTTGTCAAAATTTATAGCTAAGAATAGGCTGCCTGAGGCAGGCCCCTGTTAAGTGGCCTGCTACTGAAGGCACCAACTACAAACTGAGCTCCCTGTTCATGGAAGCGGGGTTATAGAGGAGAATGCACTGAACATCTTGGGAACAGTCAAAAGCTTTGAGCCGGTTGGTGCCTCAGATCAAGATCCTACTCTACACCCCAATGTGAATCCTTGTGGAGTCCAGTGTACCCCACAGAAGAAATTAATGTGTCACACCCATTGGCAGCAACCTTAGAATAGCTGCTGACGGGCACAATTGAGAATGGAGGGGGGGGGGGGGGGGGGACATTTGAATCCAGCACATAAATGCAATTCAAATATGTAATTTGTACCTTCCTATTTTAAAATATAATGGATGAACCTCACCCTGTGAGAACAATCTTCATGATCAAGAGATCTCATATGCAAAATAAGTATGAGTTGGGATAGGGCTGGGGAGGGTGGCTGCTCGGGCAGCCCCTCCCCCGTCAAGTTAAGGAGATTCAACTGAGGAAGCACAAGGGAACTCTCGTCTGGGGACAACAACTGCAGGGAGACCACATCTTTTCAGATGAACATGGGAGGGCGGAAGGCTGCCTAATACTGAAGCACCATCAAATATCAAACCATATGCAACATCTAGTACAAGCATTCCTGGGGGAAGGTCTGCAGCAGACGGATTTGCATACAGTGATGTTATCCAAGCAGTGGGCCAAAGTTGGCTGGAACCCTCATCTGCATATGAAAAGAGAAAAGGGGCGTGCAGGGCATGGCGGCCTTTTGCAGTGCTTGGATGACCCCTAGTTCTCATTAAACACCCCCACCCTCCTTTGGTGTGGGGCTCATGTTGGCCATGCCCCATCCCCTGAAGCATTCAAGCTGATTTCTGGCAGCAGCTGGGCACTGTAACAGCTCCAGAGCTGTTCTGTAAGGCAAGTAAAAGGGTGTGGGCCCTGCAGCACCACCTGTAGTTTGCATTGTGCGTTGGAAGGCACAAAGTAAGCAGACGGGAGGAGAAGTCAGGATAGTGCGCAAGGGCATCCTTTTCTCTTAGTCCGTAGAGGATGCTGGGGTCACATTAAGAACCATGGGGTATAGACGGGATCCGCAAGAGACATGGGCACTTTAAGACTATCAAAGGGTGTGAACTGGCTCCTCCCTCTATGCCCCTCCTCCAGACTCCAGTTATAGGAACTGTGCCCAGGGAGACGGACATTTCGAGGAAAGGATTTATTGTTAAACTAAGGTGAGCATCTTACCAGCTCACAACTTAAGCATGCCGCAGAACATGGCATTCAACAGAACACAAGCCAACGGCATGAACAATTGCAGCAAAAAGCTGACCAGAACCATAACACAACATGTGTATAACCACAAGTAATAAATGCAGACACAGTATGGACTGGGACGGGTGCCCAGCATCCTCTACAGACTAAGAGAAAAGGATTTACCGGTAGGTATTAAAATCCTATTTTCTCATACGACCTAGAGGATGCTGGGGTCACATTAAGAACCATGGGGTTATACCAAAGCTCTTGAACGGGTGGAAGAGTGCGTACGACTCTGCAGCACCGAATGACCCAACTTGAGGTTATCATCGGCCAAGGTATCAAACTTGTAAAACTTAGCAAAAGTGTTTACTAAATAGCTGCTCGGCAAAGTTGCAATGCCGAGACTCCCCGACCAGCTGCCCAGGATGAACCCACCTTTCTAGTAGAATGGGTCTTCACCTAAATCAGTAACGGCAATCCTGCCGTGGAATGAGCATGCTGAATCTTACCACAGATCCAGCGCATAATGGTCTGCATGGAAGCAGGACACCCAATCCTGTTGGGAGCATACAGGACAAACAGAGCCTCTGTTTTCCTAATCTGAACCGTTCTGGTGACATAAATTTTCAAAGTTCTGACCACAGCCAGAGACTTTGACTCAACGAAGGTGTCAGTGGCCAAAGGCACCATGTGGAAAGATGAACCACCTTCGGCAGAAATTGTTGACGTGTCCTCAATTCTGCTCTATCTTCATGAAAGATCAAATAAAGGCTCTTGTGATACTGCATGGTTTGTACTGTTTTCCATGTGCTCCCAGATCTTTCAAGCAAGTAGCATGGTCAAGAAAGTTCTGTTTGAAAAGAAACAAACATTTACTGTCATTGTTATGCAAATAAACTTACATTAAAGCTAACAAGAAAGCACACTCGTTCTGTCTTTAAACTGATAAAAGAAACCCCAATAATATGTGCATACCTCCCAACTTTGTCGGCTCGCAAAGAGGGACACACGCGCGGCGAAGTCGCGCGCGCTCCCAAAAGGGCGTGGCCTAAGTAAAAGGGGGCGTGGCTTCGCGGGAGGACCCGCGATCGCGAGTCACGCCCCCGTTTTCGGCACTGAGGGGGCATGCCCAGCGCTTTGTGAGCCGCTGGCATGCCACCTCTCCCTCTGACTTCAGTGAATAGACGCTGTGCGCATGCGCACAGCGTCTATTCACCGCTGCTCTGCTAAGCAGGGCAGCGACAGACAGAGCCTCCCAATTGTCCTCCCCACCGCGGGACACTGCGGCCCGCAGGTGGGACAGCGGGACAGTCCCCAAAAAACGGGACTGTCCCGCGAAAATCGGGACAGTTGGGAGGTATGATATGGGGCATGCAAAAATTGAGATAAAACTCAGTTTTGCTCCTCTCCACGGAAATCTTTAATAAAAGGCGAAATATTTGTTAGTTCTGAAGAGAAACCAGAGCATGACCAAGATTCCACCTGTCGCCTGAGTGCCATGCCAGCAGTTCTCATTCAGCTGAAAGTGAGCACCCAATTTGAATGAAAGAAAGCAGATTTCTCACCAGGCTTCCCCTTGCTATAAACATGGTTTGTACTCTTTTCCATGTGCTCCCAGATCTTTCAAGCAATTAGTGTGGTCAAGAAAGTTCTGTTTGAAAAGAAACAAACATTTACTGTAATTTCTATGCAAATGAGCTTACATTAAAGCACACTCGTTCTATCTTTAAACAGATAAAATAAAACCCCAATAAGATGGGGCATGCAAAAATTGAGATAAAACTCAGTTTTGCTCCTCTCCACGGAAATCTTTAGTAAAAGGCGAAAGATTTGTTCGTTCTGAAGAGAAACCAGAGCATGACCAAGATTCCACCTGTCGCCTGAGTGCCATGCCAGCAGTCCTCATTCAGCTCAAAGTGAGCACCCAATTTGAAAGAAAGAAAGCAGATTTGTCACCAGGCTTCCCCTTGCTATAAACATGGTTTGTACTCTTTTCCATGTGCTCCCAGATCTTTCAAGCAATTAGTATGGTCAAGAAAGTTCTGCTTGAAAAGAAACAGACATTTATTGTCATTGTTATGCAAATAAACTTACATTAAAGCTAACAAGAAAGCACACTCGTTCTGTCTTTAAACTGATAAAAGAAACCCCAATAATATGGGGCATGCAAAAATTGAGATAAAACTCAGTTTTGCTCCTCTCCACGGATAATCTTTAATAAAAGGCGAAAGATTTGTTCGTTCTGAAGAGAAACCAGAGCATGACCAAGATTCCACCTGTCGCCTGAGTGCTGTGCCAGCAGTCCTCATTCAGATCAAAGTGAGCGCCCAATTTGAATGAAAGCAGATTTCTCACCTGGCTTCTCCTTGCTATAAGCATGGTTTGTACTGTATTCCATGTGCTCCCAGATCTTTCAAGCAAGTAGCATGGTCAAGAAAGTTCTGTTTGAAAAGAAACAAACATTTACTGTCATTGTTATGCAAATAAACTTACATTAAAGCTAACAGGAGGGGAGGGGGGGGGGGGTGTGCAGCGGGAGCCTAATAGCTGTGGGGGCGCTTGTCACAAAAAGAGGCAGCAGCAGGTACTGATGCGGGAGCCGGTCGCGGGATTGGGGGGGTAGCGCGGATAACAATTTGCACTGGATTGTAGGGAGAGGCGGCGCCCGATGCGGCAGCAGTGCGGACCAGGCCAGCGAGTGACTCTCCTTCATGTGCCCTGTGCCCAAATGCAGGGGTGATGGGGGGGGGGACGCGGCGCGGGAGACCATCGCGTGGGGGAGCGGCGGGTAGTCAGTGATGCGGAGCGGACCAGGCCAGCGGGTGACTCTCCTTCATGTGCCCTGTGCCCAAATGCAGGGGTGATGGGGGGGGACGCGGGAGACCATCGCGTGGGGGAGCGGCGGGTAGTCAGTGATAGGCTGATACTGTGGGACCCGGGACCCCGGACTCAGGAGCACAGGCGGCAGCAGGCTGCACATAGCCCACATAACATAGTGGAATGTGTTATGATCGCAGAGGTGGGGGGGCGGCGGCACGGCAGGGTTGCAGAAGTAGGCACACAGTCAGTCAACTCACTTTTGAAGGCAGAGTCAGACAGACGTGTTGGGCGCACACGAGCAGCTCCTCTGTTTCTGCTGAGGCACATGATAAAAAAGTGTTCTCTTTCACTTTCGTTCACTAAGCAGTGCCGCCCTCCAGTGGTCGCCGCCCATAGGCAGCTGCCTAAAGCTGCCTAGTGGTAGCGCCGGCCCTGGCTGAATGAGAACTGCTGGCATGGCACTCAGGCGACAGGTGGAATCTTGGTCATGCTCTGGTTTCTCTTCAGAACTAACAAATATTTCGCCTTTTATTAAAGATTTCCGTGGAGAGGAGCAAAACTGAGTTTTATCTCAATTTTTGCATGCCCCATATCATACCTCCCAACTGTCCCGATTTTCGCGGGACAGTCCCGTTTTTTGGGGACTGTCCCGCTGTCCCACCTGCGGGCCGCAGTGTCCCGCGGTGGGGAGGACAGTTGGGAGGCTCTGTCTGTCGCTGCCCTGCTTAGCAGAGCAGCGGTGAATAGACGCTGTGCGCATGCGCACAGCGTCTATTCACTGAAGTCAGAGGGAGAGGTGGCATGCCAGCGGCTCACAGAGCGCTGGGCATGCCCCCTCAGTGCCGAAAACGGGGGCGTGACTCGCGATCGCGGGTCCTCCCGCGAAGCCACACCCCCTTTTACTTAGGCCACGCCCTTTTTGGGAGCGCGCGCGACTTCGCCGCGCGTGTGTCCCTCTATGCGAGCCGACAAAGTTGGGAGGTATGCCCATATTATTGGGGTTTCTTTTATCAGTTTAAAGACAGAACGAGTGTGCTTTCTTGTTAGCTTTAATGTAAGTTTATTTGCATAACAATGACAGTAAATGTTTGTTTCTTTTCAAACAGAACTTTCTTGACCATGCTACTTGCTTGAAAGATCTGGGAGCACATGGAAAACAGTACAAACCATGCAGTATCACAAGAGCCTTTATTTGATCTTTCATGAAGATAGAGCAGAATTAAGGACACGTCAACAATTTCTGCCGAAGGTGGTTCATCTTTCCACATGGTGCCTTTGGCCACTGACACCTTCGTTAAGTCAAAGTCTCTGGCTGTGGTCAGAACTTTGAAAATTTATGTCACCAGAACGGTTCAGATTAGGAAAACAGAGGCTCTGTTTGTCCTGTATGCTCCCAACAGGATTGGGTGTCCTGCTTCCATGTAGACCATTATGCGCTGGATCTGTGGTAAGATTCAGCATGCTCAATCCACGGCAGGATTGCCGTTACTGAATTAGGTGAAGACCCATTCTACTAGAAAGGTGGGTTCATCCTGGGCAGCTGGTCGGGGAGTCTCGGCATTGCAACTTTGCCGAGCAGCTATTTAGTAAACACTTTTGCTAAGTTTTACAAGTTTGATACCTTGGCTGATGATAACCTCAAGTTGGGTCATTCGGTGCTGCAGAGTCGTACGCACTCTCCCACCCGTTCAAGAGCTTTGGTATAACCCCATGGTTCTTAATGTGACCCCAGCATCCTCTAGGTCGTATGAGAAAATAGGATTTTAATACCTACCGGTAAATCCTTTTCTCTTAGTCCGTAGAGGATGCTGGGCACCCGTCCCAGTCCATACTGTGTCTGCAGTTATTACTTGTGGTTATACACATGTTGTGTTATGGTTCTGGTCAGCTTTTTGCTGCAATTGTTCATGCCGTTGGCTTGTGTTCTGTTGAATGCCACGTTCTGCGGCATGCTTAAGGTGTGAGCTGGTAAGATGCTCACCTTAGTTTAACAATAAATCCTTTCCTCGAAATGTCCGTCTCCCTGGGCACAGTTCCTATAACTGGAGTCTGGAGGAGGGGCATAGAGGGAGGAGCCAGTTCACACCCTTTGAAAGTATTAAAGTGCCCATGTCTCTTGCGGATCCCGTCTATACCCCATGGTTCTTAATGTGACCCCAGCATCCTCTACGGACTAAGATAAAAGGATGCCCTTGCGCACTATCCTGTCCTGACTTCTCCTCCCGTCTGCTTACTTTGTGCCTTCCAACGCACAATGCGAACTACAGGTGGTGCTGCAGGGCCCACACCCTTTTACTTGCCTTACAGAACAGCTCTGGAGCTGTTACAGTGCCCAGCTGCTGCAAGAAATCAGCTTGAATGCTTCAGGGGATGGGGCATGGCCAACATGAGCCCCACACCAAAGGAGGGTGGGGGTGTTTAATGCGAACTAGGGGTCATCCAAGCACCGCAAAAGGCCGCCATGCCCTGCATGCCCCTTTTCTCTTTTCATATGCAGATGAGGGTTCCAGCCAACTTTGGCCCACTGCTTGGATGACATCACCGTATGCAAATCCGTCTTCTGGTCGACTCTCGTATAATTCAGATCTCTTTGTCTCAGGTCTCTCTCCAGCCTAGTTTGCTGTCTGTTTCCACTTCTCTTTTCTTGAGCCGCTCCCTTCTATGCCCTTGCGCACTATCCTGACTTCTCCCGTCTGCTTACTTTGTGCCTTCCAACGCACAATGCGAACTACAGGTAGTGCTGCAGGGCCCACACCCTTTTATTTGCCTTACAGAGCAGCTCTGGAGCTGTTACAGTGCCCAGCTGCTGCAAGAAATCAGCTTGAATGCTTCAGGGGCTGGGGCATAGCCAACATGAGCCCCACACCGAAGGAGGGTGGAGGTGTTTAATGCGAACTAGGGGTCATCCAAGCGCCGCAAAAGGCCGCCATGCCCTGCATAACCCTTTTCTCTTTTCATATGCAGATGAGGGTTCCAGCCAAGTTTGGCCCACTGCTTGGATGACATCACCGTATGCAAATTCGTCTCCTGCAGACCTTCCCCCAGGAATGCTTGTACTAGTTATTGCATATGGTTTGATATTTGATGGTGCTTCAGTATTAGGCAGCCTTCCGCCCTCCCATGTTCATCTGAAAAGATGTGGTCTCCCTGCAGTTGTTGTCCCCAGACGAGAGTTCCCTTGTGCCTCCTCAGTTGAATCTCCTTAACTTGACGGGGGAGGGGCTTGCCCGAGCAGCCACCCTCCCCAGCCCTATCCCAACTCATACTTATTTTGCATATGAGATCTCTATATCATGAAGATTGTTCTCACAGGGTGAGGTTCATCCATTATATTTTAAAATAGGAAGGTTCAAATTACATATTTGAATTGCATCTATGTGCTGGATTCAAATGTCCCCCCCCCCTTCCTTTCTCAATTGTGCCCGTCAGCAGCTATTCTAAGGTTGCTGCCAATGGGTGTGACACATTAATTTCTTCTGTGGGGTACACTGGACTCCACAAGGATTCACATTGGGGTGTAGAGTAGGATCTTGATCTGAGGCACCAACCGGCTCAAAGCTTTTGACTGTTCCCAAGATGCTCAGCGCATTCTCCTCTATAACCCCGCTTCCATGAACAGGGAGCTCAGTTTGTAGTTGGTGCCTTCAGTAGCAGGCCACTTAACAGGGGCCTGCCTCAGGCAGCCTATTCTTAGCTATTAATTTTGACAAGAAAATAAGAACTTTTTTTATGAGAATCTACAAGGGCTGCAGCAGGCTAGGTCTAATAGACATCTTTACTGCAGCTTCATCACTCCCAGCGGCGCTGTATACTCCCGTGCCCTGGTTGCTGGATCACTGCAGCGGAGGCTCCGGTTTCTTCCTAAGGTCAGTCACACACACACCGCCCTTCCGGATCACGAGGCCGCTGATGAGGGGGAGCGTGGCCGTAGGGGGTGGACCGTGTGCGCACTGGCGTGGACACTGATTACTGGGCAGCCGCTCCACAAGCCATCAGGTACAGTTAAGGAGCACAGGTCTGGGGGTTTTTCTCCCATATTAAACCAATTTTGTACTGCCCGCAGCGCATTGTGATAGGTAATAGGGCCTGATTCAGGTTGGGTTGCAATCACAATAAGCGATCCAACTGCAAAAATTGCTAAGAGCATACGCATGTGCCTGCATTTTCTGCGGCACCCCGCAGAGAATGCGATCGCCTCTGCCTGTCAATCGGGGCAGGGGGGGAGAGGGGGGTCAGCAACACTCCATTTCCAAGTCAGGGATGGAGCGGTGCGGGGGCAAGGCTTCAAAATGGGGTCTGCAACGGAGGAGACACAGGGGGCGTGGTCACAGCGGCTGTATGACATCACATTCAGCCGCTGTGATCACAAAAATGGTGGCGGCTTCCTGCGCGCACATACAGTCTGCACCAGCAGAAGGCTACACCATTTTTTATGATCACGCTGAACTGCAGTGCGACTGCAATTACAGCATGGTCAAGAAGGGAGGCGTCATGCTGGGTGGCCATGTCCTGTCACTGTGCAGGAGCCAGCACCGCTCACACACTAGTCCCCGGGTGCAGCCCCCAACCCCCGGGACACCCGGAGCAACAAAATGTAGATTCAGGCCACCAGGCCACGCCCCTACCTATGAAACCATGCCTCCTTTTTACCATTGCGCTGCTAATCTGCGTGCACTGCATTACAATCTCCTTCGCCACCTCTCTAGGTGTCACCAGTGATAGTGACACCTCTGCCATGCTTGTAGCAGCTGGTCCTAAGATCTACGCCTCAAGCCCTGAGTGTTTGCCCTTGTGACTTGTTGATCATCATAGCGAAGCAGATGCTTACAGAAAACTGCAGGGGCTTAGATTGAAAATAAAAAAATTGATGGGTATAAGGTAGAGAGGAGCGGGTTCGGTTCTCCGAGAACCGAATTCCCCACGAACTCCACGTGGTTTACACTGGTCCGAGGCAGGCTCGGTTGTTCCCGCCTGACTCGGAAAACCTGAACAAGGGAAAATGTCATCATCCCGCTGTCGGATTCTCGCGAGATTCGGATTTCATATAAAGAGCTGCGTGTTGCCGCCATTTTTACTCGTGCATTGAAGAGAGAGTGGAGAGGACGTGGCTATGTTCTCTCAGTGGAAATCTCAATATCAGTGCTCAGTATCAGTGGTTACTTATTGCTGCTCAGTAATACTAGTAGTGTGTCTCTCCTGCTCAGTGTCAGTTCTCAGTAGTATCCTCATCAGTGCTCAGTATCACTGCTCATTGTCTTGTGCTGCATTGTGGTGCTCAGCATACTACAGTACATTACTAATAGTCCAGTGCTGCATCTTGCTGCTCAGTGTCAGTTCTAGTATCCTCATCAGTGCTCACTATCACTGCTCATTACATTGTGGTGTTCTGTATACTACAGTAACATAGTAATATAGTAACATATAGTAATATAGTTTTTGAGGTTGAAAAGAGGCAAATTGCCCATCGTGTTCAACCTGTTTTAAGTTGTGATGATTCTACATACTTGCTGAATAATGTTTTATGACTAGTTAACTACTACAACTCATGTTACCCCCGGATTAACCATGTTGATATTTTAAGTATTATAACCTTGGATAGCTTTTTCATTCAGAAATGTATCCATTCCTTTTTTAAATCCAATTACAGAGTCCACCATTACCACCTTCCCTGGCAGGGAATTCCACATCCTGATTGCCCTAACAGTGAAGATCATAGTATCTCACCTGGCAGGTAAGTAGGAGTTGGGCTAGAGCTGTGGAGGATTGCTGCTTGGGCACCCCCTGTCAAGTGAAGGAGATCCAACTGAGGCAGCACAAGGGAACTCTCGAAAGAAGAACAAGGCTAGAGGAAGATCTGAGACAAAGAAATCTGACTTTTACCAGAGCTGACCAGAGGAAAGCACAAACACAGTCCCCCACTACCACAAATAATGCAGTCGAGTTTCCCACATTTGGGGAAATCACAGGGGTCAGCATACCCAGAATGCAATGAATGAACCTCACCATGGGAGAACAATCTTCATGACCATGGTATCTCCTATGCAAAATAAGTATGATTTGGGATAGGGCTGGGGAGGGCCGCTGCTCAGGCACATCTCTGTCAAGTAAAGGAGATTCAACTGAGGCAGCACAAGGGAACTCTCATCTGGGGACAACAACTGCAGGGAGAACACATATTTTCAGATGAACATGGGAGGGCAGAAGGCTGCCTAAAACTGAAGCACCCCCAAACAACAAACCAAATGCAACTACTAGTGCAAGCATTCCTGGGGGAAGGCCTGCAGCAGATGGATTTGCATATGGTGATGTCATCCAAGCAGTGGGTCAAAGTTGGCTTCAACCCTCGTCTGCATATGAAAAGAAAAAAGGGGTGTGCAGGGCATGGCGGTCTTTTGCGGCGCTTGGATGACCCCTAGTTCGCATTAAACACCTCCACCCTCCTTCGGTGTGGAGCTCATGTTGGCTATGCCCCAGCCCCTGAAGCATTCAAGCTGATTTCTTGCAGCAGCTGGGCACTGTAACAGCTCCAGAGCTGCTCTGTAAAGCAAGTAAAAGGGTGTGGGCCCTGCAGCACTACCTGTAGTTTGCATTGTGCGTTGGAAGGCACAAAGTAAGCAGACGGGAGAAGTCAGGATAGTGCACAAGGGTATAGAAGGAGGGGCTCAAGAAAAAAGAAGTGGAAACAGACAGCAAACTAGGCTGGAGAGAGACCTGAGACAAAGAGATCTGAATTATATGAGAGCCGACCAGGGGAAACACAAATTATGCAGTCAAGTTTCCCACATTTGGGGAAATCGCAGGGGCAGCACACCCAGAGTGCAATGGGTGATCCTTGCCCTGGGAGAAGCATCTTCATGATCATAGTATCTCACCTGGCAGGTAAGTAGGAGTTGGGCTAGAGCTGGGGAGGGTCGCTGCTCGGGCACCCCCCTGTCAAGTGAAGGAGATCCAACTGAGGCAGCACAAGGGAACTCTCGAAAGAAGAACAAGGCTAGAGGAAGATCTGAGACAAAGAAATCTGACTTTTACCAGAGCTGACCAGAGGAAAGCACAAACACAGTCCCCCACTACCACAAATAATGCAGTTTAGTTTCCCACATTTGGGGAAATCACAGGGGTCAGCATACCCAGAATGCAATGGATGAACCTAACCCTGGGAGAACAATCTTCATGACCATGGTATCTCCTATGCAAAATAAGTATGATTTGGGATAGGGCTGGGGAGGGCCGCTGCTCAGGCACATCTCTGTCAAGTAAAAGAGATTCAACTGAGGCAGCACAAGGGAACTCTCATCTGGGGACAACAACTGCAGGGAGAACACATATTTTCAGATGAACATGGGAGGGCAGAAGGCTGCCTAAAACTGACGCACCCCCAAACAACAAACCAAATGCAACTACTAGTGCAAGCATTCCTGGGGGAAGGCCTGCAGCAGATGGATTTGCATATGGTGATGTCATCCAAGCAGTGGGTCAAAGTTGGCTTCAACCCTCGTCTGCATATGAAAAGAAAAAAGGGGTGTGCAGGGCATGGCGGCCTTTTGCGGCGCTTGGATGACCCCTAGTTCGCATTAAACACCTCCACCCTCCTTCGGTGTGGGGCTCATGTTGGCTATGCCCCAGCCCCTGGAGCATTCAAGCTGATTTCTTGCAGCAGCTGGGCACTGTAACAGCTCCAGAGCTGCTCTGTAAAGCAAGTAAAAGGGTGTGGGCCCTGCAGCACTACCTGTAGTTTGCATTGTGCGTTGGAAGGCACAAAGTAAGCAGACGGGAGAAGTCAGGATAGTGCACAAGGGTATAGAAGGGAGGGGCTCAAGAAAAAGTAGTGGAAACAGACAGCAAACTAGGCTGGAGAGCGACCTGAGACAAAGAGATCTGAATTATATGAGAGCCGACCAGGGGAAACACAAATTATGCAGTCAAGTTTCCCACATTTGGGGAAATCGCAGGGGCAGCACACCCAGAGTGCAATGGGTGAGCCTTGCCCTGGGAGAAGCATCTTCATGATCATAGTATCTCACCTGGCAGGTAAGTAGGAGTTGGGCTAGAGCTGGGGAGGGTCGCTGCTCGGGCACCCCCCTGTCAAGTGAAGGAGATCCAACTGAGGCAGCACAAGGGAACTCTCGAAAGAAGAACAAGGCTAGAGGAAGATCTGAGACAAAGAAATCTGACTTTTACCAGAGCTGACCAGAGGAAAGCACAAACACAGTCCCCCACTACCACAAATAATGCAGTTGAGTTTCCCACATTTGGGGAAATCACAGGGGTCAGCATACCCAGAATGCAATGAATGAACCTAACCCTGGGAGAACAATCTTCATGACCATGGTATCTCCTATGCAAAATAAGTATGATTTGGGATAGGGCTGGGGAGGGCCGCTGCTCAGGCACATCTCTGTCAAGTAAAGGAGATTCAACTGAGGCAGCACAAGGGAACTCTCATCTGGGGACAACAACTGCAGGGAGAACACATATTTTCAGATGAACATGAGAGGGCAGAAGGCTGCCTAATACTGAAGCACCCCCAAACAACAAACCAAATGCAACAACTAGTGCAAGCATTCCTGGGGGAAGGCCTGCCGCAGATGGATTTGCATATGGTGATGTCATCCAAGCAGTGGGTCAAAGTTGGTTCAAACACCTTTGCAAAGTTCTATAAGTTTGATACCCTGGCTGAGGAGGACCTCCTGTTTGCTCAATCGGTGCTGCAGAGTTATCCGCACTCTCCTGCCCGTTTGGGAGCTTTGGTATAATCCCCATGGTCCTTACGGAGTCCCCAGCATCCTCTAGGACGTAAGAGAAAATAAGATTTTAAACCTACCGGTAAATCTTTTTCTCGTAGTCCGTAGAGGATGCTGGGTGCCCGTCCCAAGTGCGGTCTACTTCTGCAAGACTTGTATATAGTTATTGCTTACATAAGGGTTATATGTTAGTTTTCATCGGTCTTGGACTGATGCTATGTTGTTTTCATACTGTTAACTGGGTAGTATATCACAAGTTATACGGTGTGATTGGTGTGGCTGGTATGAATCTTGACCTTGGATTAACAAAAATCCTTTCCTCGTACTGTCCGTCTCCTCTGGGCACAGTTTCTCTAACTGAGGTATGGAGGAGGGGCATAGAGGGAGGAGCCAGTGCACACCCAGATCTAAAGTCTTTCTTAAAGTGCCCATGTCTGCTGCGGAGCCCGTCTATCCCCCATGGTCCTTACGGAGTCCCCATCATCCTCTACGGACTACGAGAAAAAAAAATTACCGGTAGGTTTAAAATGTTATTTTTTTCTCTGCAACCCACTGCTAAATTGTGCTTCCTAGCTGTTTTTTATAAAATCACTTAATTAAATCTAACTCTGATTACGTCAGAGAAGGCCAGGTACCCTACACCATAAGAGGGGGTTTGAAATTTTGACTTGTCTACTTAAAGATCACCAAAATCTGATGACAAGGTCAATTACATCCCTGGGTGGGATTGAACCACCAACCTTTTGGTTAATAGCCCATGTAAGTGCAAGAAATCCTGAAGCACTCACTCATCATGGGAAAGTACCAATGTGTATCTTACAAAAATTCTCCAGATTATTGACTTTTTAAAGTTTTTCTAGGAAACGTTCTAGATGAATGATTATTAGCCTTTGTCAGTATTGACTTTTGCAAGGTGTCTCTGTGGCGCAATCGGTTAGCATGTTTGGCTATTAACCAAAAGGTTGGTGGTTCAATCCCACCCAGGGATGTAATTGACCTTGTAATCAGATTTTGGTGATCTTTAAGTAGACAAGTCAAAATTTCAAAAAAAACCCTTATGGTGTAGGGTACCTGGCCTTCTCTGATGTAATCAGAGTTAGATTTGATTAAGTGATTTTATAAAAAAACAGCTAGGAAGCACAATTTAGCAGTGGGTTGCAGAGAAAAAAAAATATGCTGGCAGAAAAGTCCAATTGAGTGATTAAACAGCTCTTCATTTTCTGATTTTATGTTTATGCTAACAAAATTGCTCTCTGAAAAGTGTCCACAAAGCCAAGTCTCTGATTAACACCTTTGTAGGAATGGTTTTTCACCTATTACTGAAATAAACTTGCTTCATTGGAAAGGCATCAAAGATGCATCCTCATTTCAATGTCTACTGAAATAATACAGGTTGACACCAGGAAACGTCACTGCATCCTTGCTGCTTCCTCATGGGGAAGTCTGTTTAATGTGAAAACAAGGTGATATCTAATCAGCACACAGGTAAGGAATTAAGAAAATCTTTCTTTATGGGTGAAGATGTTTCTCACAAATTGTTGTCCCAATGCATCATTGAAATTCAAGATGGAAGATGATTTTCATATATCACTTGTACATTTTGCATTGCTCTTCTGGTGACAATGTAGTTTGTTTTTGTCAATTACCATTTCAGTAATAGGGTAAAGAAAATTAAGTGGATTTTTTAAAGAAAACAATGCTGTCAATATACTATTAAAACAAATTAAAATGATAAAAGTTATTGTACTTTAAGTAAAAATAAAAGAGCCAAAATATCAATCCCAGTTTTTGATTACTTTAATTATAAAAAAAAAAATGCACATAGCAGAGGATAGTTTCGATCAATCAACCTCTGGGTTATGGGCCCAGCATGCTTCCATTGCACTACTCTGCTGCTCATGGAAGTGTAAGAGATCCTGAAGACTAAATTGATTAAAGGCCTAAAAGTACTGGACTATAAGGAAAGACTTACTAGGCTGAATATTTATACACTAGAAAAGAGGTGCCTAAGAGGAGATATTATTAATATCTTCAAATATGTAAAGATACATAACAAAGAGTTATCAGAGGAATTATTTATTAAAAGAACACGTGGTCACTCGCTGCGACTGGAGGAAAGTTCAGAACGCAATGGAGGAAAGGTTTCTTCACTGTTAGGGCAATCAGGATGTGGAATTCCCTGCCAGGGAAGGTGGTAATGGCGGACTCTGTAATTGGATTTAAAAAAGGAATGGATACATTTCTGAATGAAAAAGCTATCCAAGGTTATAATACTTAAAATATCAACATGGTTAATCCGGGGTTAACATGAGTTATAGTAGCTAACTAGTCATAAAACATTATTCAGCAAGTATGTAGAATCATCACAACTTAAAACAGGTTGAACACGATGGGCAATTTGCCTCTATTCAACCTCAAAAACTATGTTACTATATTACTATGTTATTGTAGTATACAGAACACCACAATGCAATGAGCAGTGATAGTGAGCACTGATGAGGATACTAGAACTGACACTGAGCAGCAAGATGCAGCACTGGACTATTAGTAATGTACTGTAGTATGCTGAGCACCACAATGCAGCACAAGACAATGAGCAGTGATACTGAGCACTGATGAGGATACTACTGAGAACTGACACTGAGCAGGAGAGACACACTACTAGTATTACTGAGCAGCAATAAGTAACCACTGATACTGAGCACTGATATTGAGATTTCCACTGAGAGAACATAGCCACGTCCTCTCCGCTCTCTCTTCAATGCACGAGTAAAAATGGCAGCAACGCGCAGCTCTTTATATGGAATCCGAATCTCGCGAGAATCCGACAGCGGGATGATGACATTTTCCCTTGTTCAGGTTTTCCGAGTCAGGCGGGAACAACCAAGCCAGCCTCGGACCAGTGTAAACCACGTGGAGTTCGTCGGGAATTCGGTTCTCGGAGAACCGAACCCGCTCCTCTATATATACTATATTACTATGTTACTGTAGTATACAGAACACCACAATGCAATGAGCAGTGATAGTGAGCACTGATGAGGATACTAGAACTGACACTGAGCAGCAAGATGCAGCACTGGACTATTAGTAATGTACTGTAGTATGCTGAGCACCACAATGCAGCACAAGACAATGAGCAGTGATACTGAGCACTGATGAGGATACTACTGAGAACTGACACTGAGCAGGAGAGACACACTACTAGTATTACTGAGCAGCAATAAGTAACCACTGATACTGAGCACTGATATTGAGATTTCCACTGAGAGAACATAGCCACGTCCTCTCCGCTCTCTCTTCAATGCACGAGTAAAAATGGCAGCAACGCGCAGCTCTTTATATGGAATCCGAATCTCGCGAGAATCCGACAGCGGGATGATGACATTTTCCCTTGTTCAGGTTTTCCGAGTCAGGCGGGAACAACCGAGCCAGCCTCGGACCAGTGTAAACCACGTGGAGTTCGTGGGGAATTCGGTTCTCGGAGAACCGAACCCGCTCCTCTCTACCTTATACCCATCAATTTTTTTATTTTCAATCTAAGCCCCTGCAGTTTTCTGTAAGCATCTGCTTCGCTATGATGATCAACAAGTCACAAGGGCAAACACTCAGGGTTTGAGGCGTAGATCTTAGGACCAGCTGCTACAAGCATGGCAGAGGTGTCACTATCACTGGTGACACCCAGAGAGGTGGCGAGGGAGATTGTAATGCAGTGCGCGCAGATAAGCAGCGCAATGGTTAAAAGGAGGCATGGTTTCATAGGTAGGGGCGTGGCCTGGTGGCCTGAATCTACATTTTGTTGCTCCGGGTGTCCCGGGGGTTGGGGGCTGCACCCGGGGACTAGTGTGTGAGCGGTGCTGGCTCCTGCACAGTGACAGGGCATGGCCACCCAGCATGACGCCTCCCTTCTTGACCATGCTGTAATTGCAGTCGCACTGCAGTTCAGCGTGATCATAAAAAATGGTGTAGGCTCCTGCTGGTGCAGACTGTATGTGCGCGCAGGAAGCCGCCACCATTTTTGTGATCACAGCTGCTGAATGTGATGTCATACAGCCGCTGTGACCACGCCCCCTGTGTCTCCTCCGTTGCAGACCCCATTTTGAAGCCTTGCCCCCGCACCGCTCCATCCCTGACTTGGAAATGGAGTGTTGCTGACCCACCTCTCCCCCCCTTCCCCGCCCCGATTGACAGGCAGAGGCGATCACATTCTCTGCGGGGTGCCGCAGAAAATGCAGGCACATGCGTATGCTCTTAGCAATTTTTGCAGTTGGATCGCTTATTGTGATTGCAATCCAACCTGAATCAGGCCCTATTACCTATCACAATGCGCTGCGGGCAGTACAAAATTGGGTTAATATAGGAGAAAAAACCCCAGACCTGTGCTCCTTAACTGTACCTGGTGGCTAGTGGAGCGGCTGCCCAGTAATCAGTGTCCACCGCAGTGCGCACACGGCCCACCCCCTACGGCCTCGCTCCCCTTCATCAGCGGCCTCGTGATCCGGAAGGGTGGTGTGTGTGTGACTGACCTTAGGATGAAACCGGAGCCTCCGCTGCAGTGACCCAGCAACCAGGGCACGGGAGTATACAGCGCCGCTGGGAGTGATGAAGCTGCAGTAAAGATGTCTATTAGACCTAGCCTGCTGCAGCCCTTGTAGATTCTCATAAAACAAGTTCTTCTTTTCTTGTCAAAATTAATAGCTAAGAATAGGCTGCCTGAGGCAGGCCCCTGTTAATTGGCCTGCTACTGAAGGCACCAACTACAAACTGAGCTCCCTGTTCATGGAAGCGGGGTTATAGAGGAGAATGCACTGAGCTTCTTGGGAACAGTCAAAAGCTTTGAGCCGGTTGGTGCCTCAGATCAAGATCCTACTCTACACCCCAATGTGAATCCTTGTGGAGTCCAGTGTACCCCACAGAAGAAATTAATGTGTCACACCCATTGGCAGCAACCTTAGAATAGCTGCTGACGGGCACAATTGAGAAAGGAAGGGGGGGGGGGACATTTGAATCCAGCACATAGATGCAATTCAAATATGTAATTTGTACCTTCCTATTTTAAAATATAATGGATGAACCTCACCCTGTGAGAACAATCTTCATGATCAAGAGATCTAATATGTAAAATAAGTATGAGTTGGGATAGGGCTGGGGAGGGTGGCAGCTCGGGCAGCCCCTCCCCCGTCAAGTTAAGGAGATTCAACTGAGGAAGCACAAGGGAACTCTCGTCTGGGGACAACAACTGCAGGGAGACCACATCTTTTCAGATGAACATGGGAGGGCGGAAGGCTGCCTAATACTGAAGCACCATCAAATATCAAACCATATCCAACAACTAGTACAAGCATTCCTGGGGGAAGGTCTGCAGCAGACGGATTTGCATACGGTGATGTCATCCAAGCAGTGGGCCAAAGTTGGCTGGAACTCTCATCTGCATATAAAAAGAGAAAAGGGGCATGCAGGGCATGGCGGCCTTTTGCAGTGCTTGGATGACCCCTAGTTCGCATTAAACACCCCCACCCTCCTTTGGTGTGGGGCTCATGTTGGCCATGCCCCATCCCCTGAAGCATTCATGCTGATTTCTTGCAGCAGCTGGGCACTGTAACAGCTCCAGAGCTGCTCTGTAAGGCAAGTAAAAGGGTGTGGGCCCTGCAGCACCACCTGTAGTTCGCATTGTGCGTTGGAAGGCACAAAGTAAGCAGACGGGAGGAGAAGTCAGGATAGTACACAAGGGCATCCTTTTCTCTTAGTCCGTAGAGGATGCTGGGGTCACATTAAGAACCATGGGGTATAGACGGGATCCGCAAGAGACATGGGCACTTTAAGACTTTCAAAGGGTGTGAACTGGCTCCTCCCTCTATGCCCCTCCTCCAGACTCCAGTTATAGGAACTGTGCCCAGGGAGACGGACATTTCGAGGAAAGGATTTATTGTTAAACTAAGGTGAGCATCTTACCAGCTCACACCTTAAGCATGCCGCAGAACGTGGCATTCAACAGAACACAAGCCAACGGCATGAACAATTGCAGCAAAAAGCTGACCAGAACCGTAACACAACATGTGTATAACCACAAGTAATAACTGCAGACACAGTATGGACTGGGACGGGTGCCCAGCATCCTCTACGTACTAAGAGAAAAGGATTTACCGGTAGGTATTAAAATCCTATTTTCTCATACGACCTAGAGGATGCTGGGGTCACATTAAGAACCATGGGGTTATACCAAAGCTCTTGAACGGGTGGGAGAGTGCGTACGACTCTGCAGCACCGAATGACCCAACTTGAGGTTATCATCAGCCAAGGTATCAAACTTGTAAAACTTAGCAAAAGTGTTTACTAAATAGCTGCTCGGCAAAGTTGCAATGCCGAGACTCCCCGACCAGCTGCCCAGGATGAACCCACCTTTCTAGTAGAATGGGTCTTCACCTAATTCAGTAACGGCAATCCTGCCGTGGAATGAGCATGCTGAATCTTACCACAGATCCAGCGCATAATGGTCTGCATGGAAGCAGGACACCCAATCATGTTGGGAGCATACAGGACAAACAGAGCCTCTGTTTTCCTAATCTGAACCGTTCTGGTGACATAAATTTTCAAAGTTCTGACCACAGCCAGAGACTTTGACTCAACGAAGGTGTCAGTGGCCAAAGGCACCATGTGGAAAGATGAACCACCTTCGGCAGAAATTGTTGACGTGTCCTCAATTCTGCTCTATCTTCTTGTGATACTGCATGGTTTGTACTGTTTTCCATGTGCTCCCAGATCTTTCAAGCAAGTAGCATGGTCAAGAAAGTTCTGTTTGAAAAGAAACAAACATTTACTGTCATTGTTATGCAAATAAACTTACATTAAAGCTAACAAGAAAGCACACTCGTTCTGTCTTTAAACTGATAAAAGAAACCCCAATAATATGGGGCATGCAAAAATTGAGATAAAACTCAGTTTTGCTCCTCTCCACGGAAATCTTTAATAAAAGGCGAAATATTTGTTAGTTCTGAAGAGAAACCAGAGCATGACCAAGATTCCACCTGTCGCCTGAGTGCCATGCCAGCAGTTCTCATTCAGCTCAAAGTGAGCACCCAATTTGAATGAAAGAAAGCAGATTTCTCACCAGGCTTCCCCTTGCTATAAACATGGTTTGTACTCTTTTCCATGTTCTCCCAGATCTTTCAAGCAATTAGTATAGTCAAGAAAGTTCTGTTTGAAAAGAAACAAACATTTACTGTCATTTCTACGCAAATGAGCTTACATTAAAGCACACTCGTTCTATCTTTAAACTGATAAAAGAAACCCCAATAAGACGGGGCATGCAAAAATTTAGATAAAACTCAGTTTTGCTCCTCTCCACGGAAATCTTTAGTAAAAGGCGAAAGATTTGTTCGTTCTGAAGAGAAACCAGAGCATGACCAAGATTCCACCTGTCGCCTGAGTGCCATGCCAGCAGTCCTCATTCAGCTCAAAGTGAGCACCCAATTTGAAAGAAAGAAAGCAGATTTCTCACCAGGCTTCCCCTTGCTATAAGCATGGTTTGTACTCTTTTTCATGTGCTCCCAGATCTTTCAAGCAATTAGTATGGTCAAGAAAGTTCTGCTTGAAAAGAAACAGACATTTATTGTCATTGTTATGCAAATAAACTTACATTAAAGCTAACAAGAAAGCACACTCGTTCTGTCTTTAATCCGATAAAAGAAACCCCAATAATATGGGGCATGCAAAAATTGAGATAAAACTCAGTTTTGCTCCTCTCCACGGAAATCTTTAGTAAAAGGCGAAAGATTTGTTCGTTCTGAAGAGAAACCAGAGCATGACCAAGATTCCACCTGTCGCCTGAGTGCCGTGCCAGCAGTCCTCATTCAGATCAAAGTGAGCGCCCAATTTGAAAGAAAGCAGATTTCTCACCTGTCTTCTCCTTGCTATAAGCATGGTTTGTACTGTATTCCATGTGCTCCCAGATCTTTCAAGCAAGTAGCATGGTCAAGAAAGTTCTGTTTGAAAAGAAACAAACATTTACTGTCATTTCTATGCAAATGAGCTTACATTAAAGCACACTCATTCTATCTTTAAACCGATAAAAGAAACCCCAAAAAGATGGGGCATGCAAAAATTGAGATAAAACTCGGTTTTGCTCCTCTCCACGGAAATCTTTAGTAAAAGGCGAAAGATTTGTTCGTTCTGAAGAGAAACCAGAGCATGACCAAGATTTTTATCTGAAAATATGTGTTCTCCCTGCAGTTGTTGTCCCCAGATGAGAGTTCCCTTGTGCTGCCTCAGTTGAATCTCCTTTACTTGACAGGGGGATGCTCGAGCAGCGACCCTCCCCAGCTCTAGCCCAACTCCTACTTACCTGCCAGGTGAGATACTATGATCATGAAGGTGCTTCTCCCAGGGCAAGGCTCACCCATTGCACTCTGGGTGTGCTGCTTCTGCGATTTCCCCAAATGTGGGAAACTTGACTGCATAATTTGTGTTTCCCCTGGTCGGCTCTCGTATAATTCAGATCTCTTTGTCTCAGGTCTCTCTCCAGCCTAGTTTGCTGTCTGTTTCCACTTCTCTTTTCTTGAGCCGCTCCCTTCTATGCCCTTGCGCACTATCCTGACTTCTCCCGTCTGCTTACTTCGTGCCTTCCAACGCACAATGCAAACTACAGGTAGTGCTGCAGGGCCCACACCCTTTTACTTGCCTTACAGAGCAGCTCTGGAGCAGTTACAGTGCCCAGCTGCTGCAAGAAATCAGCTTGAATGCTTCAGGGGCTGGGGCATAGCCAACATGAGCCCCACACCGAAGGAGGGTGGAGGTGTGTAATGCGAACTAGGGGTCATCCAAGCGCCGCAAAAGGCCGCCATGCCCTGCACGCCCCTTTTCTCTTTTCATATGCAGACGAGGGTTGAAGCCAACTTTGACCCACTGCTTGGATGGCATCACCATATGCAAATCCATCTGCTGCAGGCCTTCCCCCAGGAATGCTTGCACTAGTTGTTGCATTTGGTTTGTTGTTTGGGGGTGCTTCAGTATTAGGCAGCCTTCTGCCCTCCCATGTTCATCTGAAAATATGTGTTCTCCCTGCAGTTGTTGTCCCCAGATGAGAGTTCCCTTGTGCTGCCTCAGTTGAATCTCCTTTACTTGACAGAGATGTGCCTGAGCAGCAGCCCTCCCCAGCCCTATCCCAAATCATACTTATTTTGCATAGGAGAGACCATGGTCTTGAAGATTGTTCTCCCAGGGTGAGGTTCATTCATTGCATTCTGGGTATGCTGACCCCTGTGATTTCCCCAAATGTGGGAAACTCAACTGCATTATTTGTGGTAGTGGGGGACTGTGTTTGTGCTTTCCTCTGGTCAGCTCTTTTAAAAGTCAGATTTCTTTGTTTCAGTTCTTCCTCTAGCCTTGTTCTTCTTTCGAGAGTTCCCTTGTGCTGCCTCAGTTGGTTCTCCTTCACTTGACAGGGGGGTGCCCGAGCAGCGACCCTCCCCAGCTCTAGCCCAACTTCTACTTACCTGCCAGGTGAGATACTATAATCATGAAGGTGCTTCTCCCAGGGCAAGGCTCACCCATTGCACTCTGGATGTGCTGCCCCTGCGATTTCCCCAAATGTGGGAAACTTGACTGCATAATTTGTGTTTCCCCTGGTCGGCTCTCGTATAATTCAGATCTCTTTGTCTCAGGTCTCTCTCCAGCCTAGTTTGCTGTCTGTTTCCACTTCTCTTTTCTTAAGCCGCTCCATTCTATGGCCTTGCGCACTATCCTTACTTCTCCCGTCTGCTTACTTTGTGCCTTCCAATGCACAATGCAAACTACAGGTAGTGCTGCAGGGCCCACACCCTTTTACTTGCCGTACAGAGCAGCTCTGGAGCTGTTACAGTGCCCAGCTACTGCAAGAAATCAGCTTGAATGCTTCAGGGGCTGGGGCATAGCCAACATGAGCCCCACACCAAAGGAGTAGGAGGTGTTTAATGCGAACTAGGGGTCATCCAAGCGCCGCAAAAGGCCGCCATGCCCTGCACGCCCCTTTTCTCTTTTTCATATGCAGACGAGGGTTGAAGCCAACTTTGACCCACTGCTTGGATGACATCACCATATGCAAATCCATCTGCTGCAGGCCTTCCCCAAGGAATGCTTGCACTAGTTGTTGCATTTGGTTTGTTGTTTGGGGGTGCTTCAGTATTAGGCAGCCTTCTGCCCTCCCATGTTCATCTGAAAATATGTGTTCTCCCTGCAGTTGTTGTCCCCAGATGAGAGTTCCCTTATGCTGCCTCAGTTGAATCTCCTTTACTTGACAGAGATGTGCCTGAGCAGCGGCCCTCCCCAGCCCTATCCCAAATCATACTTATTTTGCATAGGAGATACCATGGTCATGAAGATTATTCTCCCAGTGTGAGGTTCATTCATTGCATTCTGGGTATGCTGACCCCTGTGATTTCCCCAAATGTGTGAAACTCGACAGCATTATTTGTGGTAGTGGGGGACTGTGTTTGTGTTTTCCTCTGGTCAGCTCAGGTAAAAGTCAGATTTCTTTGTCTCAGATCTTCCTCTAGCCTTGTTCTTCTTTCGAGAATTCCCTTGTGCTGCCTCAGTTGGATCTCCTTCACTTGACAGGGGGGTACCCGAGCAGCGACCCTCCCCAGCTCTAGCCCAACTCCTACTTACCTGCCAGGTGAGAT
This sequence comes from Pseudophryne corroboree, assembly GCF_028390025.1. Lineage (NCBI taxonomy): Eukaryota > Metazoa > Chordata > Amphibia > Anura > Myobatrachidae > Pseudophryne > Pseudophryne corroboree. Next base: position 641,285 of record NW_026968120.1, on the reverse strand, counting down.
ACTATGATCACGTAGGTGCTTCTCCCAGGGCAAGGCTCACCCATTGCACTCTGGGTGTGCTGCTCCTGCGATTTCCCCAAATGTGGGAAACTTGACTGCATAATTTGTGTTTCCCCTGGTCGGCTCTCGTATAATTCAGATCTCTTTGTCTCAGGTCTCTCTCCAGCCTAGTTTGCTGTCTGTTTCCACTTCTCTATTCTTAAGTGCCTTCCAATGCACAATGCAAACTACAGGTAGTGCTGCAGGGCCCACACCCTTTTACTTGCCGTACAGAGCAGCTCTGGAGCTGTTACAGTGCCCAGCTGCTGCAAGAAATCAGCTTGAATGCTTCAGGGGCTGGGGCATAGCCAACATGAGCCCCACACCGAAGGAGGGTGGGGGTGTTTAATGCGAACTAAGGGTCATCCAAGCGCCGCAAAAGGCCGCCATGCCCTGCATACCCCTTTTCTCTTTTCATATGCAGATGAGGGTTCCAGCCAACTTTGGCCCACTGCTTGGATGACATCACCGTATGCAAATCCGTCTTCTGCAGAACTTCCCCCAGGAATGCTTGTACTAGTTGTTGCATTTGGTTTGTTGTTTGGGGGTGCTTCAGTATTAGGCAGCCTTCTGCCCTCCCATGTTCATCTGAAAATATGTGTTCTCCCTGCAGTTGTTGTCCCCAGATGGGAGTTCCCTTGTGCTGCCTCAGTTGAATCTCCTTTACTTGACAGAGATGTGCCTGAGCAGCGGCCCTCCCCAGCCCTATCCCAAATCATAGTTATTTTGCATAGGAGATACCATGGTCATGAAGATTGTTCTCCGAGGGTGAGGTTCATTCATTGCATTTTGGGTATGCTGATCCCTGTGATTTCCCCAAATGTGGGAAACTCGACTGCATTATTTGTGGTAGTGGGGGACTGTGTTTGTGCTTTCCTCTGGTCAGCTCTGGTAAAAGTCAGATTTCTTTGTCTCAGATTTTCCTCTAGCCTTGTTCTTCTTTCGAGAGTTCCCTTGTGCTGCCTCAGTTGGATCTCCTTCACTTGACAGGGGGGTACCCGAGCAGCAACCCTCCCCAGCTCTAGCCCAACTCCTACTTACCTGCCAGGTGAGATACTATGATCATGAAGGTGCTTCTCCCAGGGCAAGGCTCACCCATTGCACTCTGGGTGTGCTGCTCCTGCGATTTCCCCAAATGTGGGACACTTGACTGCATAATTTGTGTTTCCCCTGGTCGGCTCTCGTATAATTTAGATCTCTTTGTCTCAGGTCTCTCTCCAGCCTAGTTTGCTGCCTGTTTCCACTTCTCTTTTCTTGAGCCGCTCCCTTCTATGCCCTTGCGCACTATCCTGACTTCTCCCGTCTGCTTACTTTGTGCCTTCCAACGCACAATGCGAACTACAGGTAGTGCTGCAGGGCCCACACCCTTTTACTTGCCTTACAGAGCAGCTCTGGAGCTGTTACAGTGCCCAGCTGCTGCAAGAAATCAGCTTGAATACTTCAGGGGCTGGGGCATAGCCAACATGAGCCCCACACCGAAGGAGAATGGAGGTGTTTAATGAGAACTAGGGGTCATCCAAGCGCCGCAAAAGGCCGCCATTCCCTGCATAACCCTTATTCTCTTTTCATATGCAGATGAGGGTTCCAGCCAACTTTGGCCCACTGCTTGGATGACATCACCGTATGCAAATCCGTCTTCTGCAGACCTTCTCCCAGGAATGCTTTTACTAGTTGTTGCATTTGGTTTGTTGTTTGGGGGTGCTTCAGTATTAGGCAGCCTTCTGCCCTCCCATGTTCATCTGAAAATATGTGTTCTCCCTGCAGTTGTTGTCCCCAGATGAGAGGTCCCTTGTGTTGCCTCAGTTGAATCTCCTTTACTTGACAGAGATGTGCCTGAGCAGCGGCCCTCCTCAGCCCTATCCCAAATCATACTTATTTTGCATAGGCGATACCATGGTCATGAAGATTGTTCTCCCATGGTGAGGTTCATTCATTGCACTCTGGGTATGCTGACCCCTGTGATTTCCCCAAATGTGGGAAACTCGACTGCATTATTTGTGGTAGTGGGGGACTGTGTTTGTGCTTTCCTCTGGTCAGCTCTGGTAAAAGTCAGATTTCTTTGTCTCAGATCTTCCTCTAGCCTTGTTCTTCTTTCGAGAGTTCCCTTGTGCTGCCTCAGTTGAATCTCCTTCACTTGACAGGGGGTGCCCGAGTAGCAATCCTCCACAGCTCTAGCCCAACTCCTACTTACCTGCCAGGTGAGATACTATGATCTTCACTGTTAGGGCAATCAGGATGTGGAATTCCCTGCCAGGGAAGGTGGTAATGGCGGACTCTGTAATTGGATTTAAAAAAGGAATGGATACATTTCTGAATGAAAAAGCTATCCAAGGTTATAATACTTAAAATATCAACATGGTTAATCCGGGGGTAACATGAGTTATAGTAGCTAACTAGTCATAAAACATTATTCAGCAAGTATGTAGAATCATCACAACTTAAAACAGGTTGAACACGATGGGCAATTTGCCTCTATTCAACCTCAAAAACTATGTTACTATATGTTACTATATTACTATGTTACTGTAGTATACAGAACACCACAATGTAATGAGCAGTGATAGTGAGCACTGATGAGGATACTAGAACTGACACTGAGCAGCAAGATGCAGCACTGGACTATTAGTAATGTACTGTAGTATGCTGAGCACCACAATGCAGCACAAGACAATGAGCAGTGATACTGAGCACTGATGAGGATACTACTGAGAACTGACACTGAGCAGGAGAGACACACTACTAGTATTACTGAGCAGCAATAAGTAACCACTGATACTGAGCACTGATATTGAGATTTCCACTGAGAGAACATAGCCACGTCCTCTCCGCTCTCTCTTCAATGCACGAGTAAAAATGGCGGCAACGCGCAGCTCTTTATATGGAATCCGAATCTCGCGAGAATCCGACAGCGGGATGATGACATTTTCCCTTGTTCAGGTTTTCCGAGTCAGGCGGGAACAACTGAGCCTGCCTCGGACCAGTGTAAACCACGTGGAGTTCGTCGGGAATTCGGTTCTCGGAGAACCGAACCCGCTCCTCTCTACCTTATACCCATCAATTTTTTTATTTTCAATCTAAGCCCCTGCAGTTTTCTGTAAGCATCTGCTTCGCTATGATGATCAACAAGTCACAAGGGCAAACACTCAGGGCTTGAGGCGTAGATCTTAGGACCAGCTGCTACAAGCATGGCAGAGGTGTCACTATCACTGGTGACACCCAGAGAGGTGGCGAGGTAGATTGTAATGCAGTGCGTGCAGATAAGCAGTGCAATGGTAAAAAGGAGGCATGGTTTCATAGGTAGGGGCGTGGCCTGGTGGCCTGAATCTACATTTTGTTGCTCCGGGTGTCCCGGGGGTTGGGGGCTGCACCCGGGGACTAGTGTGTGTGCGGTGCTGGCTCCTGCACAGTGACAGGGCATGGCCACCCAGCATGACGCCTCCATTCTTGACCATGCTGTAATTGCAGTCGCACTGCAGTTCAGCGTGATCATAAAAAATGGTGTAGCCTCCTGCTGGTGCAGACTGTATGTGCGCGCAGGAAGCCGCCACCATTTTTGTGATCACAGCGGCTGAATGTGATGTCATACAGCCGCTGTGACCACGCCCCCTGTGTCTCCTCCGCTGCAGACCCCATTTTGAAGCCTTGCCCCCGCACCGCTCCATCCCTGACTTGGAAATGGAGTGTTGTTGACCCCCCTCTCCCCCCCCCGCCCCGATTGACAGGCAGAGGCGATCGCATTCTCTGCGGGGTGCCGCAGAAAATGCAGGCACATGCGTATGCTCTTAGCAATTTTTGCAGTTGGATCGCTTATTGTGATTGCAATCCAACCTGAATCAGGCCCTATTACCTATCACAATGCGCTGCGGGCAGTACAAAATTGGGATAATATAGGAGTAAAACTCCCAGACCTGTGCTCCTTAACTGTACCTGGTGGCTAGTGGAGCGGCTGCCCAGTAATCAGTGTCCACGCCAGTGCGCACACGGTCCACCCCCTACGGCCACGATCCCCTTCATCAGCGGCCTCGTGATCCGGAAGGGCGGTGTGTGTGTGACTGACCTTAGGAAGAAACTGGAGCCTCCGCTGCAGTGACCCAGCAACCAGGGCACGGGAGTATACAGCGCCGCTGGGAGTGATGAAGCTGCAGTAAAGATGTCTATTAGACCTAGCCTGCTGCAGCCCTTGTAGATTCTCATAAAACAAGTTCTTCTTTTCTTGTCAAAATTAATAGCTAAGATTAGGCTGCCTGAGGCAGGCCCCTGTTAAGTGGCCTGCTACTGAAGGCACCAACTACAAACTGAGCTCCCTGTTCATGGAAGCGGGGTTATAGAGGAGGATGCGCTGAGCATCTTGGGAACAGTCAAAAGCTTTGAGCCGGTTGGTGCCTCAGATCAAGATCCTACTCTACACCCCAATGTGAATCCTTGTGGAGTCCAGTGTACCCCACAGAAGAAATTAATGTGTCACACCCATTGGCAGCAACCTTAGAATAGCTGCTGACGGGCACAATTGAGAAAGGAAGGGGGGGGGGATATTTGAATCCAGCACATAGATGCAATTCAAATATGTAATTTGTACCTTCCTATTTTAAAATATAATGGATGAACCTCACCCTGTGAGAACAATCTTCATGATCAAGAGATCTCATATGCAAAATAAGTATGAGTTGGGATAGGGCTGGGGAGGGTGGCTGCTCGGGCAGCCCCTCCCCCGTCAAGTTAAGGAGATTCAACTGAGGACGCACAAGGGAACTCTCGTCTGGGGACAACAACTGCAGGGAGACCACATCTGTTCAGATGAACATGGGAGGGTGGAAGGCTGCCTAATATTGAAGCACCATCAAATATCAAACCATATGCAACAACTAGTACAAGCATTCCAGGGGGAAGGTCTGCAGAAGACGGATTTGCATACGGTGATGTCATCCAAGCAGTGGGCCAAAGTTGGCTGGAACCCTCATCTGCATATGAAAAGAGAAAAGGGGCATGCAGGGCATGGCGGCCTTTTGCGGTGCTTGGATGACCCCTAGTTCGCATTAAACACCCCCACCCTCCTTTGGTGTGGGGCTCATGTTGGCCATGCCCCATCCCCTGAAGCATTCAAGCTGATTTCTTGCAGCAGCTGGGCACTGTAACAGCTCCAGAGCTGTTCTGTAAGGCAAGTAAAAGGGTGTGGGCCCTGCAGCACCACTGTCATGCCTTCAGCATTTGCTTTGTGTAGATCTGATTACTTTTACTACAGAAAGTTGTATTATTGCCCCATCTAGTGGTCAGTCCCATCAATTAATTTGACCCTCATAGCCTCTTGTAGCCAGTCTTGCAATGCATTCTGGGATGAAGAAGCTGGGATCAGCCTTTCTACTTCCCTCATGGTCCCAGACAGTCATGCTTTACATGGGTCCAACTCTCATATAGCATTCGATGGTGAGTTTGTATATTAAATGTCTCATCTCAACCTGTTTAGCCAGTGAGTAATGTTAGCTGCACTGTAGTTTATACTTGCACATGTAATCACATGTTTGCACAGCCTATGTTATATGTACTTGTGTATATCCATTTTGCTTTTCACATGCATATCATAATTGCATATTCTTGTTTCATTAACAGTTTTACCTCATTATCACATATCATCATATCGTATTGTACATCAAATCAACGCATCATATCTGTGATCCCTTTACTGAATAATAAAACACCGTTCTACAAACACCTCTTCTGAACAGATTATTGAAAAGTAAAGGTGGTTATACTGTAGGCTTCAAATTTGCCAGAAAGGGCTTAGTGAGAGGCTGAACAGTAAAACATCGAATGCTACAAGCAGATGGACTCTCTAACACTGACTCCGTCAGTAAATCATTGCCTGTCAGCAGTGGGGACATATACTGACTTACAGAGCCGTTACACTGCCAGCCACAGCTATCTGCATATGACAGCCACACAGTTTCTATACAGTCTACCAACTATGGCAGCTCAGCAATAGGAGTACCGCCATTTGACTACACAGAAACCTGTACAAGTCAGTGCAGCCACGCTTATAAGGCAACACAACAGTCTCTTCACAGTCAAGCAGCTTCATAACAGTTCAAAGATACTGACTCCTCAGAGATCTGCGACCAGTCTGAACAGTTACTTGCAGACAGCATTACAGCAGTCTCTACACAATCAAACATCTCTACCAGATCACCATGTCACAGAAAACGATATCCTCATACAAAACAAGGTCCCAAGTCTCTGGTTCCTCCAAATCCTTGTCTGTCAGTAATGCAGCCATCATGGCACGTGCAAAAGCGGAAGCCGCAAAAGTAAGGGCTAACTTTGCCGAGCAGGAGATGCAATTAAAAATCGAGAGCAAACGCTTAGAAGCAATCGGCGAGAAGCTCGCTGCAGAGAAGGAGGCAGCGGCTGCCATAGCTGAAGCAGAAATCTTGGAGACTGCAGAACTCCCTGATATAAGAAGAACCAATGTACTTGACACAGAGAATGGATCTCAGGATTCACTGCAACGCACATCAGAATACGTACGTCAAGTCTCAAAAAGGAGTAGCAACCCTCCATCTTTACAAGGTACGCATTCAGACCTCATGCAAACAAATCAAGTACACTCTACAGCGCCACCACCAGTGGACAACAGACCACACATTTGCAAGCAAGAGAATCCTAGACACTGTGAACCTATGAGGGACAACTCTTCCCCACCTCAGATGTCTGAATCTGCAAACTCCAAGAAAGACACAGCCTACTTCACACAGAAGCGGTGTGATACCAACCGTCGGGAACCAGACAACACTAACAGGTATGACTACACACCATATACCTACCGTGTTAATGTACCGACATCTCCAAGAGCCAATCAGGACACATTAGACTTTGCTAAATTTCTCACCCGCCGTGAATTAGTCACGATTAGTATTTCAAAGTTCAATGATCGCCCTGAGAACTTCAGAGCCTGGCAGTCCTCTTTTCAAAACGCTATCAGAGGAATAGACCTTTCACATAGTGAAGAGATAGACCTCTTAATTAAATGGCTTGGGAATGAATCTGCAGAACATGCTAGAAGGATAAGAGTGATTAACATTAACCACCCTGAGAATGGACTTAGGATGATCTGGGATAGACTTAATGAGTGCTATGGCTCACCAGAGATAATAGAGAGTGCTCTGTTCAAAAGAATAGACGATTTCCCCAGGTTACCCAACAAAGGCTATCAGAGACTCAGAGAACTAAGTGACTTACTAAAAGAACTTCAAGTAGCTAAATGTGAGGGAGATTTACCAGGACTTGCCTTCCTTGACACAGCCAGAGGCGTTAACCCTATAGTGCAGAAACTACCGTATAATCTGCAGGAACAATGGATCAACCATGGCTCCAAATATAAGCGGCAGAACAAAGTGCAATTTCCACCATTCTCAGTTTTCGTGGACTTTGTACACCAGCAAGCTATGACCAGGAATGATCCTAGTTTTGCCTTTACCTTGACAAATACTGCACCTATGGTACCTAACCCCCGCAAAACATCAGTTGCAGTTCACAAGACTAATGTGCATTATTCAGATTCTTTCCGCAGGTCTACCAGCTTTAATCGCCAAGAGACCACAGACAAAGATCCAGCCAAGCAATGTCCTCTGCATCACAAACCGCATCCTCTCCTGAAATGCAGAACCTTCAGAGAAAAGTCCCTGGAGAACCGCAAAGCCTTCTTAAAGGAGAATAGGATCTGCTACAAGTGCTGTTCCTCCACATCACACCTCGCCAAGGACTGCAAGGTTAGTGCTAACTGCACAGAATGCCACAGCACAGACCACAATACCGCTCTACACCCTGGTCCTCCCCCATGGGCTTTGCAACACAGTTATACCGATACAGAGCATGGCGGGGAGCACAGTGTAGAACAAAAAGACACTGTTGCAGTCACACCAGAAATAACTTCACAATGTACCGAAGTCTGCAAAGATGCCATTAGCGGTAGATCCTGCTCCAAAATATGTTTAGTCAAAGTTTACCCCAAAGGCCATCCAGACAAAGCCGTTAAACTTTATGCAATCCTAGATGACCAAAGTAACAGGTCTCTAGCCAGATCAATCTTCTTTGAGACCTTTAATGTTAAAGGACCCAGCACTCCTTACTCCTTAAGATCCTGCGCAGGGAGTTTTGAGACAACAGGAAGGAGAGCAACTGGCTATCAAATTGAGTCCTTGGATGGGAAGACATGTCTCTCTTTACCAACTATCACAGAGTGTGACGAGATTCCAGACAATAGGAGTGAGATTCCTACACCAGATGTAGCTAAACACCATACACATTTGAAACGCATAGCACATCTGATACCAGAACTGGATCCACATGCCCAAATAAATCTACTCATTGGGAGGGATATCCTACAAGTCCACAAAGCCAGAAGTCAGATTAATGGTCCACATAACGCACCTTACGCTCAAAGACTGGATCTGGGATGGGTAATAATAGGAGAAGTATGTCTTGGAGATGTGCATAAACCAGATTCTGTCAACAGCATGCTTACCTGTACTTTAGAAAATGGACGCCCTTCTCTATTCCAGCCATGTCATAACCATTTCCTCATAAAGGAATTACCACACTGTACCTTCATAGACTCAACTAGTGACAACCATATCTGTGACAACTATCAAGATCATCTGGGACACGCAGTCTTCCAGAGAACAAAGAAGGATGACCAGGTGGCAATGTCCATAGAGGACAAACTATTCTTGGAAATAATGGAGAAAGGACTAGTCAAGGATGATGCCAACAGCTGGGTTGCTCCTCTACCCTTTAGAACACCCAGACAACGCCTTCCTAATGACAGAGAACAAGTACTCAAACGCTTCTCTTCACTTAAACACAACTTTCACAGGAAACCAGAGATGAAAGATAATTTCTTCTCCTTTATGGCTAAAATATTTGAGAATGGTCACGCCGAGATAGCTCCCATTCTTAAAGACACAGAAGAATGCTGGTACCTGCCAATGTTCGGAGTATATCACCCGAAGAAACCAGGTCAGATAAGAGTGGTGTTCAATTCCAGTGCCCAGTTTGAAGGTGTTTCTTTAAATGACGTACTCCTGACAGGACCAGACCTTAACAACAAACTCCTAGGAGTACTCATCCGTTTCCGAAAAGACTCTATTGCCTTCACAGCTGACATTCAACAAATGTTTCATTGCTTTCTTGTGAGAGAAAAAGACAGGAATTTCCTAAGATTCTTCTGGTTCAGAGACAATGACCCCTCAAAAGACATCACGGAGTATCGCATGAAGGTACACATCTTTGGTAACAGCCCTTCACCTGCAGTTGCCATCTATGGACTCAGACGTTCAGCTCAAGAGGGTGAGCTAGAGTATGGTTCTGATGTTAGACAACTTGTAGATAAAGACTTCTACGTGGATGACTGCCTAAAATCTATGCCAACAGCCGAGACAGCAATCAGCCTCGTCAAAAGAGCTCAGGAAATGCTTGCTTGTTCAAACCTGAGGCTTCACAAAATAGCTTCCAACAGCAAAGTAGTGATGGAAGCCTTCCCTTCCCAAGATCATACCAGCGATTTAAGAGACTTGGATTTAGGAACCGATTCCCCACCAGCTCAACGTAGCCTTGGACTCTTGTGGGACTTAAAATCTGACACCTTTACCTTCCAAGTAAACAGCGAAGAAAGACCCTTCACTCGCAGAGGTGTTCTCTCTACTCTAAACAGCTTGTACGACCCCTTAGGATTTGCAGCTCCTGTCACTATCCAAGGTAAAGCTTTGCTCAGAGACCTAACCTGTGAGTCAATTGACTGGGATGCCCCACTGCCTCCCCAGAAAAGAAACTTGTGGCAAGAGTGGAAAGATTCTCTATCTACCTTAACCAACCTCCGCATTACACGTCCATATGCCCCCGTGCCTTCTACAGCAGTACAAAACCAGAGACTATGTGTATTCTCTGATGCCTCAACCCAAGCAATTGCTGCAGTTGCATATCTTAAGACCATGGACATCAAGGGACAATGTCATATTGGATTTGTCATGGGCAAAGCAAAGTTAGCTCCACGTCCAGAACACACAGTGCCCAGACTTGAACTTTGTGCTGCAGTACTAGCTGTAGAATTAGCTGAGCTCATTTCATCTGAGTTACCAATTGGACTCTCTGAAGCAGATTTCTACACAGACAGTAAGGTAGTATTAGGCTACATATGCAACGAGACCAGACGGTTCCATGTTTATGTCAGCAATCGTGTGCTAAGAATCAGAAGATCCACCAATCCAAAACAGTGGCACTATGTATCTACTGCTCACAATCCAGCAGATCACGCTACAAGAGCTGTCCCAGCCAGTATCCTCAAAGACACTACATGGCTCAGAGGACCTGAATTCCTGTACAAGGCAGATTCGAACAATCCTGAAAGTAGCATATTCAAGCTAGTAGACGCAGACTCAGATGTTGAAATTCGTCCACAAATAACTACAATCCATACCGTAACTTCAGATTGTCAACTTCAGCCTCACAGATTCCAAAGATTTTCAACTTGGAAATCACTTGTCAGAGCCATTACCTGCTTAACTCACATAGTCCATTCATTTAAACGCAACGCATCTGTAAGTGTGAATGGATGTAAAGGTTGGCACCACTGTCAAAATGTTTACGCACCAGAAGAAACACAACGATCCAAGAACCTTATCATCCGTGTTGTGCAGCACCAAATCTTTTCCGGAGAGATCGACTGCATTAACAGTGGAAATCCTATTCCCAAAGACAGCACCTTAAAAAAGCTAGACCCTTTTCTTGATGAAAATCATTTATTGAGAGTAGGAGGCCGTCTTCAAGAAGCAAACTTGGAGACAAATGAGAAAAATCCTTTAATCATTCCTGGGAGTCACCACATAGCTTCTTTAATTGTGCAACACTATCACAACGAAGTCAAACACCAAGGACGATTGTTTACCGAAGGAGCTCTACGATCAGCTGGGTTCTGGATTATTGGAGCGAAAAGGTGTGTAAGCAGCACAATCTTCAAATGTATCATTTGCCGTAGACTTCGTGGTACTTCCCAAACTCAGAAGATGGCTAATCTTCCAACAGACAGACTTAGTACAGACCCTCCTTTCTCCAATGTTGGTCTTGATGTATTTGGTCCATGGACTGTCATCACACGACATACTAGAGGTGCGAATGCGAACAGCAAGCGCTGGGCGGTTGTATTCACTTGTATGAGCATCAGAGCTGTTCACATCGAAGTTATAGAATCAATGGACACTTCAAGCTTCATCAATGCCTTTAGACGCTTCATTGCTATCCGTGGCCCAGTAAAACACATCCGGTCCGACAGAGGTACCAACTTCATTGGAGCAGCCAAAGAATTACAAATTAATTCGAACATTGACACTAAAAGCATAGAGAGATATCTCAGTGAGCAAGGTTGTACATGGACCTTCAACCCGCCTCATTCTTCTCATATGGGAGGTGCCTGGGAAAGGATGATCGGCATGATACGCAGAATCCTTGATTCCATATTCTTGCAAGTGGGAACTGCAAGACTTACTCACGAGAGCTTAACAACCTTCATGGCTGAAGTCTCAGCTATTGTCAACGGAAGACCATTGACTTCAGTGTCTAATGACCCAGAAGACCCACTTCTACTTACTCCGGCCACTCTTCTTACACAGAAGACCGAGATTACCTATGCTCCTCCTGGAGAATTCAATACCAAAGACCTGTTCAAACGTCAATGGAGACAAGTTCAAAGCCTTGCAAACACCCTTTGGGACAGATGGAAAAGACAATACCTTTCTACCCTGCAGTCAAGGAGCAAGTGGCAAGTTGCCAAACCCAACTTAAAACCAGGTGACATTGTGCTCGTCAGAGATTGCCAGTCACAACGCAACGAATGGCCTTTAAGTCTTGTCACCAAGACGTTCCCAAGCAAGGATGGGAAGGTTCGTAAGGTTGAGGTCAAGATCTGTAAGCGAGGAGAGACTAAGTTGTTCCTCAGACCAGTGACTGAACTATTCTTATTGTTATCTGTTTAGAGTTTAAAATATGGTACCAGTGATACCAGACGGGGAGTGTCATGCCTTCAGCATTTGCTTTGTGTAGATCTGATTACTTTTACTACAGAAAGTTGTATTATTGCCCCATCTAGTGGTCAGTCCCATCAATTAATTTGACCCTCATAGCCTCTTGTAGCCAGTCTTGCAATGCATTCTGGGATGAAGAAGCTGGGATCAGCCTTTCTACTTCCCTCATGGTCCCAGACAGTCATGCTTTACATGGGTCCAACTCTCATATAGCATTCGATGGTGAGTTTGTATATTAAATGTCTCATCTCAACCTGTTTAGCCAGTGAGTAATGTTAGCTGCACTGTAGTTTATACTCGCACATGTAATCACATGTTTGCACAGCCTATGTTATATGTACTTGTGTATATCCATTTTGCTTTTCACATGCATATCATAATTGCATATTCTTGTTTCATTAACAGTTTTACCTCATTATCACATATCATCATATCGTATTGTACATCAAATCAACGCATCATATCTGTGATCCCTTTACTGAATAATAAAACACCGTTCTACAAACACCTCTTCTGAACAGATTATTGAAAAGTAAAGGTGGTTATACTGTAGGCTTCAAATTTGCCAGAAAGGGCTTAGTGAGAGGCTGAACAACCACCTGTAGTTCGCATTGTGCGTTGGAAGGCACAAAGTAAGCAGACGGGAGGAGAAGTCAGGATAGTGCGCAAGGGCATCCTTTTCTCTTAGTCCGTAGAGGATGCTGGGGTCACATTAAGAACCATGGGGTATAGACGGGATCCGCAAGAGACATGGGCACTTTAAGACTTTCAAAGGGTGTGAACTGGCTCCTCCCTCTATGCCCCTCCTCCAGACTCCAGTTATAGGAACTGTGCCCAGGGAGACGGACATTTCGAGGAAAGGATTTATTGTTAAACTAAGGTGAGCATCTTACCAGCTCACACCTTAAGCATGCCGCAGAACGTGGCATTCAACAGAACACAAGCCAACGGCATGAACAATTGCAGCAAAAAGCTGACCAGAACCATAACACAACATGTGTATAACCACAAGTAATAACTGCAGACACAGTATGGACTGGGACGGGTGCCCAGCATCCTCTACGGACTAAGAGAAAAGGATTTACCGGTAGGTATTAAAATCCTATTTTCTCATACGACCTAGAGGATGCTGGGGTCACATTAAGAACCATGGGGTTATACCAAAGCTCTTGAACGGGTGGGAGAGTGCGTACGACTCTGCAGCACCGAATGACCCAACTTGAGGTTATCATCAGCCAAGGTATCAAACTTGTAAAACTTAGCAAAAGTGTTTACTAAATAGCTGCTCGGCAAAGTTGCAATGCCGAGACTCCCCGACCAGCTGCCCAGGATGAACCCACCTTTCTAGTAGAATGGGTCTTCACCTAATTCAGTAACGGCAATCCTGCCGTGGAATGAGCATGCTGAATCTTACCACAGATCCAGCGCATAATGGTCTACATGGAAGCAGGACACCCAATCCTGTTGGGAGCATACAGGACAAACAGAGCCTCTGTTTTCCTAATCTGAACTGTTCTGGTGACATAAATTTTCAAAGTTCTGACCACAGCCAGAGACTTTGACTCAACGAAGGTGTCAGTGGCCAAAGGCACCATGTGGAAAGATGAACCACCTTCGGCAGAAATTGTTGACGTGTCCTCAATTCTGCTCTATCTTCATGAAAGATCAAAGATCAAAAGCTCTTGTGATACTGCATGGTTTGTACTGTTTTCCATGTGCTCCCAGATCTTTCAAGCAAGTAGCATGGTCAAGAAAGTTCTGTTTGAAAAGTAACAACATTTACTGTCATTGTTATAGAATTTGGGAGAAAAAACAAGAAGAAATCTGCACTGTTGACGCACTGGACAGAATGAATGAATCATAAAATATAACCTTTATTAAGTATGTATTAAAATTGGATAAATATTAATATTATTATCCCAAACTGCAGTGAAACATAAAGGTTAAAATCACAGAACTAACATACATGTGCATAAGAAGAATAAAGAGATGTGAAAAAAAGGTTTAAAAAGCGTGTCCGTGTGTGATTATTTTTGAAGGCACAACCCTGGCGGGGTTGTTTATATAGATATATATGTTGCTAATTATCACTTTCTAGCGTAATGTTATTAAATAGCTGTTAGTATCTATGTCGTCAGGTACCACTGGGTCATATCCTATATACTCCCTTCACTCAATAGGGGTTACCTCCCGGGAAGCCATCCCCATTGGCGAATTTGTGGGGGTGATTGAGTATAACCGGTAAGCTAGCCTCCAATTTGTGGGGTGCTTAGGTAGATGGGGATCACTTATTTCTCTGTGTCCCCTAAGACTATATTCCTAAATTCAATACCATAGGGGGATAGCTTTCTATATCGGATAAGGAATCACTTGATAGGGAAATCTCTATGCATCATGGAAAGATCATATTTATTAATATCCAAACTAAAAAAAATGATGAATAGCTTTAATTTAGCTGTTTAGATATAGTTAATTGGCGAGATATACCAACAGGTGCGGTTGCCTTAAGGAATATGGCAATTCCAATATAAATAGCAGCCCTCCTTCATATAATCAGCCAGATCTTATTAAATCTGGTCCAGATATAGCCGTTCAGATATACTTAATTGACAACATATATCAATCGGTGGGGTTGCCTTAAGGAATATAGCAATTCCAATTCTCATATAAATAGCAACCTTCCTTCATATATTCAGCCAGATCTTATTTAATCTGATCTAGGCGTAGGCAATAATGCTTTCCTTAGAGGTATAGCCACCTCAATTCTTATTAGGAAGCAAAGTGTCTGTCATAATGGTTTATCCAATTCATCTAAGAAATAATATATTCCATGTGTCAGAGATTCATTACTCTCTATTTACACTGTTAAAGAGTTAATTCTTATTATGTTACAGTGTAATGAAATTATCATATAGGGAGATGTGGCAATTCCATGTGCTATATATATAATAACCCTTAGTGGTCCAGATTCCACAATGAGGAATTTTCTTATAAACCGCTGAAACACACAGCTGTTTGACTGACTTCCAAATATATCTATCTCACTTTGTAACAGTCTTATGATAGAGAAACTGTTACATATTCGGTCACTTAGTTATCTAAAGGTAAACAGACTCAATGTGAGGGTAATATAATATATCAAATGCGCTGTCAATAATCGTGGTAACTGGTGTAATAATGTGGTATATTGAGTATGCTAGTAAGGCATATAACTGCTCTCCAGCCTTTAAGTGTTACCAATCAATTTGTTACACTGTAAAGGATTTATGGTGTCCTGTTAGGACATGCAGCTGCTAGGCTGACTCAAAGATTTATCCATTTGTAACAATTATGTAACAGTTATATACATGTTACTGGTATTACATAGAAATAGTATGACACAGGCCAGCAGTCCCATGTGTCTAGATTCCACAATAGGAGATTTTCTTTGTCTTATAAACTGCTGGAACACACAGCTGCTAGACTGACTTCAAATATATATATTACTTTGTAACAGTCTTATAGTAAAGAGACTGTTACACACTGTCATTTAGTTATCTCAAGGTTAGCAGATTCTGTGTGAGGATAGTGTTCTGTTAGAACATGCAGCTGCTAGGCTGACTCATAGAAAATGTATCCATTTGTAACAAATGACACATACAGCATTAAATTAATATCTATAGCAGCCCATGTGACATCTCTACTCTTATCATAATTGTCTGGTTATTGCCAATCTGGACAGCAGGAGTGATATATATTCACTAGTCCCAATATTCCATCATATAAATATACCCACACTGATATACTTTCTTATCAAGAGTTATTAGTAGCTATCTGTATGCACTTTAGACATTGTAATTGCTAAGTGACATCATATCTAGTGTATTCCTTTCTTATAGCTCAGCTTCTATTCCCTATTAGTGGAGACTAACAGCTAACATCATAATCATATATTTTTGTTTTATAACATTTCACATGAGTCAAATACACGCGGACACGCCGTGCCCTACACGCGTGTTTCACTGCATCTATGGCAACTTACATTAAAGCTAACAAGAAAGCACACTCGTTCTGTCTTTAAACTGATAAAAGAAACCCCAATAATATGGGGCATGCAAAAATTGAGACAAAACTCAGTTTTGCTCCTCTCCACGGAAATCTTTAGTAAAAGGCGAAAGATTTGTTCGTTCTGAAGAGAAACCAGAGCATGACCAAGATTCCACCTGTCGCCTGAGTGCCATGCCAGCAGTCCTCATTCAGCTCAAAGTGAGCACCCAATATGAAAGAAAGAAAGCAGATTTCTCACCAGGCTTCCCCTTGCTATAAGCATGGTTTGTACTCTTTTCCATGTGCTCCCAGATCTTTCAAGCAATTAGTATGGTCAAGAAAGTTCTGCTTGAAAAGAAACAGACATTTACTGTCATTGTTATACAAATTAACTTACATTAAAGCCAACAAGAAAGCACACTCGTTCTGTCTTTAAACTGATAAAAGAAACCCCAATAATATGGGGCATGCAAAAATTGAGATAAAACTCAGTTTTGCTCCTCTCCACGGAAATCTTTAATAAAAGGCGAAAGATTTGTTCATTCTGAAGAGAAACCAGAGCATGACCAAGATTCCACCTGTCGCCTGAGTGCCATGCCAGCAGTCCTCATTCAGATCAAAGTGAGCGCCCAATTTGAAAGAAAGCAGATTTCTCACCTGGCTTCTCCTTGCTATAAGCATGGTTTGTACTGTATTCCATGTGCTCCCAGATCTTTCAAGCAAGTAGCATGGTCAAGAAAGTTCTGTTTGAAAAGAAACAAACATTTACTGTAATTTCTATGCAAATGAGCTTTCATTAAAGCACACTCATTCTATCTTTAAACCGATAAAAGAAACCCCAAAAAGATGGGGCATGCAAAAATTGAGGTAAAACTCAGTTTTGCTCCTCTCCACGGAAATCTTTAGTAAAAGGCGAAAGATTTGTTCGTTCTGAAGAGAAACCAGAGCATGACCAAGATTTTCATCTGAAAATATGTGTTCTCCCTGCAGTTGTTGTCCCCAGATGAGAGTTCCCTTGTGCTGCCTCAGTTGAATCTCCTTTACTTGACAGAGATGTGCCTGAGCAGCGGCCCTCCCCAGCCCTATCCCAAATCATACTTATTTTGCATAGGAGATACCATGGTCATGAAGATTGTTTTCCCAGGGTGAGGTTCATTCATTGCATTCTGGGTATGCTGACCCCTGTGATTTCCCCAAATGTGGGAAACTCGACTGCATTATTTGTGGTAGTGGGGGACTGTGTTTGTGCTTTCCTCTGGTCAGCTCTGGTAAAAGTCAGATTTCTTTGTCTCAGATCTTCCTCTAGCCTTGTTCTTCTTTCGAGAGTTCCCTTGTGCTGCCTCAGTTGGATCTCCTTCACTTGACAGGGGGTGCCCGAGCAGCAATCCTCCACAGCTCTAGCCCAACTCCTACTTACCTGCCAGGTGAGATACTATGATCTTCACTGTTAGGGCAATCAGGATGTGGAATTCCCTGCCAGGGAAGGTGGTAATGGCGGACTCTGTAATTGGATTTAAAAAAGGAATGGATACATTTCTGAATGAAAAAGCTATCCAAGGTTATAATACTTAAAATATCAACATGGTTAATCCGGGGGTAACATGAGTTATAGTAGCTAACTAGTCATAAAACATTATTCAGCAAGTATGTAGAATCATCACAACTTAAAACAGGTTGAACACGATGGGCAATTTGCCTCTATTCAACCTCAAAAACTATGTTACTATATGTTACTATATTACTATGTTACTGTAGTATACAGAAAACCAAAATTCAATGAACAGTGATAGTGAGCACTGATGAGGATACTAGAACTGACACTGAGCAGCAAGATGCAGCACTGGACTATTAGTAATGTACTGTAGTATGCTGAGCACCACAATGCAGCACAAGACAATGAGCAGTGATACTGAGCACTGATGAGGATACTACTGAGAACTGACACTGAGCAGGAGAGACACACTACTAGTATTACTCAGCAGCAATAAGTAACCACTGATACTGAGCACTGATATTGAGATTTCCACTGAGAGAACATAGCCACGTCCATTCCGCTCTCTCTTCAATGCACGAGTAAAAATGTCGGCAACGCACAGCTCTTTATATGGAATCCGAATCTCGCGAGAATCCGACAGCGGGATGATGACATTTTCCCTTGTTCAGGTTTTCCGAGTCAGGCGGGAACAACCGAGCCTGCCTCGGACCAGTGTAAACCACGTGGAGTTCGTGGGGAATTCGGTTCTCGGAGAACCGAACCCGCTCCTCTCTACCTTATACCCATCAATTTTTTTATTTTCAATCTAAGCCCCTGCAGTTTTCTGTAAGCATCTGCTTCGCTATGATGATCAACAAGTCACAAGGGCAAACACTCAGGGCTTGAGGCGTAGATCCTAGGACCAGCTGCTACAAGCATGGCAGAGGTGTCACTATTACTGGTGACACCCAGAGAGGTGGCGAGGGAGATTGTAATGCAGTGCGCGCAGATAAGCAGCGCAATGGTAAAAAGGAGGCATGGTTTCATAGGTAGGGGCGTGGCCTGGTGGCCTGAATCTACATTTTGTTGCTCCGGGTGTCCCGGGGGTTGGGGGCTGCACCCGGGGACTAGTGTGTGAGCGGTGCTGGCTCCTGCACAGTGAAAAGGCATGGCCACCCAGCATGACGCCTCCCTTCTTGACCATGCTGTAATTGCAGTCGCACTGCAGTTCAGCGTGATCATAAAAAATGGTGTAGCCTCCTGCTGGTGCAGACTGTATGTGCGCGCAGGAAGCCGCCACCATTTTTGTGATCACAGCGGCTGAATGTGATGTCATACAGCCGCTGTGACCACGCCCCCTGTGTCTCCTCCGTTGCAGACCCCATTTTGAAGCCTTGCACCCGCACCGCTCCATCCCTGACTTGGAAATGGAGTGTTGCTGACCCACCTATCCCCCCCCCCCCCCCGCCCTGATTGACAGGCAGAGGCGATCGCATTCTCTGCGGGGTGCCGCAGAAAATGCAGGCACATGCGTATGCTCTTAGCAATTTTTGCAGTTGGATCGCTTATTGTGATTGCAATCCAACCTGAATCAGGCCCTATTACCTATCACAATGCGCTGCGGGCAGTACAAAATTGGGTTAATATAGGAGAAAAACCCCCAGACCTGTGCTCCTTAACTGTTCCTGGTGGCTAGTGGAGCGGCTGCCCAGTAATCAGTGTCCACGCCAGTGCGCACACGGTCCACCCCCTACGGCCACGCTCCCCTTCATCAGCGGCCTCGTGATCCGGAAGGGTGGTGTGTGTGTGACTGACCTTAGGATGAAAGCGGAGCCTCCGCTGCAGTGACCCAGCAACCGGGGCACGGGAGTATACAGCGCCGCTGGGAGTGATGAAGCTGCAGTAAAGATGTCTATTAGACCTAGCCTGCTGCAGCCCTTGTAGATTCTCATAAAAAAAGTTCTTCTTTTCTTGTCAAAATTTATAGCTAAGAATAGGCTGCCTGAGGCAGGCCCCTGTTAAGTGGCCTGCTACTGAAGGCACCAACTACAAACTGAGCTCCCTGTTCATGGAAGCGGGGTTATAGAGGAGAATGCACTGAGCATCTTGGGAACAGTCAAAAGCTTTGAGCCGGTTGGTGCCTCAGATCAAGATCCTACTCTACACCCCAATGTGAATCCTTGTGGAGTCCAGTGTACCCCACAGAAGAAATAAATGTGTCACACCCATTGGCAGCAACCTTAGAATAGCTGCTGACGGGCACAATTGAGAATGGAAGGGGGGGGGGGGGGACATTTGAATCCAGCACATAAATGCAATTCAAATATGTAATTTGTACCTTCCTATTTTAAAATATAATGGATGAATCTCACCCTGTGAGAACAATCTTCATGATCAAGAAATCTCATATGCAAAATAAGTATGAGTTGGGATAGGGCTGGGGAGGGTGTCTGCTCTGGCAGCCCCTCCCCCGTCAAGTTAAGGAGATTCAACTGAGGAAGCACAAGGGAACTCTCGTCTGGGGACAACAACTGCAGGGAGACCACATCTTTTCAGATGAACATGGGAGGGCGGAAGGCTGCCTAATACTGAAGCACCATCAAATATCAAACCATATGCAACATCTAGTACAAGCATTCCTGGGGGAAGGTCTGCAGCAGACGGATTTGCATACAGTGATGTTATCCAAGCAGTGGGCCAAAGTTGGCTGGAACCCTCATCTGCATATGAAAAGAGAAAAGGGGCGTGCAGGGCATGGCGGCCTTTTGCAGTGCTTGGATGACCCCTAGTTCTCATTAAACACCCCCACCCTCCTTTGGTGTGGGGCTCATGTTGGCCATGCCCCATCCCCTGAAGCATTCAAGCTGATTTCTTGCAGCAGCTGGGCACTGTAACAGCTCCAGAGCTGTTCTGTAAGGCAAGTAAAAGGGTGTGGGCCCTACAGCACCACCTGTAGTTCGCATTGTGCGTTGGAAGGCACAAAGTAAGCAGACGGGAGGAGAAGTAAGGATAGTGCGCAAGGGCATCCTTTTCTCTTAGTCCGTAGAGGATGCTGGGGTCACATTAAGAACCATGGGGTATAGACGGGATCCGCAAGAGACATGGGCACTTTAAGACTATCAAAGGGTGTGAACTGGCTCCTCCCTCTATGCCCCTCCTCCAGACTCCAGTTATAGGAACTGTGCCCAGGGAGACGGACATTTCGAGGAAAGGATTTATTGTTAAACTAAGGTGAGCATCTTACCAGCTCACACCTTAAGCATGCCGCAGAACGTGGCATTCAACAGAACACAAGCCAACGGCATGAACAATTGCAGCAAAAAGCTGACCAGAACCATAACACAACATGTGTATAACCACAAGTAATAACTGCAGACACAGTATGGACTGGGACGGGTGCCCAGCATCCTCTACAGACTAAGAGAAAAGGATTTACCGGTAGGTATTAAAATCCTATTTTCTCATACGACCTAGAGGATGCTGGGGTCACATTAAGAACCATGGGGTTATACCAAAGCTCTTGAACGGGTGGAAGAGTGCGTACGACTCTGCAGCACTGAATGACCCACCTTGAGGTTATCATCGGCCAAGGTATCAAACTTGTAAAACTTAGCAAAAGTGTTTACTAAATAGCTGCTCGGCAAAGTTGCAATGCCGAGACTCCCCGACCAGCTGCCCAGGATGAACCCACCTTTCTAGTAGAATGGGTCTTCACCTAATTCAGTAACGGCAATCCTGCCGTGGAATGAGCATGCTGAATCTTACCACAGATCCAGCGCATAATGGTCTGCATGGAAGCAGGACACCCAATCCTGTTGGGAGCATACAGGACAAACAGAGCCTCTGTTTTCCTAATCTGAACCGTTCTGGTGACATAAATTTTCAAAGTTCTGACCACAGCCAGAGACTTTGACTCAACGAAGGTGTCAGTGGCCAAAGGCACCATGTGGAAAGATGAACCACCTTCGGCAGAAATTGTTGACGTGTCCTCAATTCTGCTCTATCTTCATGAAAGATCAAATAAAGGCTCTTGTGATACTGCATGGTTTGTACTGTTTTCCATGTGCTCCCAGATCTTTCAAGCAAGTAGCATGGTCAAGAAAGTTCTGTTTGAAAAGAAACAAACATTTACTGTCATTGTTATGCAAATAAACTTACATTAAAGCTAACAAGAAAGCACACTCGTTCTGTCTTTAAACTGATAAAAGAAACCCCAATAATATGGGCATACCTCCCAACTTTGTCGGCTCGCATAGAGGGACACACGCGTGGCGAAGTCGCGCGCGCTCCCAAAAAGGGCGTGGCCTAAGTAAAAGGGGGTGTGGCTTCGCGCGAGGAACCGCGATCGCGAGTCACGCCCCCGTTTTCGGCACTGAGGGGGCATGCCCAGCGCTCTGTGAGCCGCTGGCATGCCACCTCTCCCTCTGACTTCAGTGAATAGACGCTGTGCGCATGCGCACAGCGTCTATTCACCGCTGCTCTGCTAAGCAGGGCAGCGACAGACAGAGCCTCCCAACTGTCCTCCCCACCGCGGGACACTGCGGCCCGCAGGTGGGACAGCGGGACAGTCCCCAAAAAACGGGACTGTCCCGCGAAAATCGGGACAGTTGGGAGGTATGATATGGGGCATGCAAAAATTGAGATAAAACTCAGTTTTGCTCCTCTCCACGGAAATCTTTAATAAAAGGCGAAATATTTGTTAGTTCTGAAGAGAAACCAGAGCATGACCAAGATTCCACCTGTCGCCTGAGTGCCATGCCAGCAGTTCTCATTCAGCCAGGGCCGGCGCTACCACTAGGCAGCTTTAGGCAGCTGCCTATGGGCGGCGACCACTGGAGGGCGGCACTGCTTAGTGAACGAAAGTGAAAGAGAACACTTTTTTATCATGTGCCTCAGCAGAAACAGAGGAGCTGCTCGTGTGCGCCCACCACGTCTGTCTGACTCTGCCTTCAAAAGTGAGTTGACTGACTGTGTGCCTACTTCTGCAACCCTGCCGTGCCGCCGCCCCCCCACCTCTGCGATCATAACACATTCCACTATGTTATGTGGGCTATGTGCAGCCTGCTGCCGCCTGTGCTCCTGAGTCCGGGGTCCCGGGTCCCACAGTATCAGCCTATCACTGACTACCCGCCGCTCCCCCACGCGATGGTCTCCCGCGTCCCCCCCCATCACCCCTGCATTTGGGCACAGGGCACATGAAGGAGAGTCACCCGCTGGCCTGGTCCGCTCCGCATCACTGACTACCCGCCGCTCCCCCACGCGATGGTCTCCCGCGCCGCGTCCCCCCCCCCATCACCCCTGCATTTGGGCACAGGGCACATGAAGGAGAGTCACCCGCTGGCCTGGTCCGCACTGCTGCCGCATCGGGCGCCGTCTCTCCCTACAATCCAGTGCAAATTGTTATCCGCGCTACCCCCCCCAATCCCGCGACCGGCTCCCGCATCAGTACCTGCTGCTGCCTCTTTTTGTGACAAGCGCCCCCACAGCTATTAGGCTCCCGCTGCACCCCCCCCCCCTCCCCTCCTGCATCTTGTAGTTTTGTTCACTTCCCCCCCCCCTTCTGCATCTTGTAGCTTTGTTCACTTCTCCCCCCCCTTCTGCATCTTGTAGCTATGTTCACTTCTCCCCCCCCTTCTGCATCTTGTAGCTATGTTCACTTCTCCCCCCCCACCTCTGCCTCTTCTAATTACCAGCTCCCCCACAGCTATTAGGCTCCCGTTGCTCCCCCCCCCCTCCTGCATCTTGTAGCTAGGTTCACTTCTTTCCCCCCCCCCCCCCCTCTGCCTCTTCTTATTACCAGCTCCCCCACAGCTATTAGGCTCCCGCTGCTCCCCCCCCCCCTCCTGCATCTTGTAGCTAGGTTCACTTCTTCCCCCCCCTCTGCCTCTTCTTATTTAATTTATGTGAAAGGCAATAGGTTCTGCAGCAGCTGCGCCTCTCTAGTGCCTGAGAGGTGGCAGCTGTCTGTAGGTGGCCACAATAAACGGCCACAGTAATATACACGTGTGTGTGTGTATATATATATATATATACACATATATACACACATATACACACAACACAGTATATCCATCTATGTATAAACACAGTACATCTATCTTGATAGATCTTTTTAGATATATATATATGGACCGGATTAAAGACTTTTTTACTTTACAACAGTCTGCTGAGTGCCGCTGATTTCCTTTCCACTATATATATATATATATATATATATATAGTAACCTGTTTCCTCTGTCACTCCATAAGGGTACATGCTCACATGCATATGGTATCCAAATAGCTGGCGGCACTCAGAGGCTTGTACAAAGTGGAAAAAAAAACCCTGTGCAGGGTGTGTTGTTTATTAAATGTGACATTTGGGGACCGTTCCCCTTCTTCAAGATAGGGGATACGGTCCCTGAAACGTCACATTTAATAAACACACCACCCTGCAGAGGTTTTTTTTTTTAACTTTGTACAAGCATCTAGGGCTTGGGGGGGACTGGGGAACTGGTGTAGCGGTGTTGGAGGATGTGTCAAAATTATTATGTATGTATATACTATATATATATGTATTTATGGGTGGCACTCCTGTATTTATGGGTGGCACTCCACATGTTTCAAAGAAGTACAGTATGCACATATGCGGAAATACAACTGTAGCTTATCAACTTTTCAGATGCTTTAATGTTGCATCTTTTGACAAAACATCCAATATTAAAGATTCAATATCAAAGCATCCGAAACGTTGTTAAGCTATTTCTGCGCAAGTGCTGCGCACAAGTACAGGAGTATATTGTATATATTTATAAAGCTTAAAAGGAGCTTAGAAGACGCTACCTACGCACTGTTTCACCTGAGAGGCCGGGCATTGGGGGGGGGGGCGATGAAGATTTGCCTAGGGTGCCGAGGAACCTTGCACCGGCCCTGCATTCAGCTGAAAGTGAGCACCCAATTTGAATGAAAGAAAGCAGATTTCTCACCAGGCTTCCCCTTGCTATAAACATGGTTTGTACTCTTTTCCATGTGCTCCCAGATCTTTCAAGCAATTAGTGTGGTCAAGAAAGTTCTGTTTGAAAAGAAACAAACATTTACTGTAATTTCTATGCAAATGAGCTTACATTAAAGCACACTCGTTCTATCTTTAAACAGATAAAATAAAACCCCAATAAGATGGGGCAAGGAAAAAATGAGATAAAACTCAGTTTTGCTCCTCTCCACGGAAATCTTTAGTAAAAGGCGAAAGATTTGTTCGTTCTGAAGAGAAACCAGAGCATGACCAAGATTCCACCTGTCGCCTGAGTGCCATGCCAGCAGTTCTCATTCAGCTCAAAGTGAGCACCCAATTTGAAAGAAAGAAAGCAGATTTCTCACCAGGCTTCCCCTAGCTATAAACATGGTTTGTACTCTTTTCCATGTGTTCCCAGATCTTTCAAGCAATTAGTATAGTCAAGAAAGTTCTGTTTGAAAAGAAACAAACATTTACTGTCATTTCTATGCAAATGAGCTTACATTAAAGCACACTCGTTCTATCTTTAAACCGATAAAATAAAACCCCAATAAGATGGGGCATGCAAAATTTGAGATAAAACTCAGTTTTGCTCCTCTCCACGGAAATCTTTAGTAAAAGGCAAAGATTTGTTCGTTCTGAAGAGAAACCAGAGCATGACCAAGATTCCACCTGTCGCCTGAGTGCCATGCCAGCAGTCCTCATTCAGCTCAAAGTGAGCACCCA
Source organism: Pseudophryne corroboree (assembly GCF_028390025.1). Classification (NCBI taxonomy): domain Eukaryota; kingdom Metazoa; phylum Chordata; class Amphibia; order Anura; family Myobatrachidae; genus Pseudophryne; species Pseudophryne corroboree. The sequence goes on along the minus strand of NW_026968120.1, from coordinate 615,964 downwards.
ATTTGAAAGAAAGAAAGCAGATTTCTCACCAGGCTTCCCCTTGCTATAAGCATGGTTTGTACTCTTTTCCATGTGCTCCCAGATCTTTCAAGCAATTAGTATGGTCAAGAAAGTTCTGCTTGAAAAGAAACAGACATTTACTGTCATTGTTATACAAATAAACTTACATTAAAGCTAACAAGAAAGCACACTCGTTCTGTCTTTAAACTGATAAAAGAAACCCCAATAATATGGGGCATGCAAAAATTGAGATAAAACTCAGTTTTGCTCCTCTCCACGGAAATCTTTAATAAAAGGCGAAAGATTTGCTCATTCTGAAGAAAAACCAGACCATGACCAAGATTTCACCTGTCGCCTGAGTGCCATGCCAGCAGTCCTCATTCAGATCAAAGTGAGCGCCCAATTTGAAAGAAAGCAGATTTCTCACCTGGCTTCTCCTTGCTATAAGCATGGTTTGTACTGTATTCCATGTGCTCCCAGATCTTTCAAGCAAGTAGCATGGTCAAGAAAGTTCTCTTTGAAAAGAAACAAACATTTACTGTAATTTCTATGCAAATGAGCTTTCATTAAAGCACACTCATTCTATCTTTAAACCGATAAAAGAAACCCCAAAAAGATGGGGCATGCAAAAATTGAGGTAAAACTCAGTTTTGCTCCTCTCCACGGAAATCTTTAGTAAAAGGCGAAAGATTTGTTCGTTCTGAAGAGAAACCAGAGCATGACCAAGATTTTCATCTGAAAATATGTGTTCTCCCTGCAGTTGTTGTCCCCAGATGAGAGTTCCCTTGTGCTGCCTCAGTTGAATCTCCTTTACTTGACAGAGATGTGCCTGAGCAGCGGCCCTCCCCAGCCCTATCCCAAATCATACTTATTTTGCATAGGAGATACCATGGTCATGAAGATTGTTCTCCCAGGGTGAGGTTCATTCATTGCATTCTGGGTATGCTGACCCCTGTGATTTCCCCAAATGTGGGAAACTCGACTGCATTATTTGTGGTAGTGGGGGACTGTGTTTGTGCTTTCCTCTGGTTAGCTCTGGTAAAAGTCAGATTTCTTTGTCTCAGATCTTCCTCTAGCCTTGTTCTTCTTTCGAGAGTTCCCTTGTGCTGCCTCAGTTGGATCTCCTTCACTTGACAGGGGGTGCCCGGAGCAGCAATCCTCCACAGCTCTAGCCGAACTCCTACTTACCTGCCAGGTGAGATACTATGATCTTCACTGTTAGGGCAATCAGGATGTGGAATTCCCTGCCAGGGAAGGTGGTAATGGCGGACTCTGTAATTGGATTTAAAAAAGGAATGGATACATTTCTGAATGAAAAAGCTATCCAAGGTTATAATACTTAAAATATCAACATGGTTAATCCGGGGGTAACATGAGTTATAGTAGCTAACTAGTCATAAAACATTATTCAGCAAGAATGTAGAATCATCACAACTTAAAACAGGTTGAACACGATGGGCAATTTGCCTCTATTCAACCTCAAAAACTATGTTACTATATGTTACTATATTACTATGTTACTGTAGTATACAGAAAACCAAAATGCAATAAACAGTGATAGTGAGCACTGATGAGGATACTAGAACTGACACTGAGCAGCAAGATGCAGCACTGGACTATTAGTAATGTACTGTAGTATGCTGAGCACCACAATGCAGCACAAGACAATGAGCAGTGATACTGAGCACTGATGAGGATACTACTGAGAACTGACACTGAGCAGGAGAGACACACTACTAGTATTACTGAGCAGCAATAAGTAACCACTGATACTGAGCACTGATATTGAGAATTCCACTGAGAGAACATAGCCACGTCCATTCCGCTCTATCTTCAATGCACGAGTAAAAATGGCGGCAACGCGCAGCTCTTTATATGGAATCCGAATCTCGCGAGAATCCGACAGCGGGATGATGACATTTTCCCTTGTTCAGGTTTTCCGAGTCAGGCGGGAACAACCGAGCCTGCCTCGGACCAGTGTAAACAACGTGGAGTTCGTGGGGAATTCGGTTCTCGGAGAACCGAACCCGCTCCTCTCTACCTTATACCTATCAATTTTTATATTTTCAATCTAAGCCCCTGCAGTTTTCTGTAAGCATCTGCTTCGCTATGATGATCAACAAGTCACAAGGGCAAACACTCAGGGCTTGAGGCGTAGATCTTAGGACCAGCTGCTACAAGCATGGCAGAGGTGTCACTATCACTGGTGACACCCAGAGAGGTGGCGAGGGAGATTGTAATGCAGTGCGCGCAGATAAGCAGCGCAATGGTAAAAAGGAGGCATGGTTTCATAGGTAGGGGCATGGCCTGGTGGCCTGAATCTACATTTTGTTGCTCCGGGTGTCCCGGGGGTTGGGGGCTGCACCCGGGGACTAGTGTGTGAGCGGTGCTGGCTCCTGCACAGTGAAAGGGCATGGCCACCCAGCATGACGCCTCCCTTCTTGACCATGCTGTAATTGCAGTCGCACTGCAGTTCAGCGTGATCATAAAAAATGGTGTAGCCTCCTGCTGGTGCAGACTGTATGTGCGCGCAGGAAGCCGCCACCATTTTTGTGATCACAGCGGCTGAATGTGATGTCATACAGCCGCTGTGACCACGCCCCCTGTGTCTCCTCCGTTGCAGACCCCATTTTGAAGCCTTGCCCCCGCACCGCTCCATCCCTGACTTGGAAATGGAGTGTTGCTGACCCACCTATCCCCCCCCCCCCGCCCCGATTGACAGGCAGAGGCGATCGCATTCTCTGCGGGGTGCCGCAGAAAATGCAGGCACATGCGTATGCTCTTAGCAATTTTTGCAGTTGGATCGCTTATTGTGATTGCAATCCAACCTGAATCAGGCCCTAATACCTATCACAATGCGCTGCGGGCAGTACAAAATTGGGTTAATATAGGAGAAAAACCCCCAGACCTGTGCTCCTTAACTGTACATGGTGGCTAGTGGAGCGGCTGCCCAGTAATCAGTGTCCACGCTTGTGCGCACACGGTCCACCCCCTACGGCCACACTCCCCTTCATCAGCGGCCTCGTGATCCGGAAGGGTGGTGTGTGTGTGACTGACCTTAGGATGAAACCGGAGCCTCCGCTGCAGTGACCCAGCAACCAGGGCATGGGAGTATACAGCGCCGCTGGGAGTGATGAAGCTGCAGTAAAGATGTCTATTAGACCTAGCCTGCTGCAGCCCTTGTAGATTCTCATAAAACAAGTTCTTCTTTTCTTGTCAAAATTTATAGCTAAGAATAGGCTGCCTGAGGCAGGCCCCTGTTAAGTGGCCTGCTACTGAAGGCACCAACTACAAACTGAGCTCCCTGTTCATGGAAGCGGGGTTATAGAGGAGAATGCACTGAACATCTTGGGAACAGTCAAAAGCTTTGAGCCGGTTGGTGCCTCAGATCAAGATCCTACTCTACACCCCAATGTGAATCCTTGTGGAGTCCAGTGTACCCCACAGAAGAAATTAATGTGTCACACCCATTGGCAGCAACCTTAGAATAGCTGCTGACGGGCACAATTGAGAATGGAAGGGGGGGGGGGGGGGACATTTGAATCCAGCACATAAATGCAATTCAAATATGTAATTTGTACCTTCCTATTTTAAAATATAATGGATGAACCTCACCCTGTGAGAACAATCTTCATGATCAAGAGATCTCATATGCAAAATAAGTATGAGTTGGGATAGGGCTGGGGAGGGTGGCTGCTCGGGCAGCCCCTCCCCCGTCAAGTTAAGGAGATTCAACTGAGGAAGCACAAGGGAACTCTCGTCTGGGGACAACAACTGCAGGGAGACCACATCTTTTCAGATGAACATGGGAGGGCGGAAGGCTGCCTAATACTGAAGCACCATCAAATATCAAACCATATGCAACATCTAGTACAAGCATTCCTGGGGGAAGGTCTGCAGCAGACGGATTTGCATACAGTGATGTTATCCAAGCAGTGGGCCAAAGTTGGCTGGAACCCTCATCTGCATATGAAAAGAGAAAAGGGGCGTGCAGGGCATGGCGGCCTTTTGCAGTGCTTGGATGACCCCTAGTTCTCATTAAACACCCCCACCCTCCTTTGGTGTGGGGCTCATGTTGGCCATGCCCCATCCCCTGAAGCATTCAAGCTGATTTCTGGCAGCAGCTGGGCACTGTAACAGCTCCAGAGCTGTTCTGTAAGGCAAGTAAAAGGGTGTGGGCCCTGCAGCACCACCTGTAGTTTGCATTGTGCGTTGGAAGGCACAAAGTAAGCAGACGGGAGGAGAAGTCAGGATAGTGCGCAAGGGCATCCTTTTCTCTTAGTCCGTAGAGGATGCTGGGGTCACATTAAGAACCATGGGGTATAGACGGGATCCGCAAGAGACATGGGCACTTTAAGACTATCAAAGGGTGTGAACTGGCTCCTCCCTCTATGCCCCTCCTCCAGACTCCAGTTATAGGAACTGTGCCCAGGGAGACGGACATTTCGAGGAAAGGATTTATTGTTAAACTAAGGTGAGCATCTTACCAGCTCACACCTTAAGCATGCCGCAGAACATGGCATTCAACAGAACACAAGCCAACGGCATGAACAATTGCAGCAAAAAGCTGACCAGAACCATAACACAACATGTGTATAACCACAAGTAATAAATGCAGACACAGTATGGACTGGGACGGGTGCCCAGCATCCTCTACAGACTAAGAGAAAAGGATTTACCGGTAGGTATTAAAATCCTATTTTCTCATACGACCTAGAGGATGCTGGGGTCACATTAAGAACCATGGGGTTATACCAAAGCTCTTGAACGGGTGGAAGAGTGCGTACGACTCTGCAGCACCGAATGACCCAACTTGAGGTTATCATCGGCCAAGGTATCAAACTTGTAAAACTTAGCAAAAGTGTTTACTAAATAGCTGCTCGGCAAAGTTGCAATGCCGAGACTCCCCGACCAGCTGCCCAGGATGAACCCACCTTTCTAGTAGAATGGGTCTTCACCTAAATCAGTAACGGCAATCCTGCCGTGGAATGAGCATGCTGAATCTTACCACAGATCCAGCGCATAATGGTCTGCATGGAAGCAGGACACCCAATCCTGTTGGGAGCATACAGGACAAACAGAGCCTCTGTTTTCCTAATCTGAACCGTTCTGGTGACATAAATTTTCAAAGTTCTGACCACAGCCAGAGACTTTGACTCAACGAAGGTGTCAGTGGCCAAAGGCACCATGTGGAAAGATGAACCACCTTCGGCAGAAATTGTTGACGTGTCCTCAATTCTGCTCTATCTTCATGAAAGATCAAATAAAGGCTCTTGTGATACTGCATGGTTTGTACTGTTTTCCATGTGCTCCAAGATCTTTCAAGCAAGTAGCATGGTCAAGAAAGTTCTGTTTGAAAAGAAACAAACATTTACTGTCATTGTTATGCAAATAAACTTACATTAAAGCTAACAAGAAAGCACACTCGTTCTGTCTTTAAACTGATAAAAGAAACCCCAATAATATGTGCATACCTCCCAACTTTGTCGGCTCGCAAAGAGGGACACACGCGCGGCGAAGTCGCGCGCGCTCCCAAAAGGGCGTGGCCTAAGTAAAAGGGGGCGTGGCTTCGCGGGAGGACCCGCGATCGCGAGTCACGCCCCCGTTTTCGGCACTGAGGGGGCATGCCCAGCGCTTTGTGAGCCGCTGGCATGCCACCTCTCCCTCTGACTTCAGTGAATAGACGCTGTGCGCATGCGCACAGCGTCTATTCACCGCTGCTCTGCTAAGCAGGGCAGCGACAGACAGAGCCTCCCAATTGTCCTCCCCACCGCGGGACACTGCGGCCTGCAGGTGGGACAGCGGGACAGTCCCCAAAAAACGGGACTGTCCCGCGAAAATCGGGACAGTTGGGAGGTATGATATGGGGCATGCAAAAATTGAGATAAAACTCAGTTTTGCTCCTCTCCACGGAAATCTTTAATAAAAGGCGAAATATTTGTTAGTTCTGAAGAGAAACCAGAGCATGACCAAGATTCCACCTGTCGCCTGAGTGCCATGCCAGCAGTTCTCATTCAGCTGAAAGTGAGCACCCAATTTGAATGAAAGAAAGCAGATTTCTCACCAGGCTTCCCCTTGCTATAAACATGGTTTGTACTCTTTTCCATGTGCTCCCAGATCTTTCAAGCAATTAGTGTGGTCAAGAAAGTTCTGTTTGAAAAGAAACAAACATTTACTGTAATTTCTATGCAAATGAGCTTACATTAAAGCACACTCGTTCTATCTTTAAACAGATAAAATAAAACCCCAATAAGATGGGGCATGCAAAAATTGAGATAAAACTCAGTTTTGCTCCTCTCCACGGAAATCTTTAGTAAAAGGCGAAAGATTTGTTCGTTCTGAAGAGAAACCAGAGCATGACCAAGATTCCACCTGTCGCCTGAGTGCCATGCCAGCAGTCCTCATTCAGCTCAAAGTGAGCACCCAATTTGAAAGAAAGAAAGCAGATTTGTCACCAGGCTTCCCCTTGCTATAAACATGGTTTGTACTCTTTTCCATGTGCTCCCAGATCTTTCAAGCAATTAGTATGGTCAAGAAAGTTCTGCTTGAAAAGAAACAGACATTTATTGTCATTGTTATGCAAATAAACTTACATTAAAGCTAACAAGAAAGCACACTCGTTCTGTCTTTAAACTGATAAAAGAAACCCCAATAATATGGGGCATGCAAAAATTGAGATAAAACTCAGTTTTGCTCCTCTCCACGGATAATCTTTAATAAAAGGCGAAAGATTTGTTCGTTCTGAAGAGAAACCAGAGCATGACCAAGATTCCACCTGTCGCCTGAGTGCTGTGCCAGCAGTCCTCATTCAGATCAAAGTGAGCGCCCAATTTGAATGAAAGCAGATTTCTCACCTGGCTTCTCCTTGCTATAAGCATGGTTTGTACTGTATTCCATGTGCTCCCAGATCTTTCAAGCAAGTAGCATGGTCAAGAAAGTTCTGTTTGAAAAGAAACAAACATTTACTGTCATTGTTATGCAAATAAACTTACATTAAAGCTAACAGGAGGGGAGGGGGGGGGGGGGTGTGCAGCGGGAGCCTAATAGCTGTGGGGGCGCTTGTCACAAAAAGAGGCAGCAGCAGGTACTGATGCGGGAGCCGGTCGCGGGATTGGGGGGGTAGCGCGGATAACAATTTGCACTGGATTGTAGGGAGAGGCGGCGCCCGATGCGGCAGCAGTGCGGACCAGGCCAGCGGGTGACTCTCCTTCATGTGCCCTGTGCCCAAATGCAGGGGTGATGGGGGGGGGGACGCGGCGCGGGAGACCATCGCGTGGGGGAGCGGCGGGTAGTCAGTGATGCGGAGCGGACCAGGCCAGCGGGTGACTCTCCTTCATGTGCCCTGTGCCCAAATGCAGGGGTGATGGGGGGGGACGCGGGAGACCATCCCGTGGGGGAGCGGCGGGTAGTCAGTGATAGGCTGATACTGTGGGACCCGGGACCCCGGACTCAGGAGCACAGGCGGCAGCAGGCTGCACATAGCCCACATAACATAGTGGAATGTGTTATGATCGCAGAGGTGGGGGGGCGGCGGCACGGCAGGGTTGCAGAAGTAGGCACACAGTCAGTCAACTCACTTTTGAAGGCAGAGTCAGACAGACGTGTTGGGCGCACACGAGCAGCTCCTCTGTTTCTGCTGAGGCACATGATAAAAAAGTGTTCTCTTTCACTTTCGTTCACTAAGCAGTGCCGCCCTCCAGTGGTCGCCGCCCATAGGCAGCTGCCTAAAGCTGCCTAGTGGTAGCGCCGGCCCTGGCTGAATGAGAACTGCTGGCATGGCACTCAGGCGACAGGTGGAATCTTGGTCATGCTCTGGTTTCTCTTCAGAACTAACAAATATTTCGCCTTTTATTAAAGATTTCCGTGGAGAGGAGCAAAACTGAGTTTTATCTCAATTTTTGCATGCCCCATATCATACCTCCCAACTGTCCCGATTTTCGCGGGACAGTCCCGTTTTTTGGGGACTGTCCCGCTGTCCCACCTGCGGGCCGCAGTGTCCCGCGGTGGGGAGGACAGTTGGGAGGCTCTGTCTGTCGCTGCCCTGCTTAGCAGAGCAGCGGTGAATAGACGCTGTGCGCATGCGCACAGCGTCTATTCACTGAAGTCAGAGGGAGAGGTGGCATGCCAGCGGCTCACAGAGCGCTGGGCATGCCCCCTCAGTGCCGAAAACGGGGGCGTGACTCGCGATCGCGGGTCCTCCCGCGAAGCCACACCCCCTTTTACTTAGGCCACGCCCTTTTTGGGAGCGCGCGCGACTTCGCCGCGCGTGTGTCCCTCTATGCGAGCCGACAAAGTTGGGAGGTATGCCCATATTATTGGGGTTTCTTTTATCAGTTTAAAGACAGAACGAGTGTGCTTTCTTGTTAGCTTTAATGTAAGTTTATTTGCATAACAATGACAGTAAATGTTTGTTTCTTTTCAAACAGAACTTTCTTGACCATGCTACTTGCTTGAAAGATCTGGGAGCACATGGAAAACAGTACAAACCATGCAGTATCACAAGAGCCTTTATTTGATCTTTCATGAAGATAGAGCAGAATTAAGGACACGTCAACAATTTCTGCCGAAGGTGGTTCATCTTTCCACATGGTGCCTTTGGCCACTGACACCTTCGTTAAGTCAAAGTCTCTGGCTGTGGTCAGAACTTTGAAAATTTATGTCACCAGAACGGTTCAGATTAGGAAAACAGAGGCTCTGTTTGTCCTGTATGCTCCCAACAGGATTGGGTGTCCTGCTTCCATGTAGACCATTATGCGCTGGATCTGTGGTAAGATTCAGCATGCTCAATCCACGGCAGGATTGCCGTTACTGAATTAGGTGAAGACCCATTCTACTAGAAAGGTGGGTTCATCCTGGGCAGCTGGTCGGGGAGTCTCGGCATTGCAACTTTGCCGAGCAGCTATTTAGTAAACACTTTTGCTAAGTTTTACAAGTTTGATACCTTGGCTGATGATAACCTCAAGTTGGGTCATTCGGTGCTGCAGAGTCGTACGCACTCTCCCACCCGTTCAAGAGCTTTGGTATAACCCCATGGTTCTTAATGTGACCCCAGCATCCTCTAGGTCGTATGAGAAAATAGGATTTTAATACCTACCGGTAAATCCTTTTCTCTTAGTCCGTAGAGGATGCTGGGCACCCGTCCCAGTCCATACTGTGTCTGCAGTTATTACTTGTGGTTATACACATGTTGTGTTATGGTTCTGGTCAGCTTTTTGCTGCAATTGTTCATGCCGTTGGCTTGTGTTCTGTTGAATGCCACGTTCTGCGGCATGCTTAAGGTGTGAGCTGGTAAGATGCTCACCTTAGTTTAACAATAAATCCTTTCCTCGAAATGTCCGTCTCCCTGGGCACAGTTCCTATAACTGGAGTCTGGAGGAGGGGCATAGAGGGAGGAGCCAGTTCACACCCTTTGAAAGTATTAAAGTGCCCATGTCTCTTGCGGATCCCGTCTATACCCCATGGTTCTTAATGTGACCCCAGCATCCTCTACGGACTAAGAGAAAAGGATGCCCTTGCGCACTATCCTGTCCTGACTTCTCCTCCCGTCTGCTTACTTTGTGCCTTCCAACGCACAATGCGAACTACAGGTGGTGCTGCAGGGCCCACACCCTTTTACTTGCCTTACAGAACAGCTCTGGAGCTGTTACAGTGCCCAGCTGCTGCAAGAAATCAGCTTGAATGCTTCAGGGGATGGGGCATGGCCAACATGAGCCCCACACCAAAGGAGGGTGGGGGTGTTTAATGCGAACTAGGGGTCATCCAAGCACCGCAAAAGGCCGCCATGCCCTGCATGCCCCTTTTCTCTTTTCATATGCAGATGAGGGTTCCAGCCAACTTTGGCCCACTGCTTGGATGACATCACCGTATGCAAATCCGTCTTCTGGTCGACTCTCGTATAATTCAGATCTCTTTGTCTCAGGTCTCTCTCCAGCCTAGTTTGCTGTCTGTTTCCACTTCTCTTTTCTTGAGCCGCTCCCTTCTATGCCCTTGCGCACTATCCTGACTTCTCCCGTCTGCTTACTTTGTGCCTTCCAACGCACAATGCGAACTACAGGTAGTGCTGCAGGGCCCACACCCTTTTATTTGCCTTACAGAGCAGCTCTGGAGCTGTTACAGTGCCCAGCTGCTGCAAGAAATCAGCTTGAATGCTTCAGGGGCTGGGGCATAGCCAACATGAGCCCCACACCGAAGGAGGGTGGAGGTGTTTAATGCGAACTAGGGGTCATCCAAGCGCCGCAAAAGGCCGCCATGCCCTGCATAACCCTTTTCTCTTTTCATATGCAGATGAGGGTTCCAGCCAAGTTTGGCCCACTGCTTGGATGACATCACCGTATGCAAATTCGTCTCCTGCAGACCTTCCCCCAGGAATGCTTGTACTAGTTATTGCATATGGTTTGATATTTGATGGTGCTTCAGTATTAGGCAGCCTTCCGCCCTCCCATGTTCATCTGAAAAGATGTGGTCTCCCTGCAGTTGTTGTCCCCAGACGAGAGTTCCCTTGTGCCTCCTCAGTTGAATCTCCTTAACTTGACGGGGGAGGGGCTTGCCCGAGCAGCCACCCTCCCCAGCCCTATCCCAACTCATACTTATTTTGCATATGAGATCTCTATATCATGAAGATTGTTCTCACAGGGTGAGGTTCATCCATTATATTTTAAAATAGGAAGGTTCAAATTACATATTTGAATTGCATCTATGTGCTGGATTCAAATGTCCCCCCCCCCTTCCTTTCTCAATTGTGCCCGTCAGCAGCTACTCTAAGGTTGCTGCCAATGGGTGTGACACATTAATTTCTTCTGTGGGGTACACTGGACTCCACAAGGATTCACATTGGGGTGTAGAGTAGGATCTTGATCTGAGGCACCAACCGGCTCAAAGCTTTTGACTGTTCCCAAGATGCTCAGCGCATTCTCCTCTATAACCCCGCTTCCATGAACAGGGAGCTCAGTTTGTAGTTGGTGCCTTCAGTAGCAGGCCACTTAACAGGGGCCTGCCTCAGGCAGCCTATTCTTAGCTATTAATTTTGACAAGAAAATAAGAACTTTTTTTATGAGAATCTACAAGGGCTGCAGCAGGCTAGGTCTAATAGACATCTTTACTGCAGCTTCATCACTCCCAGCGGCGCTGTATACTCCCGTGCCCTGGTTGCTGGATCACTGCAGCGGAGGCTCCGGTTTCTTCCTAAGGTCAGTCACACACACACCGCCCTTCCGGATCACGAGGCCGCTGATGAGGGGGAGCGTGGCCGTAGGGGGTGGACCGTGTGCGCACTGGCGTGGACACTGATTACTGGGCAGCCGCTCCACAAGCCATCAGGTACAGTTAAGGAGCACAGGTCTGGGGGTTTTTCTCCCATATTAAACCAATTTTGTACTGCCCGCAGCGCATTGTGATAGGTAATAGGGCCTGATTCAGGTTGGGTTGCAATCACAATAAGCGATCCAACTGCAAAAATTGCTAAGAGCATACGCATGTGCCTGCATTTTCTGCGGCACCCCGCAGAGAATGCGATCGCCTCTGCCTGTCAATCGGGGCAGGGGGGGAGAGGGGGGTCAGCAACACTCCATTTCCAAGTCAGGGATGGAGCGGTGCGGGGGCAAGGCTTCAAAATGGGGTCTGCAACGGAGGAGACACAGGGGGCGTGGTCACAGCGGCTGTATGACATCACATTCAGCCGCTGTGATCACAAAAATGGTGGCGGCTTCCTGCGCGCACATACAGTCTGCACCAGCAGAAGGCTACACCATTTTTTATGATCACGCTGAACTGCAGTGCGACTGCAATTACAGCATGGTCAAGAAGGGAGGCGTCATGCTGGGTGGCCATGTCCTGTCACTGTGCAGGAGCCAGCACCGCTCACACACTAGTCCCCGGGTGCAGCCCCCAACCCCCGGGACACCCGGAGCAACAAAATGTAGATTCAGGCCACCAGGCCACGCCCCTACCTATGAAACCATGCCTCCTTTTTACCATTGCGCTGCTTATCTGCGTGCACTGCATTACAATCTCCTTCGCCACCTCTCTAGGTGTCACCAGTGATAGTGACACCTCTGCCATGCTTGTAGCAGCTGGTCCTAAGATCTACGCCTCAAGCCCTGAGTGTTTACCCTTGTGACTTGTTGATCATCATAGCGAAGCAGATGCTTACAGAAAACTGCAGGGGCTTAGATTGAAAATAAAAAAATTGATGGGTATAAGGTAGAGAGGAGCGGGTTCGGTTCTCCGAGAACCGAATTCCCCACGAACTCCACGTGGTTTACACTGGTCCGAGGCAGGCTCGGTTGTTCCCGCCTGACTCGGAAAACCTGAACAAGGGAAAATGTCATCATCCCGCTGTCGGATTCTCGCGAGATTCGGATTTCATATAAAGAGCTGCGTGTTGCCGCCATTTTTACTCGTGCATTGAAGAGAGAGTGGAGAGGACGTGGCTATGTTCTCTCAGTGGAAATCTCAATATCAGTGCTCAGTATCAGTGGTTACTTATTGCTGCTCAGTAATACTAGTAGTGTGTCTCTCCTGCTCAGTGTCAGTTCTCAGTAGTATCCTCATCAGTGCTCAGTATCACTGCTCATTGTCTTGTGCTGCATTGTGGTGCTCAGCATACTACAGTACATTACTAATAGTCCAGTGCTGCATCTTGCTGCTCAGTGTCAGTTCTAGTATCCTCATCAGTGCTCACTATCACTGCTCATTACATTGTGGTGTTCTGTATACTACAGTAACATAGTAATATAGTAACATATAGTAATATAGTTTTTGAGGTTGAAAAGAGGCAAATTGCCCATCGTGTTCAACCTGTTTTAAGTTGTGATGATTCTACATACTTGCTGAATAATGTTTTATGACTAGTTAACTACTACAACTCATGTTACCCCCGGATTAACCATGTTGATATTTTAAGTATTATAACCTTGGATAGCTTTTTCATTCAGAAATGTATCCATTCCTTTTTTAAATCCAATTACAGAGTCCACCATTACCACCTTCCCTGGCAGGGAATTCCACATCCTGATTGCCCTAACAGTGAAGATCATAGTATCTCACCTGGCAGGTAAGTAGGAGTTGGGCTAGAGCTGTGGAGGATTGCTGCTTGGGCACCCCCTGTCAAGTGAAGGAGATCCAACTGAGGCAGCACAAGGGAACTCTCGAAAGAAGAACAAGGCTAGAGGAAGATCTGAGACAAAGAAATCTGACTTTTACCAGAGCTGACCAGAGGAAAGCACAAACACAGTCCCCCACTACCACAAATAATGCAGTCGAGTTTCCCACATTTGGGGAAATCACAGGGGTCAGCATACCCAGAATGCAATGAATGAACCTCACCATGGGAGAACAATCTTCATGACCATGGTATCTCCTATGCAAAATAAGTATGATTTGGGATAGGGCTGGCGAGGGCCGCTGCTCAGGCACATCTCTGTCATGTAAAGGAGATTCAACTGAGGCAGCACAAGGGAACTCTCATCTGGGGACAACAACTGCAGGGAGAACACATATTTTCAGATGAACATGGGAGGGCAGAAGGCTGCCTAAAACTGAAGCACCCCCAAACAACAAACCAAATGCAACTACTAGTGCAAGCATTCCTGGGGGAAGGCCTGCAGCAGATGGATTTGCATATGGTGATGTCATCCAAGCAGTGGGTCAAAGTTGGCTTCAACCCTCGTCTGCATATGAAAAGAAAAAAGGGGTGTGCAGGGCATGGCGGTCTTTTGCGGCGCTTGGATGACCCCTAGTTCGCATTAAACACCTCCACCCTCCTTCGGTGTGGAGCTCATGTTGGCTATGCCCCAGCCCCTGAAGCATTCAAGCTGATTTCTTGCAGCAGCTGGGCACTGTAACAGCTCCAGAGCTGCTCTGTAAAGCAAGTAAAAGGGTGTGGGCCCTGCAGCACTACCTGTAGTTTGCATTGTGCGTTGGAAGGCACAAAGTAAGCAGACGGGAGAAGTCAGGATAGTGCACAAGGGTATAGAAGGAGGGGCTCAAGAAAAAAGAAGTGGAAACAGACAGCAAACTAGGCTGGAGAGAGACCTGAGACAAAGAGATCTGAATTATATGAGAGCCGACCAGGGGAAACACAAATTATGCAGTCAAGTTTCCCACATTTGGGGAAATCGCAGGGGCAGCACACCCAGAGTGCAATGGGTGAGCCTTGCCCTGGGAGAAGCATCTTCATGATCATAGTATCTCACCTGGCAGGTAAGTAGGAGTTGGGCTAGAGCTGGGGAGGGTCGCTGCTCGGGCACCCCCCTGTCAAGTGAAGGAGATCCAACTGAGGCAGCACAAGGGAACTCTCGAAAGAAGAACAAGGCTAGAGGAAGATCTGAGACAAAGAAATCTGACTTTTACCCGAGCTGACCAGAGGAAAGCACAAACACAGTCCCCCACTACCACAAATAATGCAGTTGAGTTTCCCACATTTGGGGAAATCACAGGGGTCAGCATACCCAGAATGCAATGAATGAACCTAACCCTGGGAGAACAATCTTCATGACCATGGTATCTCCTATGCAAAATAAGTATGATTTGGGATAGGTCTGGGGAGGGCCGCTGCTCAGGCACATCTCTGTCAAGTAAAGGAGATTCAACTGAGGCAGCACAAGGGAACTCTCATCTGGGGACAACAACTGCAGGGAGAACACATATTTTCAGATGAACATGGGAGGGCAGAAGGCTGCCTAATACTGAAGCACCCCCAAACAACAAACCAAATGCAACAACTAGTGCAAGCATTCCTGGGGGAAGGCCTGCAGCAGATGGATTTGAATATGGTGATGTCATCCAAGCAGTGGGTCAAAGTTGGCTTCAACCCTCGTCTGCATATGAAAAGAATAAAGGGGTGTGCAGGGCATGGCGGCCTTTTGCGGCGCTTGGATGACCCCTAGTTCGCATTAAACACCTCCACCCTCCTTCGGTGTGGGGCTCATGTTGGCTATGCCCCAGCCCCTGAAGCATTCAAGCTGATTTCTTGCAGCAGCTGGGCACTGTAACAGCTCCAGAGCTGCTCTGTAAAGCAAGTAAAAGGGTGTGGGCCCTGCAGCACTACCTGTAGTTTGCATTGTGCGTTGGAAGGCACAAAGTAAGCAGACGGGAGAAGTCAGGATAGTGCACAAGGGTATAGAAGGGAGGGGCTCAAGAAAAAAGAAGTGGAAACAGACAGCAAACTAGGCTGGAGAGAGACCTGAGACAAAGAGATCTGAATTATATGAGAGCCGACCAGGGGAAACACAAATTATGCAGTCAAGTTTCCCACATTTGGGGAAATCGCAGGGGCAGCACACCCAGAGTGCAATGGGTGAGCCTTGCCCTGGGAGAAGCATCTTCATGATCATAGTATCTCACCTGGCAGGTAAGTAGGAGTTGGGCTAGAGCTGGGGAGGGTCGCTGCTCGGGCACCCCCCTGTCAAGTGAAGGAGATCCAACTGAGGCAGCACAAGGGAACTCTCGAAAGAAGAACAAGGCTAGAGGAAGATCTGAGACAAAGAAATCTGACTTTTACCAGAGCTGACCAGAGGAAAGCACAAACACAGTCCCCCACTACCACAAATAATGCAGTTTAGTTTCCCACATTTGGGGAAATCACAGGGGTCAGCATACCCAGAATGCAATGGATGAACCTAACCCTGGGAGAACAATCTTCATGACCATGGTATCTCCTATGCAAAATAAGTATGATTTGGGATAGGGCTGGGGAGGGCCGCTGCTCAGGCACATCTCTGTCAAGTAAAAGAGATTCAACTGAGGCAGCACAAGGGAACTCTCATCTGGGGACAACAACTGCAGGGAGAACACATATTTTCAGATGAACATGGGAGGGCAGAAGGCTGCCTAAAACTGACGCACCCCCAAACAACAAACCAAATGCAACTACTAGTGCAAGCATTCCTGGGGGAAGGCCTGCAGCAGATGGATTTGCATATGGTGATGTCATCCAAGCAGTGGGTCAAAGTTGGCTTCAACCCTCGTCTGCATATGAAAAGAAAAAAGGGGTGTGCAGGGCATGGCGGCCTTTTGCGGCGCTTGGATGACCCCTAGTTCGCATTAAACACCTCCACCCTCCTTCGGTGTGGGGCTCATGTTGGCTATGCCCCAGCCCCTGGAGCATTCAAGCTGATTTCTTGCAGCAGCTGGGCACTGTAACAGCTCCAGAGCTGCTCTGTAAAGCAAGTAAAAGGGTGTGGGCCCTGCAGCACTACCTGTAGTTTGCATTGTGCGTTGGAAGGCACAAAGTAAGCAGACGGGAGAAGTCAGGATAGTGCACAAGGGTATAGAAGGGAGGGGCTCAAGAAAAAGTAGTGGAAACAGACAGCAAACTAGGCTGGAGAGCGACCTGAGACAAAGAGATCTGAATTATATGAGAGCCGACCAGGGGAAACACAAATTATGCAGTCAAGTTTCCCACATTTGGGGAAATCGCAGGGGCAGCACACCCAGAGTGCAATGGGTGAGCCTTGCCCTGGGAGAAGCATCTTCATGATCATAGTATCTCACCTGGCAGGTAAGTAGGAGTTGGGCTAGAGCTGGGGAGGGTCGCTGCTCGGGCACCCCCCTGTCAAGTGAAGGAGATCCAACTGAGGCAGCACAAGGGAACTCTCGAAAGAAGAACAAGGCTAGAGGAAGATCTGAGACAAAGAAATCTGACTTTTACCAGAGCTGACCAGAGGAAAGCACAAACACAGTCCCCCACTACCACAAATAATGCAGTTGAGTTTCCCACATTTGGGGAAATCACAGGGGTCAGCATACCCAGAATGCAATGAATGAACCTAACCCTGGGAGAACAATCTTCATGACCATGGTATCTCCTATGCAAAATAAGTATGATTTGGGATAGGGCTGGGGAGGGCCGCTGCTCAGGCACATCTCTGTCAAGTAAAGGAGATTCAACTGAGGCAGCACAAGGGAACTCTCATCTGGGGACAACAACTGCAGGGAGAACACATATTTTCAGATGAACATGAGAGGGCAGAAGGCTGCCTAATACTGAAGCACCCCCAAACAACAAACCAAATGCAACAACTAGTGCAAGCATTCCTGGGGGAAGGCCTGCCGCAGATGGATTTGCATATGGTGATGTCATCCAAGCAGTGGGTCAAAGTTGGTTCAAACACCTTTGCAAAGTTCTATAAGTTTGATACCCTGGCTGAGGAGGACCTCCTGTTTGCTCAATCGGTGCTGCAGAGTTATCCGCACTCTCCTGCCCGTTTGGGAGCTTTGGTATAATCCCCATGGTCCTTACGGAGTCCCCAGCATCCTCTAGGACGTAAGAGAAAATAAGATTTTAAACCTACCGGTAAATCTTTTTCTCGTAGTCCGTAGAGGATGCTGGGTGCCCGTCCCAAGTGCGGTCTACTTCTGCAAGACTTGTATATAGTTATTGCTTACATAAGGGTTATATGTTAGTTTTCATCGGTCTTGGACTGATGCTATGTTGTTTTCATACTGTTAACTGGGTAGTATATCACAAGTTATACGGTGTGATTGGTGTGGCTGGTATGAATCTTGACCTTGGATTAACAAAAATCCTTTCCTCGTACTGTCCGTCTCCTCTGGGCACAGTTTCTCTAACTGAGGTATGGAGGAGGGGCATAGAGGGAGGAGCCAGTGCACACCCAGATCTAAAGTCTTTCTTAAAGTGCCCATGTCTGCTGCGGAGCCCGTCTATCCCCCATGGTCCTTACGGAGTCCCCATCATCCTCTACGGACTACGAGAAAAAAAAATTACCGGTAGGTTTAAAATGTTATTTTTTTCTCTGCAACCCACTGCTAAATTGTGCTTCCTAGCTGTTTTTTATAAAATCACTTAATTAAATCTAACTCTGATTACGTCAGAGAAGGCCAGGTACCCTACACCATAAGAGGGGGTTTGAAATTTTGACTTGTCTACTTAAAGATCACCAAAATCTGATGACAAGGTCAATTACATCCCTGGGTGGGATTGAACCACCAACCTTTTGGTTAATAGCCCATGTAAGTGCAAGAAATCCTGAAGCACTCACTCATCATGGGAAAGTACCAATGTGTATCTTACAAAAATTCTCCAGATTATTGACTTTTTAAAGTTTTTCTAGGAAACGTTCTAGATGAATGATTATTAGCCTTTGTCAGTATTGACTTTTGCAAGGTGTCTCTGTGGCGCAATCGGTTAGCATGTTTGGCTATTAACCAAAAGGTTGGTGGTTCAATCCCACCCAGGGATGTAATTGACCTTGTAATCAGATTTTGGTGATCTTTAAGTAGACAAGTCAAAATTTCAAAAACCCCCCTTATGGTGTAGGGTACCTGGCCTTCTCTGATGTAATCAGAGTTAGATTTGATTAAGTGATTTTATAAAAAAACAGCTAGGAAGCACAATTTAGCAGTGGGTTGCAGAGAAAAAAAAATATGCTGGCAGAAAAGTCCAATTGAGTGATTAAACAGCTCTTCATTTTCTGATTTTATGTTTATGCTAACAAATTTGCTCTCTGAAAAGTGTCCACAAAGCCAAGTCTCTGATTAACACCTTTGTAGGAATGGTTTTTCACCTATTACTGAAATAAACTTGCTTCATTGGAAAGGCATCAAAGATGCATCCTCATTTCAATGTCTACTGAAATAATACAGGTTGACACCAGGAAACGTCACTGCATCCTTGCTGCTTCCTCATGGGGAAGTCTGTTTAATGTGAAAACAAGGTGATATCTAATCAGCACACAGGTAAGGAATTAAGAAAATCTTTCTTTATGGGTGAAGATGTTTCTCACAAATTGTTGTCCCAATGCATCATTGAAATTCAAGATGGAAGATGATTTTCATATATCACTTGTACATTTTGCATTGCTCTTCTGGTGACAATGTAGTTTGTTTTTGTCAATTACCATTTCAGTAATAGGGTAAAGAAAATTAAGTGGATTTTTTAAAGAAAACAATGCTGTCAATATACTATTAAAACAAATTAAAATGATAAAAGTTATTGTACTTTAAGTAAAAATAAAAGAGCCAAAATATCAATCCCAGTTTTTGATTACTTTAATTATAAAAAAAAAAATGCACATAGCAGAGGATAGTTTCGATCAATCAACCTCTGGGTTATGGGCCCAGCATGCTTCCATTGCACTACTCTGCTGCTCATGGAAGTGGAAGAGATCCTGAAGACTAAATTGATTAAAGGCCTAAAAGTACTGGACTATAAGGAAAGACTTACTAGGCTGAATATTTATACACTAGAAAAGAGGTGCCTAAGAGGAGATATTATTAATATCTTCAAATATGTAAAGATACATAACAAAGAGTTATCAGAGGAATTATTTATTAAAAGAACACGTGGTCACTCGCTGCGACTGGAGGAAAGTTCAGAACGCAATGGAGGAAAGGTTTCTTCACTGTTAGGGCAATCAGGATGTGGAATTCCCTGCCAGGGAAGGTGGTAATGGCGGACTCTGTAATTGGATTTAAAAAAGGAATGGATACATTTCTGAATGAAAAAGCTATCCAAGGTTATAATACTTAAAATATCAACATGGTTAATCCGGGGTTAACATGAGTTATAGTAGCTAACTAGTCATAAAACATTATTCAGCAAGTATGTAGAATCATCACAACTTAAAACAGGTTGAACACGATGGGCAATTTGCCTCTATTCAACCTCAAAAACTATGTTACTATATTACTATGTAATTGTAGTATACAGAACACCACAATGCAATGAGCAGTGATAGTGAGCACTGATGAGGATACTAGAACTGACACTGAGCAGCAAGATGCAGCACTGGACTATTAGTAATGTACTGTAGTATGCTGAGCACCACAATGCAGCACAAGACAATGAGCAGTGATACTGAGCACTGATGAGGATACTACTGAGAACTGACACTGAGCAGGAGAGACACACTACTAGTATTACTGAGCAGCAATAAGTAACCACTGATACTGAGCACTGATATTGAGATTTCCACTGAGAGAACATAGCCACGTCCTCTCCGCTCTCTCTTCAATGCACGAGTAAAAATGGCAGCAACGCGCAGCTCTTTATATGGAATCCGAATCTCGCGAGAATCCGACAGCGGGATGATGACATTTTCCCTTGTTCAGGTTTTCCGAGTCAGGCGGGAACAACCAAGCCAGCCTCGGACCAGTGTAAACCACGTGGAGTTCGTCGGGAATTCGGTTCTCGGAGAACCGAACCCGCTCCTCTATATATACTATATTACTATGTTACTGTAGTATACAGAACACCACAATGCAATGAGCAGTGATAGTGAGCACTGATGAGGATACTAGAACTGACACTGAGCAGCAAGATGCAGCACTGGACTATTAGTAATGTACTGTAGTATGCTGAGCACCACAATGCAGCACAAGACAATGAGCAGTGATACTGAGCACTGATGAGGATACTACTGAGAACTGACACTGAGCAGGAGAGACACACTACTAGTATTACTGAGCAGCAATAAGTAACCACTGATACTGAGCACTGATATTGAGATTTCCACTGAGAGAACATAGCCACGTCCTCTCCGCTCTCTCTTCAATGCACGAGTAAAAATGGCAGCAACGCGCAGCTCTTTATATGGAATCCGAATCTCGCGAGAATCCGACAGCGGGATGATGACATTTTCCCTTGTTCAGGTTTTCCGAGTCAGGCGGGAACAACCGAGCCAGCCTCGGACCAGTGTAAACCACGTGGAGTTCGTGGGGAATTCGGTTCTCGGAGAACCGAACCCGCTCCTCTCTACCTTATACCCATCAATTTTTTTATTTTCAATCTAAGCCCCTGCAGTTTTCTGTAAGCATCTGCTTCGCTATGATGATCAACAAGTCACAAGGGCAAACACTCAGGGTTTGAGGTGTAGATCTTAGGACCAGCTGCTACAAGCATGGCAGAGGTGTCACTATCACTGGTGACACCCAGAGAGGTGGCGAGGGAGATTGTAATGCAGTGCGCGCAGATAAGCAGCGCAATGGTAAAAAGGAGGCATGGTTTCATAGGTAGGGGCGTGGCCTGGTGGCCTGAATCTACATTTTGTTGCTCCGGGTGTCCCGGGGGTTGGGGGCTGCACCCGGGGACTAGTGTGTGAGCGGTGCTGGCTCCTGCACAGTGACAGGGCATGGCCACCCAGCATGACGCCTCCCTTCTTGACCATGCTGTAATTGCAGTCGCACTGCAGTTCAGCGTGATCATAAAAAATGGTGTAGGCTCCTGCTGGTGCAGACTGTATGTGCGCGCAGGAAGCCGCCACCATTTTTGTGATCACAGCGGCTGAATGTGATGTCATACAGCCGCTGTGACCACGCCCCCTGTGTCTCCTCCGTTGCAGACCCCATTTTGAAGCCTTGCCCCCGCACCGCTCCATCCCTGACTTGGAAATGGAGTGTTGCTGACCCACCTCTCCCCCCCTTCCCCGCCCCGATTGACAGGCAGAGGCGATCACATTCTCTGCGGGGTGCCGCAGAAAATGCAGGCACATGCGTATGCTCTTAGCAATTTTTGCAGTTGGATCGCTTATTGTGATTGCAATCCAACCTGAATCAGGCCCTATTACCTATCACAATGCGCTGCGGGCAGTACAAAATTGGGTTAATATAGGAGAAAAAACCCCAGACCTGTGCTCCTTAACTGTACCTGGTGGCTAGTGGAGCGGCTGCCCAGTAATCAGTGTCCACCGCAGTGCGCACACGGCCCACCCCCTACGGCCTCGCTCCCCTTCATCAGCGGCCTCGTGATCCGGAAGGGTGGTGTGTGTGTGACAGACCTTAGGATGAAACCGGAGCCTCCGCTGCAGTGACCCAGCAACCAGGGCACGGGAGTATACAGCGCCGCTGGGAGTGATGAAGCTGCAGTAAAGATGTCTATTAGACCTAGCCTGCTGCAGCCCTTGTAGATTCTCATAAAACAAGTTCTTCTTTTCTTGTCAAAATTAATAGCTAAGAATAGGCTGCCTGAGGCAGGCCCCTGTTAATTGGCCTGCTACTGAAGGCACCAACTACAAACTGAGCTCCCTGTTCATGGAAGCGGGGTTATAGAGGAGAATGCACTGAGCTTCTTGGGAACAGTCAAAAGCTTTGAGCCGGTTGGTGCCTCAGATCAAGATCCTACTCTACACCCCAATGTGAATCCTTGTGGAGTCCAGTGTACCCCACAGAAGAAATTAATGTGTCACACCCATTGGCAGCAACCTTAGAATAGCTGCTGACGGGCACAATTGAGAAAGGAAGGGGGGGGGGGGACATTTGAATCCAGCACATAGATGCAATTCAAATATGTAATTTGTACCTTCCTATTTTAAAATATAATGGATGAACCTCACCCTGTGAGAACAATCTTCATGATCAAGAGATCTAATATGTAAAATAAGTATGAGTTGGGATAGGGCTGGGGAGGGTGGCAGCTCGGGCAGCCCCTCCCCCGTCAAGTTAAGGAGATTCAACTGAGGAAGCACAAGGGAACTCTCGTCTGGGGACAACAACTGCAGGGAGACCACATCTTTTCAGATGAACATGGGAGGGCGGAAGGCTGCCTAATACTGAAGCACCATCAAATATCAAACCATATCCAACAACTAGTACAAGCATTCCTGGGGGAAGGTCTGCAGCAGACGGATTTGCATACGGTGATGTCATCCAAGCAGTGGGCCAAAGTTGGCTGGAACTCTCATCTGCATATAAAAAGAGAAAAGGGGCATGCAGGGCATGGCGGCCTTTTGCAGTGCTTGGATGACCCCTAGTTCGCATTAAACACCCCCACCCTCCTTTGGTGTGGGGCTCATGTTGGCCATGCCCCATCCCCTGAAGCATTCATGCTGATTTCTTGCAGCAGCTGGGCACTGTAACAGCTCCAGAGCTGCTCTGTAAGGCAAGTAAAAGGGTGTGGGCCCTGCAGCACCACCTGTAGTTCGCATTGTGCGTTGGAAGGCACAAAGTAAGCAGACGGGAGGAGAAGTCAGGATAGTACACAAGGGCATCCTTTTCTCTTAGTCCGTAGAGGATGCTGGGGTCACATTAAGAACCATGGGGTATAGACGGGATCCGCAAGAGACATGGGCACTTTAAGACTTTCAAAGGGTGTGAACTGGCTCCTCCCTCTATGCCCCTCCTCCAGACTCCAGTTATAGGAACTGTGCCCAGGGAGACGGACATTTCGAGGAAAGGATTTATTGTTAAACTAAGGTGAGCATCTTACCAGCTCACACCTTAAGCATGCCGCAGAACGTGGCATTCAACAGAACACAAGCCAACGGCATGAACAATTGCAGCAAAAAGCTGACCAGAACCGTAACACAACATGTGTATAACCACAAGTAATAACTGCAGACACAGTATGGACTGGGACGGGTGCCCAGCATCCTCTACGTACTAAGAGAAAAGGATTTACCGGTAGGTATTAAAATCCTATTTTCTCATACGACCTAGAGGATGCTGGGGTCACATTAAGAACCATGGGGTTATACCAAAGCTCTTGAACGGGTGGGAGAGTGCGTACGACTCTGCAGCACCGAATGACCCAACTTGAGGTTATCATCAGCCAAGGTATCAAACTTGTAAAACTTAGCAAAAGTGTTTACTAAATAGCTGCTCGGCAAAGTTGCAATGCCGAGACTCCCCGACCAGCTGCCCAGGATGAACCCACCTTTCTAGTAGAATGGGTCTTCACCTAATTCAGTAACGGCAATCCTGCCGTGGAATGAGCATGCTGAATCTTACCACAGATCCAGCGCATAATGGTCTGCATGGAAGCAGGACACCCAATCATGTTGGGAGCATACAGGACAAACAGAGCCTCTGTTTTCCTAATCTGAACCGTTCTGGTGACATAAATTTTCAAAGTTCTGACCACAGCCAGAGACTTTGACTCAACGAAGGTGTCAGTGGCCAAAGGCACCATGTGGAAAGATGAACCACCTTCGGCAGAAATTGTTGACGTGTCCTCAATTCTGCTCTATCTTCTTGTGATACTGCATGGTTTGTACTGTTTTCCATGTGCTCCCAGATCTTTCAAGCAAGTAGCATGGTCAAGAAAGTTCTGTTTGAAAAGAAACAAACATTTACTGTCATTGTTATGCAAATAAACTTACATTAAAGCTAACAAGAAAGCACACTCGTTCTGTCTTTAAACTGATAAAAGAAACCCCAATAATATGGGGCATGCAAAAATTGAGATAAAACTCAGTTTTGCTCCTCTCCACGGAAATCTTTAATAAAAGGCGAAATATTTGTTAGTTCTGAAGAGAAACCAGAGCATGACCAAGATTCCACCTGTCGCCTGAGTGCCATGCCAGCAGTTCTCATTCAGCTCAAAGTGAGCACCCAATTTGAATGAAAGAAAGCAGATTTCTCACCAGGCTTCCCCTTGCTATAAACATGGTTTGTACTCTTTTCCATGTGCTCCCAGATCTTTCAAGCAATTAGTATAGTCAAGAAAGTTCTGTTTGAAAAGAAACAAACATTTACTGTCATTTCTACGCAAATGAGCTTACATTAAAGCACACTCGTTCTATCTTTAAACTGATAAAAGAAACCCCAATAAGACGGGGCATGCAAAAATTTAGATAAAACTCAGTTTTGCTCCTCTCCACGGAAATCTTTAGTAAAAGGCGAAAGATTTGTTCGTTCTGAAGAGAAACCAGAGCATGACCAAGATTCCACCTGTCGCCTGAGTGCCATGCCAGCAGTCCTCATTCAGCTCAAAGTGAGCACCCAATTTGAAAGAAAGAAAGCAGATTTCTCACCAGGCTTCCCCTTGCTATAAGCATGGTTTGTACTCTTTTTCATGTGCTCCCAGATCTTTCAAGCAATTAGTATGGTCAAGAAAGTTCTGCTTGAAAAGAAACAGACATTTATTGTCATTGTTATGCAAATAAACTTACATTAAAGCTAACAAGAAAGCACACTCGTTCTGTCTTTAATCCGATAAAAGAAACCCCAATAATATGGGGCATGCAAAAATTGAGATAAAACTCAGTTTTGCTCCTCTCCACGGAAATCTTTAGTAAAAGGCGAAAGATTTGTTCGTTCTGAAGAGAAACCAGAGCATGACCAAGATTCCACCTGTCGCCTGAGTGCCGTGCCAGCAGTCCTCATTCAGATCAAAGTGAGCGCCCAATTTGAAAGAAAGCAGATTTCTCACCTGTCTTCTCCTTGCTATAAGCATGGTTTGTACTGTATTCCATGTGCTCCCAGATCTTTCAAGCAAGTAGCATGGTCAAGAAAGTTCTGTTTGAAAAGAAACAAACATTTACTGTCATTTCTATGCAAATGAGCTTACATTAAAGCACACTCATTCTATCTTTAAACCGATAAAAGAAACCCCAAAAAGATGGGGCATGCAAAAATTGAGATAAAACTCGGTTTTGCTCCTCTCCACGGAAATCTTTAGTAAAAGGCGAAAGATTTGTTCGTTCTGAAGAGAAACCAGAGCATGACCAAGATTTTTATCTGAAAATATGTGTTCTCCCTGCAGTTGTTGTCCCCAGATGAGAGTTCCCTTGTGCTGCCTCAGTTGAATCTCCTTTACTTGACAGGGGGATGCTCGAGCAGCGACCCTCCCCAGCTCTAGCCCAACTCCTACTTACCTGCCAGGTGAGATACTATGATCATGAAGGTGCTTCTCCCAGGGCAAGGCTCACCCATAGCACTCTGGGTGTGCTGCTTCTGCGATTTCCCCAAATGTGGGAAACTTGACTGCATAATTTGTGTTTCCCCTGGTCGGCTCTCGTATAATTCAGATCTCTTTGTCTCAGGTCTCTCTCCAGCCTAGTTTGCTGTCTGTTTCCACTTCTCTTTTCTTGAGCCGCTCCCTTCTATGCCCTTGCGCACTATCCTGACTTCTCCCGTCTGCTTACTTCGTGCCTTCCAATGCACAATGCAAACTACAGGTAGTGCTGCAGGGCCCACACCCTTTTACTTGCCTTACAGAGCAGCTCTGGAGCAGTTACAGTGCCCAGCTGCTGCAAGAAATCAGCTTGAATGCTTCAGGGGCTGGGGCATAGCCAACATGAGCCCCACACCGAAGGAGGGTGGAGGTGTGTAATGCGAACTAGGGGTCATCCAAGCGCCGCAAAAGGCCGCCATGCCCTGCACGCCCCTTTTCTCTTTTCATATGCAGACGAGGGTTGAAGCCAACTTTGACCCACTGCTTGGATGGCATCACCATATGCAAATCCATCTGCTGCAGGCCTTCCCCCAGGAATGCTTGCACTAGTTGTTGCATTTGGTTTGTTGTTTGGGGGTGCTTCAGTATTAGGCAGCCTTCTGCCCTCCCATGTTCATCTGAAAATATGTGTTCTCCCTGCAGTTGTTGTCCCCAGATGAGAGTTCCCTTGTGCTGCCTCAGTTGAATCTCCTTTACTTGACAGAGATGTGCCTGAGCAGCGGCCCTCCCCAGCCCTATCCCAAATCATACTTATTTTGCATAGGAGAGACCATGGTCTTGAAGATTGTTCTCCCAGGGTGAGGTTCATTCATTGCATTCTGGGTATGCTGACCCCTGTGATTTCCCCAAATGTGGGAAACTCAACTGCATTATTTGTGGTAGTGGGGGACTGTGTTTGTGCTTTCCTCTGGTCAGCTCTTTTAAAAGTCAGATTTCTTTGTTTCAGTTCTTCCTCTAGCCTTGTTCTTCTTTCGAGAGTTCCCTTGTGCTGCCTCAGTTGGTTCTCCTTCACTTGACAGGGGGGTGCCCGAGCAGCGACCCTCCCCAGCTCTAGCCCAACTTCTACTTACCTGCCAGGTAAGATACTATAATTATGAAGGTGCTTCTCCCAGGGCAAGGCTCACCCATTGCACTCTGGATGTGCTGCCCCTGCGATTTCCCCAAATGTGGGAAACTTGACTGCATAATTTGTGTTTCCCCTGGTCGGCTCTCGTATAATTCAGATCTCTTTGTCTCAGGTCTCTCTCCAGCCTAGTTTGCTGTCTGTTTCCACTTCTCTTTTCTTAAGCCGCTCCATTCTATGGCCTTGCGCACTATCCTTACTTCTCCCGTCTGCTTACTTTGTGCCTTCCAATGCACAATGCAAACTACAGGTAGTGCTGCAGGGCCCACACCCTTTTACTTGCCGTACAGAGCAGCTCTGGAGCTGTTACAGTGCCCAGCTACTGCAAGAAATCAGCTTGAATGCTTCAGGGGCTGGGGCATAGCCAACATGAGCCCCACACCAAAGGAGGGTGGAGGTGTTTAATGCGAACTAGGGGTCATCCAAGCGCCGCAAAAGGCCGCCATGCCCTGCACGCCCCTTTTCTCTTTTTCATATGCAGACGAGGGTTGAAGCCAACTTTGACCCACTGCTTGGATGACATCACCATATGCAAATCCATCTGCTGCAGGCCTTCCCCCAGGAATGCTTGCACTAGTTGTTGCATTTGGTTTGTTGTTTGGGGGTGCTTCAGTATTAGGCAGCCTTCTGCCCTCCCATGTTCATCTGAAAATATGTGTTCTCCCTGCAGTTGTTGTCCCCAGATGAGAGTTCCCTTATGCTGCCTCAGTTGAATCTCCTTTACTTGACAGAGATGTGCCTGAGCAGCGGCCCTCCCCAGCCCTATCCCAAATCATACTTATTTTGCATAGGAGATACCATGGTCATGAAGATTATTCTCCCAGTGTGAGGTTCATTCATTGCATTCTGGGTATGCTGACCCCTGTGATTTCCCCAAATGTGTGAAACTCGACAGCATTATTTGTGGTAGTGGGGGACTGTGTTTGTGTTTTCCTCTGGTCAGCTCAGGTAAAAGTCAGATTTCTTTGTCTCAGATCTTCCTCTAGCCTTGTTCTTCTTTCGAGAATTCCCTTGTGCTGCCTCAGTTGGATCTCCTTCACTTGACAGGGGGGTACCCGAGCAGTGACCCTCCCCAGCTCTAGCCCAACTCCTACTTACCTGCCAGGTGAGATACTATGATCACGTAGGTGCTTCTCCCAGGGCAAGGCTCACCCATTGCACTCTGGGTGTGCTGCTCCTGCGATTTCCCCAAATGTGGGAAACTTGACTGCATAATTTGTGTTTCCCCTGGTCGGCTCTCGTATAATTCAGATCTCTTTGTCTCAGGTCTCTCTCCAGCCTAGTTTGCTGTCTGTTTCCACTTCTCTATTCTTAAGTGCCTTCCAATGCACAATGCAAACTACAGGTAGTGCTGCAGGGCCCACACCCTTTTACTTGCCGTACAGAGCAGCTCTGGAGCTGTTACAGTGCCCAGCTGCTGCAAGAAATCAGCTTGAATGCTTCAGGGGCTGGGGCATAGCCAACATGAGCCCCACACCGAAGGAGGGTGGGGGTGTTTAATGCGAACTAAGGGTCATCCAAGCGCCGCAAAAGGCCGCCATGCCCTGCATACCCCTTTTCTCTTTTCATATGCAGATGAGGGTTCCAGCCAACTTTGGCCCACTGCTTGGATGACATCACCGTATGCAAATCCGTCTTCTGCAGAACTTCCCCCAGGAATGCTTGTACTAGTTGTTGCATTTGGTTTGTTGTTTGGGGGTGCTTCAGTATTAGGCAGCCTTCTGCCCTCCCATGTTCATCTGAAAATATGTGTTCTCCCTGCAGTTGTTGTCCCCAGATGGGAGTTCCCTTGTGCTGCCTCAGTTGAATCTCCTTTACTTGACAGAGATGTGCCTGAGCAGCGGCCCTCCCCAGCCCTATCCCAAATCATACTTATTTTGCATAGGAGATACCATGGTCATGAAGATTGTTCTCCGAGGGTGAGGTTCATTCATTGCATTTTGGGTATGCTGACCCCTGTGATTTCCCCAAATGTGGGAAACTCGACTGCATTATTTGTGGTAGTGGGGGACTGTGTTTGTGCTTTCCTCTGGTCAGCTCTGGTAAAAGTCAGATTTCTTTGTCTCAGATTTTCCTCTAGCCTTGTTCTTCTTTCGAGAGTTCCCTTGTGCTGCCTCAGTTGGATCTCCTTCACTTGACAGGGGGGTACCCGAGCAGCAACCCTCCCCAGCTCTAGCCCAACTCCTACTTACCTGCCAGGTGAGATACTATGATCATGAAGGTGCTTCTCCCAGGGCAAGGCTCACCCATTGCACTCTGGGTGTGCTGCTCCTGCGATTTCCCCAAATGTGGGACACTTGACTGCATAATTTGTGTTTCCCCTGGTCGGCTCTCGTATAATTTAGATCTCTTTGTCTCAGGTCTCTCTCCAGCCTAGTTTGCTGCCTGTTTCCACTTCTCTTTTCTTGAGCCGCTCCCTTCTATGCCCTTGCGCACTATCCTGACTTCTCCCGTCTGCTTACTTTGTGCCTTCCAACGCACAATGCGAACTACAGGTAGTGCTGCAGGGCCCACACCCTTTTACTTGCCTTACAGAGCAGCTCTGGAGCTGTTACAGTGCCCAGCTGCTGCAAGAAATCAGCTTGAATACTTCAGGGGCTGGGGCATAGCCAACATGAGCCCCACACCGAAGGAGAATGGAGGTGTTTAATGAGAACTAGGGGTCATCCAAGCGCCGCAAAAGGCCGCCATTCCCTGCATAACCCTTATTCTCTTTTCATATGCAGATGAGGGTTCCAGCCAACTTTGGCCCACTGCTTGGATGACATCACCGTATGCAAATCCGTCTTCTGCAGACCTTCTCCCAGGAATGCTTTTACTAGTTGTTGCATTTGGTTTGTTGTTTGGGGGTGCTTCAGTATTAGGCAGCCTTCTGCCCTCCCATGTTCATCTGAAAATATGTGTTCTCCCTGCAGTTGTTGTCCCCAGATGAGAGTTCCCTTGTGCTGCCTCAGTTGAATCTCCTTTACTTGACAGAGATGTGCCTGAGCAGCGGCCCTCCCCAGCCCTATCCCAAATCATACTTATTTTGCATAGGAGATACCATGGTCATGAAGATTGTTCTCCCAGGGTTAGGTTCATTCATTGCATTCTGGGTATGCTGACCCCTGTGATTTCCCCAGATGTGGGAAACTCAACTGCATTATTTGTGGTAGTGGGGGACTGTGTTTGTGCTTTCCTCTGGTCAGCTCTGGTAAAAGTCAGATTTCTTTGTCTCAGATCTTCCTCTAGCCTTGTTCTTCTTTCGAGAGTTCCCTTGTGCTGCCTCAGTTGGATCTCCTTCACTTGACAGGGGGGTGCCCGAGCAGCGACCCTCCCCAGCTCTAGCCCAACTCCTACTTACCTGCCAGGTGAGATACTATGATCATGTAAGTGCTTCTCCCAGGGCAAGGCTCACCCAATGCACTCTGGGTGTGCTGCCCCTGCGATTTCCCCAAATGTGGGAAACTTGACTGCATAATTTGTGTTTCCCCTGGTCGGCTCTCATATAATTCAGATCTCTTTGTCTCAGGTCTCTCTCCAGCCTAGTTTGCTGTCTGTTTCCACTTCTTTTTTCTTAAGCCCCTCCCTTCTATACCCTTGTGGACTATCCTGACATCTCCTCCTGTCTGCTTACTTTGTGCCTTCCAATGCACAATGCAAACTACAGGTAGTGCTGCAGGGCCCACACCCTTTTACTTGCCTTACAGAGCAGCTCTGGAGCTGTTACAGTGCCCAGCTGCTGCAAGAAATCAGCTTGAATGCTTCAGGGGCTGGGGCATAGCCAACATGAGCCCCACACCGACGGAGGGTGGAGGTGTTTAATGCAAACTAAGGGTCATCCAAGCACCGCAAAAGGCCGCCATGCCCTGCATACCCCTTTTCTCTTTTCATAGGCAGATGAGGGTTCCAGCCAACTTTGGCCCACTGCTTGGATGACATCACCGTATGCAAATCCGTCTTCTGCAGACCTTTTCCCAGGAATGCTTGTACTAGTTGTTGCATTTGGTTTGTTGTTTGGGGGTGCTTCAGTATTAGGCAGCCTTCTGCTCTCCCATTTTCATCTGAAAATATGTGTTCTCCCTGCAGTTGTTGTCCCCAGATGAGAGTTCCCTTGTGCTGCCTCAGTTGAATCTCCTTTACTTGACAGAGATGTGCCTGAGCAGCGGCCCTCCCCAGCCCTATCCCAAATCATACTTATTTTGCATAGGAGATACCATTATCATGAAGATTGTTCTCCCAGGGTGAGGTTCATTCATTGCATTCTGGGTATGCTGACCCCTGTGATTTCCCCAAATGTGGGAAACTCGACTGCATTATTTGTTGTAGTGGGGGACTGTGTTTGTGCTTTCCTCTGGTCAGCTCTGGTAAAAGTCAGATTTCTATGTCTCAGATCTTCATCTAGCCTTGTTCTTTTTTCGAGAGTTTCCTTGTGCTGCCTCAGTTGGATCTCCTTCACTTGACAGGGGGGTGCCCGTACAGCGACCCTCCCCAGCTCTAGCCCAACTCTTACCTGCCAGGTGAGATACTATGATCAGGAAGGTGCTTCTCCCAGGGCAAGGCTCACCCAATGCACTCTGGGTGTGCTGCTCCTACGATTTCCCCAAATGTGGGACACTTGATTACATAATTTGTGTTTCCTCTGGTCGGCTCTCGTATAATTCAGATCTCTTTGTCTCAGGTCTCTCTCCAGCCTAGTTTGCTGTCTGTTTCCACTTCTCTTTTCTTGAGCCGCTCCCTTCTATGCCCTTGTGCACTATCCTGACTTCCCCGTCTGCTTACTTTGTGCCTTCCAACGCACAATGCAAACTACAGGTAGTGCTGCAGGGCCCACACCCTTTTACTTGCTTTACAGAGCAGCTCTGGAGCTGTTACAGTGCCCAGCTGCTGCAAGAAATCAGCTTGAATGCTTCAGGGGCTGGGGCATAGCCAACATGAGCCCCACACCGAAGGAGGGTGGAGGTGTTTAATGCGAACTAGGGGTCATCCAAGCGCCGCAAAAGGCCGCCATGCCCTGCACACCCCTTTTTTATTTTCATATGCAGACGAGGGTTGAAGCCAACTTTGACCCACTGCTTGGATGACATCACCATATGCAAATCCGTCTGCTGCAGGCCTTCCCCCAGGAATGCTTGCACTAGTAGTTGCATTTGGTTTGTTGTTTGGGGGTGCTTCAGTATTAGGCAGCCTTCTGCCCTCCCATGTTCATCTGAAAATATGTGTTCTCCCTGCAGTTATTGTCCCCAGATGAGAGTTCCCTTGTGCTGCCTCAGTTGAATCTCCTTTACTTGACAGAGATGTGCCTGAGCAGCGGCCCTCCCCAGCCCTATCCCAAATCATACTTATTTTGCATAGGAGATACCATGGTCATGAAGATTGTTCTCCCATGGTGAGGTTCATTCATTGCACTCTGGGTATGCTGACCCCTGTGATTTCCCCAAATGTGGGAAACTCGACTGCATTATTTGTGGTAGTGGGGGACTGTGTTTGTGCTTTCCTCTGGTCAGCTCTGGTAAAAGTCAGATTTCTTTGTCTCCGATCTTCCTCTAGCCTTGTTCTTCTTTCGAGAGTTCCCTTGTGCTGCCTCAGTTGGATCTCCTTCACTTGACAGGGAGTGCCCGAGCAGCAATCCTCCACAGCTCTAGCCCAACTCCTACTTACCTGCCAGGTGAGATACTATGATCTTCACTGTTAGGGCAATCAGGATGTGGAATTCCCTGCCAGGGAAGGTGGTAATGGCGGACTCTGTAATTGGATTTAAAAAAGGAATGGATACATTTCTGAATGAAAAAGCTATCCAAGGTTATAATACTTAAAATATCAACATGGTTAATCCGGGGGTAACATGAGTTATAGTAGCTAACTAGTCATAAAACATTATTCAGCAAGTATGTAGAATCATCACAACTTAAAACAGGTTGAACACGATGGGCAATTTGCCTCTATTCAACCTCAAAAACTATGTTGCCATATGTTACTATATTACTATGTTACTGTAGTATACAGAACACCACAATGTAATGAGCAGTGATAGTGAGCACTGATGAGGATACTAGAACTGACACTGAGCAGCAAGATGCAGCACTGGACTATTAGTAATGTACTGTAGTATGCTGAGCACCACAATGCAGCACAAGACAATGAGCAGTGATACTGAGCACTGATGAGGATACTACTGAGAACTGACACTGAGCAGGAGAGACACACTACTAGTATTACTGAGCAGCAATAAGTAACCACTGATACTGAGCACTGATATTGAGATTTCCACTGAGAGAACATAGCCACGTCCTCTCCGCTCTCTCTTCAATGCACGAGTAAAAATGGCGGCAACGCGCAGCTCTTTATATGGAATCCGAATCTCGCGAGAATCCGACAGCGGGATGATGACATTTTCCCTTGTTCAGGTTTTCCGAGTCAGGCGGGAACAACCGAGCCTGCCTCGGACCAGTGTAAACCACGTGGAGTTCGTCGGGAATTCGGTTCTCGGAGAACCGAACCCGCTCCTCTATATATACTATATTACTATGTTACTGTAGTATACAGAACACCACAATGCAATGAGCAGTGATAGTGAGCACTGATGAGGATACTAGAACTGACACTGAGCAGCAAGATGCAGCACTGGACTATTAGTAATGTACTGTAGTATGCTGAGCACCACAATGCAGCACAAGACAATGAGCAGTGATACTGAGCACTGATGAGGATACTACTGAGAACTGACACTGAGCAGGAGAGACACACTACTAGTATTACTGAGCAGCAATAAGTAACCACTGATACTGAGCACTGATATTGAGATTTCCACTGAGAGAACATAGCCACGTCCTCTCCGCTCTCTCTTCAATGCACGAGTAAAAATGGCAGCAACGCGCAGCTCTTTATATGGAATCCGAATCTCGCGAGAATCCGACAGCGGGATGATGACATTTTCCCTTGTTCAGGTTTTCCGAGTCAGGCGGGAACAACCGAGCCAGCCTCGGACCAGTGTAAACCACGTGGAGTTCGTGGGGAATTCGGTTCTCGGAGAACCGAACCCGCTCCTCTCTACCTTATACCCATCAATTTTTTTATTTTCAATCTAAGCCCCTGCAGTTTTCTGTAAGCATCTGCTTCGCTATGATGATCAACAAGTCACAAGGGCAAACACTCAGGGTTTGAGGCGTAGATCTTAGGACCAGCTGCTACAAGCATGGCAGAGGTGTCACTATCACTGGTGACACCCAGAGAGGTGGCGAGGGAGATTGTAATGCAGTGCGCGCAGATAAGCAGCGCAATGGTAAAAAGGAGGCATGGTTTCATAGGTAGGGGCGTGGCCTGGTGGCCTGAATCTACATTTTGTTGCTCCGGGTGTCCCGGGGGTTGGGGGCTGCACCCGGGGACTAGTGTGTGAGCGGTGCTGGCTCCTGCACAGTGACAGGGCATGGCCACCCAGCATGACGCCTCCCTTCTTGACCATGCTGTAATTGCAGTCGCACTGCAGTTCAGCGTGATCATAAAAAATGGTGTAGGCTCCTGCTGGTGCAGACTGTATGTGCGCGCAGGAAGCCGCCACCATTTTTGTGATCACAGCGGCTGAATGTGATGTCATACAGCCGCTGTGACCACGCCCCCTGTGTCTCCTCCGTTGCAGACCCCATTTTGAAGCCTTGCCCCCGCACCGCTCCATCCCTGACTTGGAAATGGAGTGTTGCTGACCCACCTCTCCCCCCCTTCCCCGCCCCGATTGACAGGCAGAGGCGATCACATTCTCTGCGGGGTGCCGCAGAAAATGCAGGCACATGCGTATGCTCTTAGCAATTTTTGCAGTTGGATCGCTTATTGTGATTGCAATCCAACCTGAATCAGGCCCTATTACCTATCACAATGCGCTGCGGGCAGTACAAAATTGGGTTAATATAGGAGAAAAAACCCCAGACCTGTGCTCCTTAACTGTACCTGGTGGCTAGTGGAGCGGCTGCCCAGTAATCAGTGTCCACCGCAGTGCGCACACGGCCCACCCCCTACGGCCTCGCTCCCCTTCATCAGCGGCCTCGTGATCCGGAAGGGTGGTGTGTGTGTGACTGACCTTAGGATGAAACCGGAGCCTCCGCTGCAGTGACCCAGCAACCAGGGCACGGGAGTATACAGCGCCGCTGGGAGTGATGAAGCTGCAGTAAAGATGTCTATTAGACCTAGCCTGCTGCAGCCCTTGTAGATTCTCATAAAACAAGTTCTTCTTTTCTTGTCAAAATTAATAGCTAAGAATAGGCTGCCTGAGGCAGGCCCCTGTTAATTGGCCTGCTACTGAAGGCACCAACTACAAACTGAGCTCCCTGTTCATGGAAGCGGGGTTATAGAGGAGAATGCACTGAGCTTCTTGGGAACAGTCAAAAGCTTTGAGCCGGTTGGTGCCTCAGATCAAGATCCTACTCTACACCCCAATGTGAATCCTTGTGGAGTCCAGTGTACCCCACAGAAGAAATTAATGTGTTACACCCATTGGCAGCAACCTTAGAATAGCTGCTGACGGGCACAATTGAGAAAGGAAGGGGGGGGGGGGACATTTGAATCCAGCACATAGATGCAATTCAAATATGTAATTTGTACCTTCCTATTTTAAAATATAATGGATGAACCTCACCCTGTGAGAACAATCTTCATGATCAAGAGATCTAATATGTAAAATAAGTATGAGTTGGGATAGGGCTGGGGAGGGTGGCAGCTCGGGCAGCCCCTCCCCCGTCAAGTTAAGGAGATTCAACTGAGGAAGCACAAGGGAACTCTCGTCTGGGGACAACAACTGCAGGGAGACCACATCTTTTCAGATGAACATGGGAGGGCGGAAGGCTGCCTAATACTGAAGCACCATCAAATATCAAACCATATCCAACAACTAGTACAAGCATTCCTGGGGGAAGGTCTGCAGCAGACGGATTTGCATACGGTGATGTCATCCAAGCAGTGGGCCAAAGTTGGCTGGAACTCTCATCTGCATATAAAAAGAGAAAAGGGGCATGCAGGGCATGGCGGCCTTTTGCAGTGCTTGGATGACCCCTAGTTCGCATTAAACACCCCCACCCTCCTTTGGTGTGGGGCTCATGTTGGCCATGCCCCATCCCCTGAAGCATTCATGCTGATTTCTTGCAGCAGCTGGGCACTGTAACAGCTCCAGAGCTGCTCTGTAAGGCAAGTAAAAGGGTGTGGGCCCTGCAGCACCACCTGTAGTTCGCATTGTGCGTTGGAAGGCACAAAGTAAGCAGACGGGAGGAGAAGTCAGGATAGTACACAAGGGCATCCTTTTCTCTTAGTCCGTAGAGGATGCTGGGGTCACATTAAGAACCATGGGGTATAGACGGGATCCGCAAGAGACATGGGCACTTTAAGACTTTCAAAGGGTGTGAACTGGCTCCTCCCTCTATGCCCCTCCTCCAGACTCCAGTTATAGGAACTGTGCCCAGGGAGACGGACATTTCGAGGAAAGGATTTATTGTTAAACTAAGGTGAGCATCTTACCAGCTCACACCTTAAGCATGCCGCAGAACGTGGCATTCAACAGAACACAAGCCAACGGCATGAACAATTGCAGCAAAAAGCTGACCAGAACCGTAACACAACATGTGTATAACCACAAGTAATAACTGCAGACACAGTATGGACTGGGACGGGTGCCCAGCATCCTCTACGTACTAAGAGAAAAGGATTTACCGGTAGGTATTAAAATCCTATTTTCTCATACGACCTAGAGGATGCTGGGGTCACATTAAGAACCATGGGGTTATACCAAAGCTCTTGAACGGGTGGGAGAGTGCGTACGACTCTGCAGCACCGAATGACCCAACTTGAGGTTATCATCAGCCAAGGTATCAAACTTGTAAAACTTAGCAAAAGTGTTTACTAAATAGCTGCTCGGCAAAGTTGCAATGCCGAGACTCCCCGACCAGCTGCCCAGGATGAACCCACCTTTCTAGTAGAATGGGTCTTCACCTAATTCAGTAACGGCAATCCTGCCGTGGAATGAGCATGCTGAATCTTACCACAGATCCAGCGCATAATGGTCTGCATGGAAGCAGGACACCCAATCATGTTGGGAGCATACAGGACAAACAGAGCCTCTGTTTTCCTAATCTGAACCGTTCTGGTGACATAAATTTTCAAAGTTCTGACCACAGCCAGAGACTTTGACTCAACGAAGGTGTCAGTGGCCAAAGGCACCATGTGGAAAGATGAACCACCTTCGGCAGAAATTGTTGACGTGTCCTCAATTCTGCTCTATCTTCTTGTGATACTGCATGGTTTGTACTGTTTTCCATGTGCTCCCAGATCTTTCAAGCAAGTAGCATGGTCAAGAAAGTTCTGTTTGAAAAGAAACAAACATTTACTGTCATTGTTATGCAAATAAACTTACATTAAAGCTAACAAGAAAGCACACTCGTTCTGTCTTTAAACTGATAAAAGAAACCCCAATAATATGGGGCATGCAAAAATTGAGATAAAACTCAGTTTTGCTCCTCTCCACGGAAATCTTTAATAAAAGGCGAAATATTTGTTAGTTCTGAAGAGAAACCAGAGCATGACCAAGATTCCACCTGTCGCCTGAGTGCCATGCCAGCAGTTCTCATTCAGCTCAAAGTGAGCACCCAATTTGAATGAAAGAAAGCAGATTTCTCACCAGGCTTCCCCTTGCTATAAACATGGTTTGTACTCTTTTCCATGTGCTCCCAGATCTTTCAAGCAATTAGTATAGTCAAGAAAGTTCTGTTTGAAAAGAAACAAACATTTACTGTCATTTCTACGCAAATGAGCTTACATTAAAGCACACTCGTTCTATCTTTAAACTGATAAAAGAAACCCCAATAAGACGGGGCATGCAAAAATTTAGATAAAACTCAGTTTTGCTCCTCTCCACGGAAATCTTTAGTAAAAGGCGAAAGATTTGTTCGTTCTGAAGAGAAACCAGAGCATGACCAAGATTCCACCTGTCGCCTGAGTGCCATGCCAGCAGTCCTCATTCAGCTCAAAGTGAGCACCCAATTTGAAAGAAAGAAAGCAGATTTCTCACCAGGCTTCCCCTTGCTATAAGCATGGTTTGTACTCTTTTTCATGTGCTCCCAGATCTTTCAAGCAATTAGTATGGTCAAGAAAGTTCTGCTTGAAAAGAAACAGACATTTATTGTCATTGTTATGCAAATAAACTTACATTAAAGCTAACAAGAAAGCACACTCGTTCTGTCTTTAATCCGATAAAAGAAACCCCAATAATATGGGGCATGCAAAAATTGAGATAAAACTCAGTTTTGCTCCTCTCCACGGAAATCTTTAGTAAAAGGCGAAAGATTTGTTCGTTCTGAAGAGAAACCAGAGCATGACCAAGATTCCACCTGTCGCCTGAGTGCCGTGCCAGCAGTCCTCATTCAGATCAAAGTGAGCGCCCAATTTGAAAGAAAGCAGATTTCTCACCTGTCTTCTCCTTGCTATAAGCATGGTTTGTACTGTATTCCATGTGCTCCCAGATCTTTCAAGCAAGTAGCATGGTCAAGAAAGTTCTGTTTGAAAAGAAACAAACATTTACTGTCATTTCTATGCAAATGAGCTTACATTAAAGCACACTCATTCTATCTTTAAACCGATAAAAGAAACCCCAAAAAGATGGGGCATGCAAAAATTGAGATAAAACTCGGTTTTGCTCCTCTCCACGGAAATCTTTAGTAAAAGGCGAAAGATTTGTTCGTTCTGAAGAGAAACCAGAGCATGACCAAGATTTTTATCTGAAAATATGTGTTCTCCCTGCAGTTGTTGTCCCCAGATGAGAGTTCCCTTGTGCTGCCTCAGTTGAATCTCCTTTACTTGACAGGGGGATGCTCGAGCAGCGACCCTCCCCAGCTCTAGCCCAACTCCTACTTACCTGCCAGGTGAGATACTATGATCATGAAGGTGCTTCTCCCAGGGCAAGGCTCACCCATTGCACTCTGGGTGTGCTGCTTCTGCGATTTCCCCAAATGTGGGAAACTTGACTGCATAATTTGTGTTTCCCCTGGTCGGCTCTCGTATAATTCAGATCTCTTTGTCTCAGGTCTCTCTCCAGCCTAGTTTGCTGTCTG
Organism: Pseudophryne corroboree; assembly: GCF_028390025.1. Classification (NCBI taxonomy): domain Eukaryota; kingdom Metazoa; phylum Chordata; class Amphibia; order Anura; family Myobatrachidae; genus Pseudophryne; species Pseudophryne corroboree. Next base: position 577,149 of record NW_026968120.1, on the reverse strand, counting down.
TTTCCACTTCTCTTTTCTTGAGCCGCTCCCTTCTATGCCCTTGCGCACTATCCTGACTTCTCCCGTCTGCTTACTTCGTGCCTTCCAACGCACAATGCAAACTACAGGTAGTGCTGCAGGGCCCACACCCTTTTACTTGCCTTACAGAGCAGCTCTGGAGCAGTTACAGTGCCCAGCTGCTGCAAGAAATCAGCTTGAATGCTTCAGGGGCTGGGGCATAGCCAACATGAGCCCCACACCGAAGGAGGGTGGAGGTGTGTAATGCGAACTAGGGGTCATCCAAGCGCCGCAAAAGGCCGCCATGCCCTGCACGCCCCTTTTCTCTTTTCATATGCAGACGAGGGTTGAAGCCAACTTTGACCCACTGCTTGGATGGCATCACCATATGCAAATCCATCTGCTGCAGGCCTTCCCCCAGGAATGCTTGCACTAGTTGTTGCATTTGGTTTGTTGTTTGGGGGTGCTTCAGTATTAGGCAGCCTTCTGCCCTCCCATGTTCATCTGAAAATATGTGTTCTCCCTGCAGTTGTTGTCCCCAGATGAGAGTTCCCTTGTGCTGCCTCAGTTGAATCTCCTTTACTTGACAGAGATGTGCCTGAGCAGCGGCCCTCCCCAGCCCTATCCCAAATCATACTTATTTTGCATAGGAGAGACCATGGTCTTGAAGATTGTTCTCCCAGGGTGAGGTTCATTCATTGCATTCTGGGTATGCTGACCCCTGTGATTTCCCCAAATGTGGGAAACTCAACTGCATTATTTGTGGTAGTGGGGGACTGTGTTTGTGCTTTCCTCTGGTCAGCTCTTTTAAAAGTCAGATTTCTTTGTTTCAGTTCTTCCTCTAGCCTTGTTCTTCTTTCGAGAGTTCCCTTGTGCTGCCTCAGTTGGTTCTCCTTCACTTGACAGGGGGGTGCCCGAGCAGCGACCCTCCCCAGCTCTAGCCCAACTTCTACTTACCTGCCAGGTGAGATACTATAATCATGAAGGTGCTTCTCCCAGGGCAAGGCTCACCCATTGCACTCTGGATGTGCTGCCCCTGCGATTTCCCCAAATGTGGGAAACTTGACTGCATAATTTGTGTTTCCCCTGGTCGGCTCTCGTATAATTCAGATCTCTTTGTCTCAGGTCTCTCTCCAGCCTAGTTTGCTGTCTGTTTCCACTTCTCTTTTCTTAAGCCGCTCCATTCTATGGCCTTGCGCACTATCCTTACTTCTCCCGTCTGCTTACTTTGTGCCTTCCAATGCACAATGCAAACTACAGGTAGTGCTGCAGGGCCCACACCCTTTTACTTGCCGTACAGAGCAGCTCTGGAGCTGTTACAGTGCCCAGCTACTGCAAGAAATCAGCTTGAATGCTTCAGGGGCTGGGGCATAGCCAACATGAGCCCCACACCAAAGGAGTAGGAGGTGTTTAATGCGAACTAGGGGTCATCCAAGCGCCGCAAAAGGCCGCCATGCCCTGCACGCCCCTTTTCTCTTTTTCATATGCAGACGAGGGTTGAAGCCAACTTTGACCCACTGCTTGGATGACATCACCATATGCAAATCCATCTGCTGCAGGCCTTCCCCAAGGAATGCTTGCACTAGTTGTTGCATTTGGTTTGTTGTTTGGGGGTGCTTCAGTATTAGGCAGCCTTCTGCCCTCCCATGTTCATCTGAAAATATGTGTTCTCCCTGCAGTTGTTGTCCCCAGATGAGAGTTCCCTTATGCTGCCTCAGTTGAATCTCCTTTACTTGACAGAGATGTGCCTGAGCAGCGGCCCTCCCCAGCCCTATCCCAAATCATACTTATTTTGCATAGGAGATACCATGGTCATGAAGATTATTCTCCCAGTGTGAGGTTCATTCATTGCATTCTGGGTATGCTGACCCCTGTGATTTCCCCAAATGTGTGAAACTCGACAGCATTATTTGTGGTAGTGGGGGACTGTGTTTGTGTTTTCCTCTGGTCAGCTCAGGTAAAAGTCAGATTTCTTTGTCTCAGATCTTCCTCTAGCCTTGTTCTTCTTTCGAGAATTCCCTTGTGCTGCCTCAGTTGGATCTCCTTCACTTGACAGGGGGGTACCCGAGCAGCGACCCTCCCCAGCTCTAGCCCAACTCCTACTTACCTGCCAGGTGAGATACTATGATCACGTAGGTGCTTCTCCCAGGGCAAGGCTCACCCATTGCACTCTGGGTGTGCTGCTCCTGCGATTTCCCCAAATGTGGGAAACTTGACTGCATAATTTGTGTTTCCCCTGGTCGGCTCTCGTATAATTCAGATCTCTTTGTCTCAGGTCTCTCTCCAGCCTAGTTTGCTGTCTGTTTCCACTTATTTTTTCTTAAGCCCCTCCCTTCTATACCCTTGTGGACTATCCTGACATCTCCTCCTGTCTGCTTACTTTGTGCCTTCCAATGCACAATGCAAACTACAGGTAGTGCTGCAGGGCCCACACCCTTTTACTTGCCTTACAGAGCAGCTCTGGAGCTGTTACAGTGCCCAGCTGCTGCAAGAAATCAGCTTGAATGCTTCAGGGGCTGGGGCATAGCCAACATGAGCCCCACACCGACGGAGGGTGGAGGTGTTTAATGCAAACTAAGGGTCATCCAAGCACCGCAAAAGGCCGCCATGCCCTGCATACCCCTTTTCTCTTTTCATATGCAGATGAGGGTTCCAGCCAACTTTGGCCCACTGCTTGGATGACATCACCGTATGCAAATCCGTCTTCTGCAGACCTTTTCCCAGGAATGCTTGTACTAGTTGTTGCATTTGGTTTGTTGTTTGGGGGTGCTTCAGTATTAGGCAGCCTTCTGCTCTCCCATTTTCATCTGAAAATATGTGTTCTCCCTGCAGTTGTTGTCCCCAGATGAGAGTTCCCTTGTGCTGCCTCAGTTGAATCTCCTTTACTTGACAGAGATGTGCCTGAGCAGCGGCCCTCCCCAGCCCTATCCCAAATCATACTTATTTTGCATAGGAGATACCATTATCATGAAGATTGTTCTCCCAGGGTTAGGTTCATTCATTGCATTCTGGGTATGCTGACCCCTGTGATTTCCCCAAATGTGGGAAACTCGACTGCATTATTTGTTGTAGTGGGGGACTGTGTTTGTGCTTTCCTCTGGTCAGCTCTGGTAAAAGTCAGATTTCTATGTCTCAGATCTTCATCTAGCCTTGTTCTTTTTTCGAGAGTTTCCTTGTGCTGCCTCAGTTGGATCTCCTTCACTTGACAGGGGGGTGCCCGTACAGCGACCCTCCCCAGCTCTAGCCCAACTCTTACCTGCCAGGTGAGATACTATGATCAGGAAGGTGCTTCTCCCAGGGCAAGGCTCACCCAATGCACTCTGGGTGTGCTGCTCCTACGATTTCCCCAAATGTGGGACACTTGATTACATAATTTGTGTTTCCTCTGGTCGGCTCTCGTATAATTCAGATCTCTTTGTCTCAGGTCTCTCTCCAGCCTAGTTTGCTGTCTGTTTCCACTTCTCTTTTCTTGAGCCGCTCCCTTCTATGCCCTTGTGCACTATCCTGACTTCCCCGTCTGTTTACTTTGTGCCTTCCAACGCACAATGCAAACTACAGGTAGTGCTGCAGGGCCCACACCCTTTTACTTGCTTTACAGAGCAGCTCTGGAGCTGTTACAGTGCCCAGCTGCTGCAAGAAATCAGCTTGAATGCTTCAGGGGCTGGGGCATAGCCAACATGAGCCCCACACCGAAGGAGGGTGGAGGTGTTTAATGCGAACTAGGGGTCATCCAAGCGCCGCAAAAGGCCGCCATGCCCTGCACACCCCTTTTTTTTTTTCATATGCAGACGAGGGTTGAAGCCAACTTTGACCCACTGCTTGGATGACATCACCATATGCAAATCCGTCTGCTGCAGGCCTTCCCCCAGGAATGCTTGCACTAGTAGTTGCATTTGGTTTGTTGTTTGGGGGTGCTTCAGTATTAGGCAGCCTTCTGCCCTCCCATGTTCATCTGAAAATATGTGTTCTCCCTGCAGTTATTGTCCCCAGATGAGAGTTCCCTTGTGCTGCCTCAGTTGAATCTCCTTTACTTGACAGAGATGTGCCTGAGCAGCGGCCCTCCCCAGCCCTATCCCAAATCATACTTATTTTGCATAGGAGATACCATGGTCATGAAGATTGTTCTCCCATGGTGAGGTTCATTCATTGCACTCTGGGTATGCTGACCCCTGTGATTTCCCCAAATGTGGGAAACTCGACTGCATTATTTGTGGTAGTGGGGGACTGTGTTTGTGCTTTCCTCTGGTCAGCTCTGGTAAAAGTCAGATTTCTTTGTCTCCGATCTTCCTCTAGCCTTGTTCTTCTTTCGAGAGTTCCCTTGTGCTGCCTCAGTTGGATCTCCTTCACTTGACAGGGAGTGCCCGAGCAGCAATCCTCCACAGCTCTAGCCCAACTCCTACTTACCTGCCAGGTGAGATACTATGATCTTCACTGTTAGGGCAATCAGGATGTGGAATTCCCTGCCAGGGAAGGTGGTAATGGCGGACTCTGTAATTGGATTTAAAAAAGGAATGGATACATTTCTGAATGAAAAAGCTATCCAAGGTTATAATACTTAAAATATCAACATGGTTAATCCGGGGGTAACATGAGTTATAGTAGCTAACTAGTCATAAAACATTATTCAGCAAGTATGTAGAATCATCACAACTTAAAACATGTTGAACACGATGGGCAATTTGCCTCTATTCAACCTCAAAAACTATGTTACCATATTTTACTATATTACTATGTTACTGTAGTATACAGAACACCACAATGTAATGAGCAGTGATAGTGAGCACTGATGAGGATACTAGAACTGACACTGAGCAGCAAGATGCAGCACTGGACTATTAGTAATGTACTGTAGTATGCTGAGCACCACAATGCAGCACAAGACAATGAGCAGTGATACTGAGCACTGATGAGGATACTACTGAGAACTGACACTGAGCAGGAGAGACACACTACTAGTATTACTGAGCAGCAATAAGTAACCACTGATACTGAGCACTGATATTGAGATTTCCACTGAGAGAACATAGCCACGTCCTCTCCGCTCTCTCTTCAATGCACGAGTAAAAATGGCGGCAACGCGCAGCTCTTTATATGGAATCCGAATCTCGCGAGAATCCGACAGCGGGATGATGACATTTTCCCTTGTTCAGGTTTTCCGAGTCAGGCGGGAACAACCGAGCCTGCCTCGGACCAGTGTAAACCACGTGGAGTTCGTCGGGAATTCGGTTCTCGGAGAACCGAACCCGCTCCTCTATATATACTATATTACTATGTTACTGTAGTATACAGAACACCACAATGCAATGAGCAGTGATAGTGAGCACTGATGAGGATACTAGAACTGACACTGAGCAGCAAGATGCAGCACTGGACTATTAGTAATGTACTGTAGTATGCTGAGCACCACAATGCAGCACAAGACAATGAGCAGTGATACTGAGCACTGATGAGGATACTACTGAGAACTGACACTGAGCAGGAGAGACACACTACTAGTATTACTGAGCAGCAATAAGTAACCACTGATACTGAGCACTGATATTGAGATTTCCACTGAGAGAACATAGCCACGTCCTCTCCGCTCTCTCTTCAATGCACGATTAAAAATGGCAGCAACGCGCAGCTCTTTATATGGAATCCGAATCTCACGAGAATCTGACAGCGGGATGATGACATTTTCCCTTGTTCAGGTTTTCCGAGTCAGGCGGGAACAACCGAGCCTGCCTCGGACCAGTGTAAACCACGTGGAGTTCGTGGGGAATTCGGTTCTCGGAGAACCGAACCCGCTCCTCTCTACCTTATACCCATCAATTTTTTTTATTTTCAATCTAAGCCCCTGCAGTTTTCTGTAAGCATCTGCTTCGCTATGATGATCAACAAGTCACAAGGGCAAACACTCAGGGCTTGAGGCGTAGATCTTAGGACCAGCTGCTACAAGCATGGCAGAGGTGTCACTATCACTGGTGACACCCAGAGAGGTGGCGAGGGAGATTGTAATGCAGTGCGCGCAGATAAACAGCGCAATGGTAAAAAGGAGGCATGGTTTCATAGGTAGGGGCGTGGCCTGGTGGCCTGAATCTACATTTTGTTGCTCCGGGTGTCCCGGGGGTTGGGGGCTGCACCCGGGGACTAGTGTGTGAGCGGTGCTGGCTCCTGCACAGTGACAGGGCATGGCCACCCAGCATGACGCCTCCCTTCTTGACCATGCTGTAATTGCAGTCGCACTGCAGTTCAGCGTGATCATAAAAAATGGTGTAGGCTCCTGCTGGTGCAGACTGTATGTGCGCGCAGGAAGCCGCCACCATTTTTGTGATCACAGCGGCTGAATGTGATGTCATACAGCCGCTGTGACCACGCCCTCTGTGTCTCCTCCGTTGCAGACCCCATTTTGAAGCCTTGCCCCCGCACCGCTCCATCCCTGACTTGGAAATGGAGTGTTGCTGACCCACCTCTCCCCCCCTTCCCCGCCCCGATTGACAGGCAGAGGCGATCACATTCTCTGCGGGGTGCCGCAGAAAATGCAGGCACATGCGTATGCTCTTAGCAATTTTTGCAGTTGGATCGCTTATTGTGATTGCAATCCAACCTGAATCAGGCCCTATTACCTATCACAATGCGCTGCGGGCAGTACAAAATTGGGTTAATATAGGAGAAAAACCCCCAGACCTGTGCTCCTTAACTGTACCTGGTGGCTAGTGGAGCGGCTGCCCAGTAATCAGTGTCCACCGCAGTGCGCACACGGCCCACCCCCTACGGCCTCGCTCCCCTTCATCAGCGGCCTCGTGATCCGGAAGGGTGGTGTGTGTGTGACTGACCTTAGGATGAAACCGGAGCCTCCGCTGCAGTGACCCAGCAACCAGGGCACGGGAGTATATAGCGCCGCTGGGAGTGATGAAGCTGCAGTAAAGATGTCTATTAGACCTAGCCTGCTGCAGCCCTTGTAGATTCTCATAAAACAAGTTCTTCTTTTCTTGTCAAAATTAATAGCTAAGAATAGGCTGCCTGAGGCAGGCCCCTGTTAATTGGCCTGCTACTGAAGGCACCAACTACAAACTGAGCTCCCTGTTCATGGAAGCGGGGTTATAGAGGAGAATGCACTGAGCTTCTTGGGAACAGTCAAAAGCTTTGAGCCGGTTGGTGCCTCAGATCAAGATCCTACTCTACACCCCAATGTGAATCCTTGTGGAGTCCAGTGTACCCCACAGAAGAAATTAATGTGTCACACCCATTGGCAGCAACCTTAGAATAGCTGCTGACGGGCACAATTGAGAAAGGAAGGGGGGGGGGGACATTTGAATCCAGCACATAGATGCAATTCAAATATGTAATTTGTACCTTCCTATTTTAAAATATAATGGATGAACCTCACCCTGTGAGAACAATCTTCATGATCAAGAGATCTAATATGTAAAATAAGTATGAGTTGGGATAGGGCTGGGGAGGGTGGCAGCTCGGGCAGCCCCTCCCCCGTCAAGTTAAGGAGATTCAACTGAGGAAGCACAAGGGAACTCTCGTCTGGGGACAACAACTGCAGGGAGACCACATCTTTTCAGATGAACATGGGAGGGCGGAAGGCTGCCTAATACTGAAGCACCATCAAATATCAAACCATATCCAACAACTAGTACAAGCATTCCTGGGGGAAGGTCTGCAGCAGACGGATTTGCATACGGTGATGTCATCCAAGCAGTGGGCCAAAGTTGGCTGGAACCCTCATCTGCATATAAAAAGAGAAAAGGGGCATGCAGGGCATGGCGGCCTTTTGCAGTGCTTGGATGACCCCTAGTTCGCATTAAACACCCCCACCCTCCTTTGGTGTGGGGCTCATGTTGGCCATGCCCCATCCCCTGAAGCATTCATGCTGATTTCTTGCAGCAGCTGGGCACTGTAACAGCTCCAGAGCTGCTCTGTAAGGCAAGTAAAAGGGTGTGGGCCCTGCAGCACCACCTGTAGTTCGCATTGTGCGTTGGAAGGCACAAAGTAAGCAGACGGGAGGAGAAGTCAGGATAGTACACAAGGGCATCCTTTTCTCTTAGTCCGTAGAGGATGCTGGGGTCACATTAAGAACCATGGGGTATAGACGGGATCCGCAAGAGACATGGGCACTTTAAGACTTTCAAAGGGTGTGAACTGGCTCCTCCCTCTATGCCCCTCCTCCAGACTCCAGTTATAGGAACTGTGCCCAGGGAGACGGACATTTCGAGGAAAGGATTTATTGTTAAACTAAGGTGAGCATCTTACCAGCTCACACCTTAAGCATGCCGCAGAACGTGGCATTCAACAGAACACAAGCCAACGGCAAGAACAATTGCAGCAAAAAGCTGACCAGAACCGTAACACAACATGTGTATAACCACAAGTAATAACTGCAGACACAGTATGGACTGGGACGGGTGCCCAGCATCCTCTACGTACTAAGAGAAAAGGATTTACCGGTAGGTATTAAAATCCTATTTTCTCATACGAACTAGAGGATGCTGGGGTCACATTAAGAACCATGGGGTTATACCAAAGCTCTTGAACGGGTGGGAGAGTGCGTACGACTCTGCAGCACCGAATGACCCAACTTGAGGTTATCATCAGCCAAGGTATCAAACTTGTAAAACTTAGCAAAAGTGTTTACTAAATAGCTGCTCGGCAAAGTTGCAATGCCGAGACTCCCCGACCAGCTGCCCAGGATGAACCCACCTTTCTAGTAGAATGGGTCTTCACCTAATTCAGTAACGGCAATCCTGCCGTGGAATGAGCATGCTGAATCTTACCACAGATCCAGCGCATAATGGTCTGCATGGAAGCAGGACACCCAATCATGTTGGGAGCATACAGGACAAACAGAGCCTCTGTTTTCCTAATCTGAACCGTTCTGGTGACATAAATTTTCAAAGTTCTGACCACAGCCAGAGACTTTGACTCAACGAAGGTGTCAGTGGCCAAAGGCACCATGTGGAAAGATGAACCACCTTCGGCAGAAATTGTTGACGTGTCCTCAATTCTGCTCTATCTTCATGAAAGATCAAATAAAGGCTCTTGTGATACTGCATGGTTTGTACTGTTTTCCATGTGCTCCCAGATCTTTCAAGCAAGTAGCATGGTCAAGAAAGTTCTGTTTGAAAAGAAACAAACATTTACTGTCATTGTTATGCAAATAAACTTACATTAAAGCTAACAAGAAAGCACACTCGTTCTGTCTTTAAACTGATAAAAGAAACCCCAATAATATGGGGCATGCAAAAATTGAGATAAAACTCAGTTTTGCTCCTCTCCACGGAAATCTTTAATAAAAGGCGAAATATTTGTTAGTTCTGAAGAGAAACCAGAGCATGACCAAGATTCCACCTGTCGCCTGAGTGCCATGCCAGCAGTTCTCATTCAGCTCAAAGTGAGCACCCAATTTGAATGAAAGAAAGCAGATTTCTCACCAGGCTTCCCCTTGCTATAAACATGGTTTGTACTCTTTTCCATGTGCTCCCAGATCTTTCAAACAATTAGTGTGGTCAAGAAAGTTCTGTTTGAAAAGAAACAAACATTTACTGTCATTTCTATGCAAATGAGCTTACATTAAAGCACACTCATTCTATCTTTAAACCGATAAAAGAAACCCCAAAAAGATGGGGCATGCAAAAATTGAGATAAAACTCGGTTTTGCTCCTCTCCACGGAAATCTTTAGTAAAAGGCGAAAGATTTGTTCGTTCTGAAGAGAAACCAGAGCATGACCAAGATTTTTATCTGAAAATATGTGTTCTCCCTGCAGTTGTTGTCCCCAGATGAGAGTTCCCTTGTGCTGCCTCAGTTGAATCTCCTTTACTTGACAGGGGGATGCTCGAGCAGCGACCCTCCCCAGCTCTAGCCCAACTCCTACTTACCTGCCAGGTGAGATACTATGATCATGAAGGTGCTTCTCCCAGGGCAAGGCTCACCCATTGCACTCTGGGTGTGCTGCTTCTGCGATTTCCCCAAATGTGGGAAACTTGACTGCATAATTTGTGTTTCCCCTGGTCGGCTCTCGTATAATTCAGATCTCTTTGTCTCAGGTCTCTCTCCAGCCTAGTTTGCTGTCTGTTTCTACTTCTCTTTTCTTGAGCCGCTCCCTTCTATGCCCTTGCGCACTATCCTGACTTCTCCCGTCTGCTTACTTCGTGCCTTCCAACGCACAATGCAAACTACAGGTAGTGCTGCAGGACCCACACCCTTTTACTTGCCTTACAGAGCGTCTCTGGAGCAGTTACAGTGCCCAGCTGCTGCAAGAAATCAGCTTGAATGCTTCAGGGGCTGGGGAATAGCCAACATGAGCCCCACACCGAAGGAGGGTGGAGGTGTGTAATGCGAACTAGGGGTCATCCAAGCGCCGCAAAAGGCCGCCATGCCCTGCACGCCCCTTGTCTCTTTTCATATGCAGACGAGTGTTGAAGCCAACTTTGACCCACTGTTTGCATGACATCACCATATGCAAATCCATCTGCTGCAGGCCTTCCCCCAGGAATGCTTGCACTAGTTGTTGCATTTGGTTTGTTGTTTGGGGGTGCTTCAGTATTAGGCAGCCTTCTGCTCTCCCATGTTCATCTGAAAATATGTGTTCTCCCTGCAGTTGTTGTCCCCAGATGAGAGTTCCCTTGTGCTGCCTCAGTTGAATCTCCTTTACTTGACAGAGATGTGCCTGAGCAGCGGCCCTCCCCAGCCCTATCCCAAATCATACTTATTTTGCATAGGCGATACCATGGTCATGAAGATTGTTCTCCCAGGGTGAGGTTCATTCATTGCATTCTGGGTATGCTGACCCCTGTGATTTCCCCAAATGTGGGAAACTCGACTGCATTATTTGTGGTAGTGGGGGACTGTGTTTGTGCTTTCCTCTGGTCAGCTCTGGTAAAAATCAGATTTCTTTATCTCAGATCTTCCTCTAGCCTTGTTCTTCTTTCGAGAGTTCCCCTGTGCTGCCTCAGTTGGATCTCTTTCACTTGACAGGGGGGTGCCCGAGCAGCGACCCTCCCCAGCTCTAGCCCAACTCCTACTTACCTGCCAGGTGAGATACTATGATCATGAAGGTGCTTCTCCCAGGGCAAGGCTCACCCATTGCACTCTGGTTGTGCTGCCCCTGTGATTTCCCCAAATGTGGGAAACTTGACTGCATAATTTGTGTTTCCCTTGGTCGGCTCTCGTATAATTCAGATCTCTTTGTCTCAGGTCTCTCTCCAGCCTAGTTTGCTGTCTGTTTCCACTTCTCTTTTCTTGAGCCGCTCCCTTCTATGCCCTTGCGCACTATCCTGACTTCTCCCGTCTGCTTACTTCGTGCCTTCCAACGCACAATGCAAACTACAGGTAGTGCTGCAGGGCCCACACCCTTTTACTTGCCTTACAGAGCAGCTCTGGAGCAGTTACAGTGCCCAGCTGCTGCAAGAAATCAGCTTGAATGCTTCAGGGGCTGGGGCATAGCCAACATGAGCCCCACACCGAAGGAGGGTGGAGGTGTGTAATGCGAACTAGGGGTCATCCAAGCGCCGCAAAAGGCCGCCATGCCCTGCACGCCCCTTTTCTCTTTTCATATGCAGACGAGGGTTGAAGCCAACTTTGACCCACTGCTTGGATGGCATCACCATATGCAAATCCATCTGCTGCAGGCCTTCCCCCAGGAATGCTTGCACTAGTTGTTGCATTTGGTTTGTTGTTTGGGGGTGCTTCAGTATTAGGCAGCCTTCTGCCCTCCCATGTTCATCTGAAAATATGTGTTCTCCCTGCAGTTGTTGTCCCCAGATGAGAGTTCCCTTGTGCTGCCTCAGTTGAATCTCCTTTACTTGACAGAGATGTGCCTGAGCAGCGGCCCTCCCCAGCCCTATCCCAAATCATACTTATTTTGCATAGGAGAGACCATGGTCTTGAAGATTGTTCTCCCAGGGTGAGGTTCATTCATTGCATTCTGGGTATGCTGACCCCTGTGATTTCCCCAAATGTGGGAAACTCAACTGCATTATTTGTGGTAGTGGGGGACTGTGTTTGTGCTTTCCTCTGGTCAGCTCTGGTAAAAGTCAGATTTCTTTGTTTCAGTTCTTCCTCTAGCCTTGTTCTTCTTTCGAGAGTTCCCTTGTGCTGCCTCAGTTGGATCTCCTTCACTTGACAGGGGGGTGCCCGAGCAGCGACCCTCCCCAGCTCTAGCCCAACTTCTACTTACCTGCCAGGTGAGATACTATAATCATGAAGGTGCTTCTCCCAGGGCAAGGCTCACCCATTGCACTCTGGATGTGCTGCCCCTGCGATTTCCCCAAATGTGGGAAACTTGACTGCATAATTTGTGTTTCCCCTGGTCGGCTCTCGTATAATTCAGATCTCTTTGTCTCAGGTCTCTCTCCAGCCTAGTTTGCTGTCTGTTTCCACTTCTCTTTTCTTAAGCCGCTCCATTCTATGGCCTTGCGCACTATCCTTACTTCTCCCGTCTGCTTACTTTGTGCCTTCCAATGCACAATGCAAACTACAGGTAGTGCTGCAGGGCCCACACCCTTTTACTTGCCGTACAGAGCAGCTCTGGAGCTGTTACAGTGCCCAGCTACTGCAAGAAATCAGCTTGAATGCTTCAGGGGCTGGGGCATAGCCAACATGAGCCCCACACCAAAGGAGGGTGGAGGTGTTTAATGCGAACTAGGGGTCATCCAAGCGCCGCAAAAGGCCGCCATGCCCTGCACGCCCCTTTTCTCTTTTCATATGCAGACGAGGGTTGAAGCCAACTTTGACCCACTGCTTGGATGACATCACCATATGCAAATCCATCTGCTGCAGGCCTTCCCCCAGGAATGCTTGAACTAGTTGTTGCATTTGGTTTGTTGTTTGGGGGTGCTTCAGTATTAGGCAGCCTTCTGCCCTCCCATGTTCATCTGAAAATATGTGTTCTCCCTGCAGTTGTTGTCCCCAGATGAGAGTTCCCTTATGCTGCCTCAGTTGAATCTCCTTTACTTGACAGAGATGTGCCTGAGCAGCGGCCCTCCCCAGCCCTATCCCAAATCATACTTATTTTGCATAGGAGATACCATGGTCATGAAGATTATTCTCCCAGTGTGAGGTTCATTCATTGCATTCTGGGTATGCTGACCCCTGTGATTTCCCCAAATGTGTGAAACTCGACAGCATTATTTGTGGTAGTGGGGGACTGTGTTTGTGTTTTCCTCTGGTCAGCTCAGGTAAAAGTCAGATTTCTTTGTCTCAGATCTTCCTCTAGCCTTGTTCTTCTTTCGAGAATTCCCTTGTGCTGCCTCAGTTGGATCTCCTTCACTTGACAGGGGGGTACCCGAGCAGCAACCCTCCCCAGCTCTAGCCCAACTCCTACTTACCTGCCAGGTGAGATACTATGATCACGTAGGTGCTTCTCCCAGGGCAAGGCTCACCCATTGCACTCTGGGTGTGCTGCTCCTGCGATTTCCCCAAATGTGGGAAACTTGACTGCATAATTTGTGTTTCCCCTGGTCGGCTCTCGTATAATTCAGATCTCTTTGTCTCAGGTCTCTCTCCAGCCTAGTTTGCTGTCTGTTTCCTCTTCTCTATTCTTAAGTGCCTTCCAATGCACAATGCAAACTACAGGTAGTGCTGCAGGGCCCACACCCTTTTACTTGCCGTACAGAGCAGCTCTGGAGCTGTTACAGTGCCCAGCTGCTGCAAGAAATCAGCTTGAATGCTTCAGGGGCTGGGGCATAGCCAACATGAGCCCCACACCGAAGGAGGGTGGGGGTGTTTAATGCGAACTAAGGGTCATCCAAGCGCCGCAAAAGGCCGCCATGCCCTGCATACCCCTTTTCTCTTTTCATATGCAGATGAGGGTTCCAGCCAACTTTGGCCCACTGCTTGGATGACATCACCGTATGCAAATCCGTCTTCTGCAGAACTTCCCCCAGGAATGCTTGTACTAGTTGTTGCATTTGGTTTGTTGTTTGGGGGTGCTTCAGTATTAGGCAGCCTTCTGCCCTCCCATGTTCATCTGAAAATATGTGTTCTCCCTGCAGTTGTTGTCCCCAGATGGGAGTATCCTTGTGCTGCCTCAGTTGAATCTCCTTTACTTGACAGAGATGTGCCTGAGCAGCGGCCCTCTCCAGCCCTATCCCAAATCATACTTATTTTGCATAGGAGATACCATGGTCATGAAGATTGTTCTCCGAGGGTGAGGTTCATTCATTGCATTTTGGGTATGCTGACCCCTGTGATTTCCCCAAATGTGGGAAACTCGACTGCATTATTTGTGGTAGTGGGGGACTGTGTTTGTGCTTTCCTCTGGTCAGCTCTGGTAAAAGTCAGATTTCTTTGTCTCAGATTTTCCTCTAGCCTTGTTCTTCTTTGAGAGTTCCCTTGTGCTGCCTCAGTTGGATCTCCTTCACTTGACAGGGGGGTACCCGAGCAGCAACCCTCCCCAGCTCTAGCCCAACTCCTACTTACCTGCCAGGTGAGATACTATGATCATGAAGGTGCTTCTCCCAGGGCAAGGCTCACCCATTGCACTCTGGGTGTGCTGCTCCTGCGATTTCCCCAAATGTGGGACACTTGACTGCATAATTTGTGTTTCCCCTGGTCGGCTCTCGTATAATTTAGATCTCTTTGTCTCAGGTCTCTCTCCAGCCTAGTTTGCTGCCTGTTTCCACTTCTCTTTTCTTGAGCCGCTCCCTTCTATGCCCTTGCGCACTATCCTGACTTCTCCCGTCTGCTTACTTTGTGCCTTCCAACGCACAATGCGAACTACAGGTAGTGCTGCAGGGCCCACACCCTTTTACTTGCCTTACAGAGCAGCTCTGGAGCTGTTACAGTGCCCAGCTGCTGCAAGAAATCAGCTTGAATACTTCAGGGGCTGGGGCATAGCCAACATGAGCCCCACACCGAAGGAGAATGGAGGTGTTTAATGCGAACTAGGGGTCATCCAAGCGCCGCAAAAGGCCGCCATGCCCTGCATAACCCTTTTCTCTTTTCATATGCAGATGAGGGTTCCAGCCAACTTTGGCCCACTGCTTGGATGACATCACCGTATGCAAATCCGTCTTCTGCAGACCTTTTCCCAGGAATGCTTGTACTAGTTGTTGCGTTTGGTTTGTTGTTTGGGGGTGCTTCAGTATTAGGCAGCCTTCTGCTCTCCCATTTTCATCTGAAAATATGTGTTCTCCCTGCAGTTGTTGTCCCCAGATGAGAGTTCCCTTGTGCTGCCTCAGTTGAATCTCCTTTACTTGACAGAGATGTGCCTGAGCAGCGGCCCTCCCCAGCCCTATCCCAAATCATACTTATTTTGCATAGGAGATACCATTATCATGAAGATTGATTTCCCAGGGTGAGGTTCATTCATTGCATTCTGGGTATGCTGACCCCTGTGATTTCCCCAAATGTGGGAAACTCGACTGCATTATTTGTTGTAGTGGGGGACTGTGTTTGTGCTTTCCTCTGGTCAGCTCTGGTAAAAGTCAGATTTCTATGTCTCAGATCTTCATCTAGCCTTGTTCTTTTTTCGAGAGTTTCCTTGTGCTGCCTCAGTTGGATCTCCTTCACTTGACAGAGGGGTGCCCGTACAGCGACCCTCCCCAGCTCTAGCCCAACTCCTACTTACCTGCCAGGTGAGATACTATGATCAGGAATGTGCTTCTCCCAGGGCAAGGCTCACCCAATGCACTCTGGGTGTGCTGCTCCTACGATTTCCCCAAATGTGGGACACTTGATTACATAATTTGTGTTTCCTCTGGTCGGCTCTCGTATAATTCAGATCTCTTTGTCTCAGGTCTCTCTCCAGCCTAGTTTGCTGTCTGTTTCCACTTCTCTTTTCTTGAGCCGCTCCCTTCTATGCCCTTGTGCACTATCCTGACTTCCCCGTCTGCTTACTTTGTGCCTTCCAACGCACAATGCAAACTACAGGTAGTGCTGCAGGGCCCACACCCTTTTACTTGCTTTACAGAGCAGCTCTGGAGCTGTTACAGTGCCCAGCTGCTGCAAGAAATCAGCTTGAATGCTTCAGGGGCTGGGGCATAGCCAACATGAGCCCCACACCGAAGGAGGGTGGAGGTGTTTAATGCGAACTAGGGGTCATCCAAGCGCCGCAAAAGGCCGCCATGCCCTGCACACCCCTTTTTTATTTTCATATGCAGACGAGGGTTGAAGCCAACTTTGACCCACTGCTTGGATGACATCACCATATGCAAATCCGTCTGCTGCAGGCCTTCCCCCAGGAATGCTTGCATTAGTAGTTGCATTTGGTTTGTTGTTTGGGGGTGCTTCAGTATTAGGCAGCCTTCTGCCCTCCCATGTTCATCTGAAAATATGTGTTCTCCCTGCAGTTGTTGTCCCCAGATGAGAGTTCCCTTGTGCTGCCTCAGTTGAATCTCCTTTACTTGACAGAGATGTGCCTGAGCAGCGGCCCTCCCCAGCCCTATCCCAAATCATACTTATTTTGCATAGGAGATACCATTATCATGAAGATTGATCTCCCAGGGTGAGGTTCATTCATTGCATTCTGGGTATGCTGACCCTTGTGATTTCCCCAAATGTGGGAAACTCGACTGCATTATTTGTTGTAGTGGGGGACTGTGTTTGTGCTTTCCTCTGGTCAGCTCTGGTAAAAGTCAGATTTCTATGTCTCAGATCTTCATCTAGCCTTGTTCTTTTTTCGAGAGTTTCCTTGTGCTGCCTCAGTTGGATCTCCTTCACTTGACAGGGGGGTGCCCGTACAGCGACCCTCCCCAGCTCTAGCCCAACTCCTACTTACCTGCCAGGTGAGATACTATGATCAGGAAGGTGCTTCTCCCAGGGCAAGGCTCACCCAATGCACTCTGGGTGTGCTGCTCCTACGATTTCCCCAAATGTGGGACACTTGATTACATAATTTGTGTTTCCTCTGGTCGGCTTTCGTATAATTCAGATCTCTTTGTCTCAGGTCTCTCTCCAGCCTAGTTTGCTGTCTGTTTCCACTTCTCTTTTCTTGAGCCGCTCCCTTCTATGCCCTTGTGCACTATCCTGACTTCCCCGTCTGCTTACTTTGTGCCTTCCAACGCACAATGCAAACTACAGGTAGTGCTGCAGGGCCCACACCCTTTTACTTGCTTTACAGAGCAGCTCTGGAGCTGTTACAGTGCCCAGCTGCTGCAAGAAATCAGCTTGAATGCTTCAGGGGCTGGGGCATAGCCAACATGAGCCCCACACCGAAGGAGGGTGGAGGTGTTTAATGCGAACTAGGGGTCATCCAAGCGCCGCAAAAGGCCGCCATGCCCTGCACACCCCTTTTTTATTTTCATATGCAGACGAGGGTTGAAGCCAACTTTGACCCACTGCTTGGATGACATCACCATATGCAAATCCGTCTGCTGCAGGCCTTCCCCCAGGAATGCTTGCATTAGTAGTTGCATTTGGTTTGTTGTTTGGGGGTGCTTCAGTATTAGGCAGCCTTCTGCCCTCCCATGTTCATCTGAAAATATGTGTTCTCCCTGCAGTTGTTGTCCCCAGATGAGAGTTCCCTTGTGCTGCCTCAGTTGAATCTCCTTTACTTGACAGAGATGTGCCTGAGCAGCGGCCCTCCCCAGCCCTATCCCAAATCATACTTATTTTGCATAGGAGATACCATGGTCATGAAAATTGTTCTCCCAGGGTGAGGTTCATTCATTGCACTCTGGGTATGCTGACCCCTGTGATTTCCCCAAATGTGGGAAACTCGACTGCATTATTTGTGGTAGTGGGGGACTGTGTTTGTGCTTTCCTCTGGTCAGCTCTGGTAAAAGTCAGATTTCTTTGTCTCAGATCTTCCTCTAGCCTTGTTCTTCTTTCGAGAGTTCCCTTGTGCTGCCTCAGTTGGATCTCCTTCACTTGACAGGGGGTGCCCGAGCAGCAATCCTCCACAGCTCTAGCCCAACTCCTACTTACCTGCCAGGTGAGATACTATGATCTTCACTGTTAGGGCAATCAGGATGTGGAATTCCCTGCCAGGGAAGGTGGTAATGGCGGACTCTGTAATTGGATTTAAAAAAGGAATGGATACATTTCTGAATGAAAAAGCTATCCAAGGTTATAATACTTAAAATATCAACATGGTTAATCCGGGGGTAACATGAGTTATAGTAGCTAACTAGTCATAAAACATTATTCAGCAAGTATGTAGAATCATCACAACTTAAAACAGGTTGAACACGATGGGCAATTTGCCTCTATTCAACCTCAAAAACTATGTTACTATATGTTACTATATTACTATGTTACTGTAGTATACAGAACACCACAATGTAATGAGCAGTGATAGTGAGCACTGATGAGGATACTAGAACTGACACTGAGCAGCAAGATGCAGCACTGGACTATTAGTAATGTACTGTAGTATGCTGAGCACCACAATGCAGCACAAGACAATGAGCAGTGATACTGAGCACTGATGAGGATACTACTGAGAACTGACACTGAGCAGGAGAGACACACTACTAGTATTACTGAGCAGCAATAAGTAACCACTGATACTGAGCACTGATATTGAGATTTCCACTGAGAGAACATAGCCACGTCCTCTCCGCTCTCTCTTCAATGCACGAGTAAAAATGGCGGCAACGCGCAGCTCTTTATATGGAATCCGAATCTCGCGAGAATCCGACAGCGGGATGATGACATTTTCCCTTGTTCAGGTTTTCCGAGTCAGGCGGGAACAACCGAGCCTGCCTCGGACCAGTGTAAACCACGTGGAGTTCGTGGGGAATTCGGTTCTCGGAGAACCGAACCCGCTCCTCTATATATACTATATTACTATGTTACTGTAGTATACAGAACACCACAATGCAATGAGCAGTGATAGTGAGCACTGATGAGGATACTAGAACTGACACTGAGCAGCAAGATGCAGCACTGGACTATTAGTAATGTACTGTAGTATGCTGAGCACCACAATGCAGCACAAGACAATGAGCAGTGATACTGAGCACTGATGAGGATACTACTGAGAACTGACACTGAGCAGGAGAGACACACTACTAGTATTACTGAGCAGCAATAAGTAACCACTGATACTGAGCACTGATATTGAGATTTCCACTGAGAGAACATAGCCACGTCCTCTCCGCTCTCTCTTCAATGCACGAGTAAAAATGGCAGCAACGCGCAGCTCTTTATATGGAATCCGAATCTCACGAGAATCTGACAGCGGGATGATGACATTTTCCCTTGTTCAGGTTTTCCAAGTCAGGCGGGAACAACCGAGCCTGCCTCGGACCAGTGTAAACCACGTGGAGTTCGTGGGGAATTCGGTTCTCGGAGAACCGAACCCGCTCCTCTCTACCTTATACCCATCAATTTTTTTTATTTTCAATCTAAGCCCCTGCAGTTTTCTGTAAGCATCTGCTTCGCTATGACGATCAACAAGTCACAAGGGCAAACACTCAGGGCTTGAGGCGTAGATCTTAGGACCAGCTGCTACAAGCATGGCAGAGGTGTCACTATCACTGGTGACACCCAGAGAGGTGGCGAGGGAGATTGTAATGCAGTGCGCGCAGATAAACAGCGCAATGGTAAAAAGGAGGCATGGTTTCATAGGTAGGGGCGTGGCCTGGTGGCCTGAATCTACATTTTGTTGCTCCGGGTGTCCCGGGGGTTGGGGGCTGCACCCGGGGACTAGTGTGTGAGCGGTGCTGGCTCCTGCACAGTGACAGGGCATGGCCACCCAGCATGACGCCTCCCTTCTTGACCATGCTGTAATTGCAGTCGCACTGCAGTTCAGCGTGATCATAAAAAATGGTGTAGGCTCCTGCTGGTGCAGACTGTAGAGAAAAGCTGCTGTGACCACTAGAGGTGAGCGGGTTCGGTTTCTCTGAATCCGAACCCGCACGAACTTCATGTTTTTTTCACGGGTCCGAGCAGACTCGGATCCTCCCGCCTTGCTCGGTTAACCCGAGCGCGCCCGAACGTCATCATGACGCTGTCGGATTCTCGCGAGACTCGGATTCTATATAAGGAGCCGCGCGTCGCCGCCATTTTCACACGTGCATTGAGATTGATAGGGAGAGGACGTGGCTGGCGTCCTCTCCATTTAGATTAGGGTTGAGAGAGAGAGAGATTGACCTGAGGCTGTGATACTGTAGAAGAGAGTGCAGAGTTTAGTGACTGACGACCACAGTGACCACCAGACAGTGCAGTTGTTTGTTTTATTTAATATATCCGTTCTCTGCCTGAAAAAAACGATACACACAGTGACTCAGTCACATACCATATCTGTGTGCACTGCTCAGCCCAGTGTGCTGCATCAATGTATATATATATCTGACTGTGCTCAGCTCACACAGCTTATAATTGTGGGGGAGACTGGGGAGCACTGCAGTGCCAGTTATAGGTTATAGCAGGAGCCAGGAGTACATAATATTATATTAAAATTAAACAGTGCACACTTTTGCTGCAGGAGTGCCACTGCCAGTGTGACTAGTGACCAGTGACCTGACCACCAGTATATATAATATTAGTAGTATACTATCTCTTTATCAACCAGTCTATATTAGCAGCAGACACAGTACAGTGCGGTAGTTCACGGCTGTGGCTACCTCTGTGTCGGCACTCGGCAGCCCGTCCATAATTGTATATACCACCTAACCGTGTTTTTTTTTTCTTTCTTTATAGTCATACTAGTTACGAGTATACTATCTCTTTATCAACCAGTCTATATTAGCAGCAGACACAGTACAGTGCGGTAGTTCACGGCTGTGGCTACCTCTGTGTCGGCACTCGGCAGCCCGTCCATAATTGTATATACCACCTAACCGTGGTTTTTTTTTTCTTTCTTTATACATACATACTAGTTACGAGTATACTATCTCTTTATCAACCAGTCTATATTAGCAGCAGACACAGTACAGTGCGGTAGTTCACGGCTGTGGCTACCTCTGTGTCGGCACTCGGCAGCCCGTCCATAATTGTATATACCACCTAACCGTGGTTTTTTTTTCTTTCTTTATACATACATACTAGTTACGAGTATACTATCTCTTTATCAACCAGTCTATATATTAGCAGCAGACACAGTACAGTGCGGTAGTTCACGGCTGTGGCTACCTCTGTGTCGGCACTCGGCAGCCCGTCCATAATTGTATATACCACCTAACCGTGGTTTTTTTTTCTTTCTTTATAGTCATACTAGTTACGAGTATACTATCTCTTTATCAACCAGTCTATATTAGCAGCAGACACAGTACAGTGCGGTAGTTCACGGCTGTGGCTACCTCTGTGTCGGCACTCGGCAGCCCGTCCATAATTGTATATACCACCTAACCGTGGTTTTTTTTCTTTCTTTATACATACATACTAGTTACGAGTATACTATCTCTTTATCAACCAGTCTATATTAGCAGCAGACACAGTACAGTGCGGTAGTTCACGGCTGTGGCTACCTCTGTGTCGGCACTCGGCAGCCCGTCCATAATTGTATATACCACCTAACCGTGGTTTTTTTTTCTTTCTTTATACATACATACTAGTTACGAGTATACTATCTCTTTATCAATCAGTCTATATATTAGCAGCAGACACAGTACAGTGCGGTAGTTCACGGCTGTGGCTACCTCTGTGTCGGCACTCGGCAGCCCGTCCATAATTGTATACTAGTATCCAATCCATCCATCTCCATTGTTTACCTGAGGTGCCTTTTAGTTGTGCCTATTAAAATATGGAGAACAAAAATGTTGAGGTTCCAAAATTAGGGAAAGATCAAGATCCACTTCCACCTCGTGCTGAAGCTGCTGCCACTAGTCATGGCCGAGACGATGAAATGCCAGCAACGTCGTCTGCCAAGGCCGATGCCCAATGTCATAGTACAGAGCATGTCAAATCCAAAACACCAAATATCAGTAAAAAAAGGACTCCAAAACCTAAAATAAAATTGTCGGAGGAGAAGCGTAAACTTGCCAATATGCCATTTACCACACGGAGTGGCAAGGAACGGCTGAGGCCCTGGCCTATGTTCATGGCTAGTGGTTCAGCTTCACATGAGGATGGAAGCACTCAGCCTCTCGCTAGAAAAATGAAAAGACTAAAGCTGGCAAAAGCAGTAGCACCGTAAAGAACTGTGCGTTCTTCGAAATCCCAAATCCACAAGGAGAGTCCGACTCCAATTGTGTCGGTTGCGATGCCTGACCTTCCCAACACTGGACGTGAAGAGCATGCGCCTTCCACCATTTGCACGCCCCCTGCAAGTGATGGAAGGAGCACCCGCAGTCCAGTTCCTGATAGTCAGATTGAAGATGTCAGTGTTGAAGTACACCAGGATGAGGAGGATATGGGTGTTGCTGGCGCTGGGGAGGAAATTGACCAGGAGGATTCTGATGGTGAGGTGGTTTGTTTAAGTCAGGCACCCGGGGAGACACCTGTTGTCCGTGGTAGGAATATGGCCGTTGACATGCCTGGTGAAAATACCAAAAAAATCAGCTCTTCGGTGTGAAAGTATTTCACCAGAAATGCGGACAACAGGTGTCAAGCCGTGTGTTCCCTTTGTCAAGCTGTAATAAGTAGGGGTAAGGACGTTAACCACCTCGGAACATCCTCCCTTATACGTCACCTGCAGCGCATTCATAATAAGTCAGTGACAAGTTCAAAAACTTTGGGTGACAGCGGAAGCAGTCCACTGACCAGTAAATCCCTTCCTCTTGTAACCAAGCTCACGCAAACCACCCACCAACTCCCTCAGTGTCAATTTCCTCCTTCCCCAGGAATGCCAATAGTCCTGCAGGCAATGTCACTGGCAATTCTGACGAGTCCTCTCCTGCCTGGGATTCCTCCGATGCATCCTTGCGTGTAACGCCTACTGCTGCTGGCGCTGCTGTTGTTGCTGCTGGGAGTCGATGGTCATCCCAGAAGGGAAGTCGTAAGCACACTTTTACTACTTCCACCAAGCAATTGACTGTCCAACAGTCCTTTGCGAGGAAGATGAAATATCACAGCAGTCATCCTGTTGCAAAGCGGATAACTGAGGCCTTGACAACTATGTTGGTTTTAGACGTGCGTCCGGTATCCGCCGTTAGTTCACAGGGAACTAGACAATTTCTTGAGGTAGTGTGCCCCCGTTACCAAATACCATCTAGGTTCCACTTCTCTATGCAGGCGATACCGAGAATGTACACGGACGTCAGAAAAAGACTCACCAGTGTCCTAAAAAATGCAGTTGTACCCAATGTCCACTTAACCACGGACATGTGGACAAGTGGAGCAGGGCAGGGTCAGGACTATATGACTGTGACAGCCCACTGGGTAGATGTATGGACTCCCGCCGCAAGAACAGCAGCAGCGGCACCAGTAGCAGCATCTCGCAAACGCCAACTCTTTCCTAGGCAGGCTACGCTTTGTATCACCGGTTTCCAGAATACGCACACAGCTGAAAACCTCTTACGGCAACTGAGGAAGATCATCGCGGAATGGCTTACCCCAATTGGACTCTCCTGTGGATTTGTGGCATCGGACAACGCCAGCAATATTGTGTGTGCATTAAATCTGGGCCAATTCCAGCACGTCCCATGTTTTGCACATACCTTGAATTTGGTGGTGCAGAATTTTTTAAAAAACGACAGGGGCGTGCAAGAGATGCTGTCGGTGGCCAGAAGAATTGCGGGACACTTTCGGCGTACAGGCACCACGTACAGAAAACTGGAGCACCACCAAAAACTACTGAACCTGCCCTGCCATCATCTGAAGCAAGAAGTGGTAACGAGGTGGAATTCAACCCTGTATATGCTTCAGAGGTTGGAGGAGCAGCAAAAGGCCATTCAAGCCTATACAATTGAGCACGATATAGGAGGTGGGATGCACCTGTCTCAAGCGCAGTGGAGAATGATTTCAACGTTGTGCAAGGTTCTGATGCCCTTTGAACTTGCCACACGTGAAGTCAGTTCATACACTGCCAGCCTGAGTCAGGTCATTCCCCTCATCAGGCTTTTGCAGAAGAAGCTGGAGACATTGAAGGAGGAGCTAACACGGAGCGATTCCGCTAGGCATGTGGGACTTGTGGATGGAGCCCTTAATTCGCTTAGCAAGGATTCACGGGTGGTCAATCTGTTGAAATCAGAGCACTACATTTTGGCCACCGTGCTCGATCCTAGATTTAAAGCCTACCTTGGATCTCTCTTTCCGGCAGACACAAGTCTGCTGGGGTTCAAACACCTGCTGGTGAGTAAATTGTCAAGTCAAGCGGAACGCGACCTGTCAACAACATCTCCTCCTTCACATTCTCCCGCAACTGGGGGTGCGAGGAAAAGGCTCAGAATTCCGAGCCCACCCGCTGGCGGTGATGCAGGGCAGTCTGGAGCGACTGCTGATGCTGACATCTGGTCCGGACTGAAGGACCTGACAACGATTACGGACATGTCGTCTACTGTCACTGCATATGATTCTCTCCCCATTGAAAGAATGGTGGAGGATTATATGAGTGACCGCATCCAAGTAGGCACGTCACACAGTCCGTACTTATACTGGCAGGAAAAAGAGGCAATTTGGAGGCCCTTGCACAAACTGGCTTTATTCTACCTAAGTTGCCCTCCCACAAGTGTGTACTCCGAAAGAGTGTTTAGTGCCGCCGCTCACCTTGTCAGCAATCGGCGTACGAGGTTACATCCAGAAAATGTGGAGAAGATGATGTTCATTAAAATGAATTATAATCAATTCCTCCGTGGAGACATTGACCAGCAGCAATTGCCTCCACAAAGTACACAGGGAGCTGAGATGGTGGATTCCAGTGGGGACAAATTGATAATCTGTGAGGAGGGGGATGTACACGGTGATATATCGGAGGATGATGATGAGGTGGACATCTTGCCTCTGTAGAGCCAGTTTGTGCAAGGAGAGATTAATTGCTTCTTTTTTGGTGGGGGTCCAAACCAACCCGTCATATCAGTCACAGTCGTGTGGCAGACCCTGTCACTGAAATGATGGGTTGGTTAAAGTGTGCATGTCCTGTTTATACAACATAAGGGTGGGTGGGAGGGCCCAAGGACAATTCCATCTTGCACCTCTTTTTTCTTTTCTTTTTCTTTGCGTCATGTGCTGTTTGGGGAGGGTTTTTTGGAAGGGACATCCTGCGTGACACTGCAGTGCCACTCCTAGATGTGCCCGGTGTTTGTGTCGGCCACTAGGGTCGCTTATCTTACTCACACAGCTACCTCATTGCGCCTCTTTTTTTCTTTGCGTCATGTGCTGTTTGGGGAGGGTTTTTTGGAAGGGACATCCTGCGTGACACTGCAGTGCCACTCCTAGATGGGCCCGGTGTTTGTGTCGGCCACTAGGGTCGCTAATCTTACTCACACAGCTACCTCATTGCGCCTCTTTTTTTCTTTGCGTCATGTGCTGTTTGGGGAGGGTTTTTTGGAAGGGCCATCCTGCGTGACACTGCAGTGCCACTCCTAGATGGGCCCGGTGTTTGTGTCGGCCACTAGGGTCGCTTATCTTACTCACACAGCGACCTCGGTGCAAATTTTAGGACTAAAAATAATATTGTGAGGTGTGAGGTATTCAGAATAGACTGAAAATGAGTGGAAATTATGGTTTTTGAGGTTAATAATACTTTGGGATCAAAATGACCGCCAAATTCTATGATTTAAGCTGTTTTTTAGGTTTTTTGGAAAAAAACACCCGAATCCAAAACACACCCGAATCCGACAAAAAAAATTCGGTGAGGTTTTGCCAAAACGCGGTCGAACCCAAAACACGGCCGCGGAACCGAACCCAAAACCAAAACACAAAACCCAAAAAATTTCCGGCGCTCATCTCTAGTGACCACGCCCCCTGTGTCTCCTCCGTTGCAGACCCCATTTTGAAGCCTTGCCCCCGGACTAAGAGAAAAGAATGCCCTTGCGCACTATCCTGACTTCTCCTCCCGTCTGCTTAATTTGTGCCTTCCAACGCACAATGCGAACAACAGGTGGTGCTGCAGGGCCCACACCCTTTTACTTGCCTTACAGAACAGCTCTGGAGCTGTTACAGTGCCCAGCTGCTGCAAGAAATCAGCTTGAATGCATCAGGGGATGGGGCATGGCCAACATGAGCCCCACACCAAAGGAGGGTGGGGGTGTTTAATGCGAACTAGGGGTCATCCAAGCACTGCAAAAGGCCGCCATGCCCTGCATGCCCCTTTTCTCTTTTCATATGCAGATGAGGGTTCCAGTCAACTTTGGCCCACTGCTTGGATAACATCACCGTATGCAAATCCGTCTGCTGCAGACCTTCCCCCAGGAGTGCTTGTACTAGTTGTTGCATATGGGCCCTCATTCCGAGTCGTTCGCTCTGTAAATTTCATCGCATCGCAGTGAAATTCTGCTTAGTACGCATGCGCAATATTCGCACTGCGACTGCGCCAAGTAATTTTACAATGAAGAAAGTATTTTTACTCACGGCTTTTTCTTCGCTCCGGCGATCGTAATGTGATTGACAGGAAATGGGTGTTACTGGGCGGAAACAGGCCGTTTTATGGGCGTGTGGGAAAAAACGCTACAGTTTCCGGAAAAAACGCAGGAGTGGCCGGAGAAACGGGGGAGTGTCTGGGCGAACTCTGGGAGTGTTTGTGACGTCAAACCAGGAACGACAAGCACTGAACTGATCGCAGATGCCGAGTAAGTCTGAAGCTACTCTGAAACTGCTAAGTAGTTTGTAATCGCAATAAGCTAAGATTCACTCCCAGTAGGCGGCGGCTTAGCGTGTGTAACTCTGCTAAAATCGCATTGCGAGCGATCAACTCGGAATGAGGGCCATGGTTTGATATTTGATGGTGCTTCAGTATTAGGCAGCCTTCCGCCCTCCCATGTTCATCTGAAAAGATGTCGTCTCCCTGCAGTTGTTGTCCCCAGATGAGAGTTCCCTTGTGCTGCCTCAGTTGAATCTCCTTTACTTGACAGAGATGTGCCTGAGCAGCGGCCCTCATCAGCCCTATCCCAAATCATACTTATTTTGCATAGGAGATACCATGGTCATGAAGATTGTTCTCCCAGGGTGAGGTTCATTCATTGCATTCTGGGTATGCTGACCCCTGTGATTTTCCCAAATGTGGGAAACTCGACTGCATTATTTGTGGTAGTGGGGGACTGTGTTTGTGCTTTCCTCTGGTCAGCTCTGGTAAAAGTCAGATTTCTTTGTCTCAGATCTTCCTCTAGCCTTGTTCTTCTTTCGAGAGTTCCCTGGTGCTGCATCAGTTGGATCTCCTTCACTTCACAGGGGGGAACCCGAGCAGCGACCCTCCCCAGCTCTAGCCCAACTCCTACTTACCTGCCAGGTGAGATACTATGATCATGAAGGTGCTTCTCCCAGGGCAAGGCTCAACCATTGCACTCTGGGTGTGCTGCTCCTGCGATTTCCCCAAATGTGGGAAACTTGACTCCATTATTTGTGTTTCCCCTCGTCGGCTCTCGTATAATTCAGATCTCTTTGTCTCAGGTCTCTCTCCAGCCTAGTTTGCTGTCTGTTTCCACTTCTCTTTTCTTGAGCCGCTCCCTTCTATGCCCTTGCGCACTATCCTGACTTCTGCCGTCTGCTTACTTCGTGCCTTCCAACGCACAATGCGAACTACAGGTAGTGCTGCAGGGCCCACACCCTTTTACTTGCCTTACAGAGTAGCTCTGGAGCAGTTACAGTGCCCAGCTGCTGCAAGAAATCAGCTTGAATGCTTCAGGGGCTGGGGCATAGCCAACATGAGCCCCACACCGAAGGAGGGAGGAGGTGTGTAATGCAAACTAGGGGTCATCCAAGCGCTGCAAAAGGCCGCCATGCCCTGCACGCCCCTTTTCTCTTTTCATATGCAGACGAGGGTTGAAGCCAACTTTGACCCACTGCTTGGATGACATCACCATATGCAAATCCATCTGCTGCAGGCCTTCCCCCAGGAATGCTTGCACTAGTTGTTGCATTTGGTTTGTTGTTTGGGGGTGCTTCAGTATTAGGCAGCCTTCTGCCCTCACATGTTCATCTGAAAATATATGTTCTCCCTGCAGTTGTTGTCCCAAGATGAGAGTTCCCTTGTGCTGCCTCAGTTGAATCTCCTTTACTTGACAGAGATGTGCCTGAGCAGCGGCCCTCCCCAGCCCTATTCCAAATCATACTTATTTTGCATAGGAGATACCATGGTCATGAAGATTTTTCTCCCAGGGTGAGGTTCATTCATTGCATTTTGGGTATGCTGACCCCTGTGATTTCCCCAAATGTGGGAAACTTGACTGCATTATTTGTGGTAGCGGGAGACTGTGTTTGTGCTTTCCTCTGGTCAGCTCTGGTAAAAGTCAGATTTCTTTGTCTCAGATCTTCCTCTAGCCTTGTTCTTCTTTCGAGAGTTCCCTGGTGCTGCCTCAGTTGGATCTCCTTCACTTCACAGGGGGGAACCCGAGCAGCGACCCTCCCCAGCTCTAGCCCAACTCCTACTTACCTGCCAGGTGAGATACTATGATCATGAAGGTGCTTCTCCCAGGGCAAGGCTCACCCATTGCACTCTGGGTGTGCTGCCCCTGCGATTTCCCCAAATGTGGGAAACTTGACTGCATAATTTGTGTTTCCCCTGGTCGGCTCTCGTATAATTCAGATCTCTTTGTCTCAGGTCTCTCTCCAGCCTAGTTTGCTGTCTGTTTCCACTTCTCTTTTCTTCAGCCGCTCCCTTCTATACCCTTGTGCACTATCCTGACTTCTCCTCCCGTCTGCTTACTTTGTGCCTTCCAATGCACAATGCAAACTACAGGTAGTGCTGCAGGGCCCACACCCTTTTACTTGCCTTACAGAGCAGCTCTGGAGCTGTTACAGTGCCCAGCTGCTGCAAGAAATCTGCTTGAATGCTTCAGGGGATGGGGCATGGCCAACATGAGCCCCACACCAAAGGAGGGTGGAGGTGTTTAATGCGAACTAGGGGTCATCCAAGCACCGTAAAAGGCCGCCATGCCCTGCACGCCCCTTTTCTCTTTTCATATGCAGATGAGGGTTGAAGCCAACTTTGACCCACTGCTTGGATGACATCACCATATGCAAATCCGTCTTCTGCAGAACTTCCCCCAGGAATGCTTGCACTAGTTGTTGCATTTGGTTTGTTGTTTGGGGGTGCTTCAGTATTAGGCAGCCTTCTGCCCTCCCATGTTCATCTGAAAATATGTGTTCTCCCTGCAGTTGTTGTCCCCAGATGAGAGTTCCCTTGTGCTGCCTCAGTTGAATCTCCTTTACTTGACAGAGATGTGCATGAGCAGCGGCCCTCCCCAGCCCTATTCCAAATCATACTTATTTTGCATAGGAGATACCATGGTCATGAAGATTGTTCTCCCAGGGTGAGGTTCATTCATTGCATTTTGGGTATGCTGACCCCTGTGATTTCCCCAAATGTGGGAAACTCAACTGCATTATTTGTGGTAGTGGGGGACTGTGTTTGTGCTTTCCTCTGGTCAGCTCTGGTAAAAGTCAGATTTCTTTGTCTCAGATTTTCCTCTTGCCTTGTTCTTCTTTCGAGAGTTCCCTTGTGCTGCCTCAGTTGGATCTCCTTCACTTTACAGGGGGGTACCCGAGCAGCGACCCTCCCCAGCTCTAGCCCAACTCCTACTTACCTGCCAGGTGAGATACTATGATCATGAAGGTGCTTCTCCCAGGGCAAGGCTCACCCATTGCACTCTGGGTGTGCTGCTCCTGCGATTTCCCCAAATGTGGGAAACTTGACTGCATAATTTGTGTTTCCCCTGGTCGGCTCTCGTATAATTCAGATCTCTTTGTCTCAGGTCTCTCTCCAGCCTAGTTTGCTGTCTGTTTCCACTTCTCTTTTCTTGAGCCGCTCCCTTCTATGCCCTTGCGCACTATCCTAACTTCTCCTCCTGTCTGCTTACTTTGTGCCTTCCAACGCACAATGCGAACTACACACCAAAGGAGGGTGGACGTGTTTAATGCAAACTAGGGGTCAGCCAAGCGCCGCAAAAGGCCACCATGCCCTGCACGCCCCTTTTCTCTTTTCATATGCAGACGAGGGTTGAAGCCAACTTTGACCCACTGCTTGGATGACATCACCATATGCAAATCCATCTGCGGCAGGCCTTCCCCCAGGAATGCTTGCACTAGTTGTTGCATTTGGTTTGTTGTTTGGGGGTGCTTCAGTATTAGGCAGCCTTCTGCCCTCCCATGTTCATCTGAAAATATATGTTCTCCCTGCAGTTGTTGTCCCCAGATGAGAGTTCCCTTTTGCTGCCTCAGTTGAATCTCCTTTACTTGACAGAGATGTGCATGAGCAGCGGCCCTCCCCAGCCCTATTCCAAATCATACTTATTTTGCATAGGAGATACCATGGTCATGAAGATTTTTCTCCCAGGGTGAGGTTCATTCATTGCATTTTGGGTATGCTGACCCCTGTGATTTCCCCAAATGTGGGAAACTTGACTGCATTATTTGTGGTAGTGGGAGACTGTGTTTGTGCTTTCCTCTGGTCAGCTCTGGTAAAAGTCAGATTTCTTTGTCTCAGATTTTCCTTTAGCCTTGTTCTTGTTTCGAGAGTTCCCTTGTGCTGCCTCAGTTGGATCTCCTTCACTTTACAGGGGGGTACCCGAGCAGCGACCCTCCCCAGCTCTAGCCCAACTCCTACTTACCTGCCAGGTGAGATACTATGATCATGAAGGTGCTTCTCCCAGGGCAAGGCTCACCCATTGTACTCTGGGTGTGCTGCTCCTGCGATTTCCCCAAATGTGGGAAACTTGACTGCATAATTTGTGTTTCCCATGGTCGGCTCTCGTATAATTCAGATCTCTTTGTCTCAGGTCTCTCTCCAGCCTAGTTTGCTGTCTGTTTCCACTTCTCTTTTCTTCAGCCGCTCCCTTCTATACCCTTCTGCACTATCCTGACTTCTCCTCCCGTCTGCTTACTTTGTGCCTTCCAATGCACAATGCAAACTACAGGTTGTGCTGCAGGGCCCACACCCTTTTACTTGCCTTACAGAGCAGCTCTGGAGCTGTTACAGTGCCCAGCTGCTGCAAGAAATCTGCTTGAATGCTTCAGGGGCTGGGGCATAGCCAACATGAGCCCCACACCGAAGGAGGGTGGAGGTGTTTAATGCAAACTAGGGGTCGGTCAAGCGCCGCAAAAGGCCACCATGCCCTGCACGCCCCTTTTCTGTTTTCATATGCAGACGAGGGTTGAAGCCAACTTTGACCCACTGCTTGGATGACATCACCATATGCAAATCCATCTGCGGCAGGCCTTCCCCCAGGAATGCTTGCACTAGTTGTTGCATTTGGTTTGTTGTTTGGGTGTGCTTCAGTATTAGTCAGCCTTCTGCTCCACCCTCCTTTGGTGTGGGGCTCATGTTGGCCATGTCCCATCCCCTGAAGCATTCAAGCAGATTTCTTGCAGCAGCTGGGCACTGTAACAGCTCCAGAGCTGCTCTGTAAGGCAAGTAAAAGGGTGTGGGCCCTGCAGCACTACCTGTAGTTTGCATTGTGCATTGGAAGGCACAAAGTAAGCAGACGGGAGGAGAAGTCAGGATAGTGCACAAGGGTATAGAAGGGAGCGGCTGAAGAAAAGAGAAGTGGAAACAGACAGCAAACTAGGCTGGAGAGAGATCTGAGACAAAGAGATCTGAATTATACGAGAGCCGACCAGGGGAAACACAAATTATGCAGTCAAGTTTCCCACATTTGGGGAAATCGCAGGGGCAGCACACCCAGAGTGCAATGGGTGAGCCTTGCCCTGGGAGAAGCACCTTCATGATCATAGTATCTCACCTGGCAGGTAAGTAGTAGTTGGGCTAGAGCTGGGGAGGGTCGCTGCTCGGGCACCCCCCTGTTAAGTGAAGGAGATCCAACTGAGGCAGCACAAGGGAACTCTCAAAAGAAAAACAAGGCTAGAGGAAGATCTGAAACAAAGAAATCTGACTTTTACCAGAGCTGACCAGAAGAAAACACAAACACAGTCCCCCACTACCACAAATAAAGCAGTCGAGTTTCCCACATTTGGGGAAATCACAGGGGTCAGCATACCCAAAATGCAATGAATGAACCTCACCTCAACTGCTTTATTTGTGGTAGTGGGGGACTGTGTTTGTGTTTTCTTCTGGTCAGCTCTGGTAAAAGTCAGATTTCTTTGTTTCAGATCTTCCTCTAGCCTTGTTCTTCTTTTGAGAGTTCCCTTGTGCTGCCTCAGTTGGATTTCCTTCACTTAACAGGGGGGTGCCCGAGCAGCGACCCTCCCCAGCTCTAGCCCAACTCCTACTTACCTGCCAGGTGAGATACTATGATCATGAAGGTGCTTCTCCCAGGGCAAGGCTCACCCATTGCACTCTGGGTGTGCTGCCCCTGCGATTTCCCCAAATGTGGGAAACTTGACTGCATAATTTGTGTTTCCCCTGGTCGGCTCTCGTATAATTCAGATCTCTTTGTCTCAGATCTCTCTCCAGCCTAGTTTGCTGTCTGTTTCCACTTCTCTTTTCTTCAGCCGCTCCCTTCTATACCCTTGTGCACTATCCTGACTTCTCCTCCCGTCTGCTTACTTTGTGCCTTCCAATGCACAATGCAAACTACAGGTAGTGCTGCAGGGCCCACACCCTTTTACTTGCCTTACAGAGCAGCTCTTGAGCTGTTACAGTGCCCAGCTGCTGCAAGAAATCTGCTTGAAAGCTTCAGGGGATGGGGCATGGCCAACATGAGCCCCACACCAAAGCAGGGTGCAGCAGAAGGCTGCCTAATACTGAAGCACCCCCAAACAACAAACCAAATGCAACAACTAGTGCAAGCATTCCTGGGGGAAGGCCTGCCGCAGATGGATTTGCATATGGTGATGTCATCCAAGCAGTGGGTCAAAGTTGGCTTCAACCCTCGTCTGCATATGAAAACAGAAAAGGGGCGTGCAGGGCATGGTGGCCTTTTGCGGCGCTTGACTGACCCCTAGTTTGCATTAAACACCTCCACCCTCCTTCGGTGTGGGGCTGATGTTGGCTATGCCCCAGCCCCTGAAGCATTCAAGCTGATTTCTTGCAGCAGCTGGGCACTGTAACAGCTCCAGAGCTGCTCTGTAAGGCAAGTAAAAGGGTGTGGGCCCTGAAGCACTACCTGTAGTTTGCATTGTGCATTGGAAGGCACAAAGTAAGCAGATGGGAGGAGAAGTCAGGATAGTGCACAAGGGTATAGAAGGGAGCGGCTGAAGAAAAGAGAAGTGGAAACAGACAGCAAACTAGGCTGGAGAGAGACCTGAGACAAAGAGATCTCAATTATACGAGAGCCGACCAGGGGAAACACAAATTATGCAGTCAAGTTTCCCACATTTGGGGAAATCGCAGGAGCAGCACACCCAGAGTACAATGGGTGAGCCTTGCCCTGGGAGAAGCACCTTCATGATCATAGTATCTCACCTGGCAGGTAAGTAGGAGTTGGGCTAGAGCTGGGGAGGGTCGCTGCTCGGGTACCCCCCTGTAAAGTGAAGGAGATCCAACTAAGGCAGCACAAGGGAACTCTCGAAAGAAGAACAAGGCTAGAGGAAAATCTGAGACAAAGAAATCTGACTTTTACTAGAGCTGACCAGAGGAAAGCACAAACACAGTCCCCCACTACCACAAATAATGCAGTTGAGTTTCCCACATTTGGGGAAATCACAGGGGTCAGCATACCCAAAATGCAATGAATGAACCTCACCCTGGGAGAAAAATCTTCATGACCATGGTATCTCCTATGCAAAATAAGTATGATTTGGAATAAGGCTGGGGAGGGCCGCTGCTCATGCACATCTCTGTCAAGTAAAGGAGATTCAACTGAGGCAGCACAAGGGAACTCTCATCTGGGGACAACAACTGCAGGGAGAACATATATTTTCAGATGAACATGGGAGGGCAGAAGGCTGCCTAATACTGAAGCACCCCCAAACAACAAACCAAATGCAACAACTAGTGCAAGCATTCCTGGGGGAAGGCCTGCCGCAGATGGATTTGCATATGGTGATGTCATCCAAGCAGTGGGTCAAAGTTGGCTTCAACCCTCGTCTGCATATGAAAAGAGAAAAGGGGCGTGCAGGGCATGGTGGCCTTTTGCGGCGCTTGGCTGACCCCTAGTTTGCATTAAACACCTCCACCCTCCTTTGGTGTGGGGCTCATGTTGGCCATGCCCCAGCCCCTGAAGCATTCAAGCTGATTTCTTGCAGCAGCTGGGCACTGTAACAGCTCCAGAGCTGCTCTGTAAGGCAAGTAAAAGGGTGTGGGCCCTGCAGCACTACCTGTAGTTCGCATTGTGCGTTGGAAGGCACAAAGTAAGCGGACAGGAGGAGAAGTCAGGATAGTGCGCAAGGGCATAGAAGGGAGCGGCTCAAGAAAAGAGAAGTGGAAACAGACAGCAAACTAGGCTGGAGAGAGACCTGAGACAAAGAGATCTGAATTATACGAGAGCCGACCAGGGGAAACACAAATTATGCAGTCAAGTTTCCCACATTTGGGGAAATCGCAGGAGCAGCACACCCAGAGTGCAATGGGTGAGCCTTGCCCTGGGAGAAGCACCTTCATGATCATAGTATCTCACCTGGCAGGTAAGTAGGAGTTGGGCTAGAGCTGGGGAGGATCGCTGCTCGGGTACCCCCCTGTAAACTGAAGGAGATCCAACTGAGGCAGCACAAGGGAACTCTCGAAAGAAGAACAAGGCTAGAGGAAAATCTGAGACAAAGAAATCTGACTTTTACCAGAGCTGACCAGAGGAAAGCACAAACACAGTCCCCCACTACCACAAATAATGCAGTCAAGTTTCCCACATTTGGGGAAATCACAGGGGTCAGCATACCCAAAATGCAATGAATGAACCTCACCCTGGGAGAACAATCTTCATGACCATGGTATCTCCTATGCAAAATAAGTATGATTTGGAATAGGGCTGGGGAGGGCCGCTGCTCATGCACATCTCTGTCAAGTAAAGGAGATTCAACTGAGGCAGCACAAGGGAACTCTCATCTGGGGACAACAACTGCAGGGAGAACACATATTTTCAGATGAACATGGGAGGGCAGAAGGCTGCCTAATACTGAAGCACCCCCAAACAACAAACCAAATGCAACAACTAGTGCAAGCATTCCTGGGGGAAGTTCTGCAGAAGACGGATTTGCATACAGGGATGTCATCCAAGCAGTGGGTCAAAGTTGGCTTCAACCCTCATCTGCATATGAAAAGAGAAAAGGAGCGTGCAGGCCAGGGCGGCCTTTTGCGGTGCTTGGATGACCCCTAGTTCGCATTAAACACCTCCACCCTCCTTTGGTGTGGGGCTCATGTTGGCCATGCCCCATCCCCTGAAGCATTCAAGCAGATTTCTTGCAGCAGCTGGGCACTGTAACATCTCCAGAGCTGCTCTGTAAGGCAAGTAAAAGGGTGTGGGCCCTGCAGCACTACCTTTAGTTTGCATTGTGCATTGGAAGGCACAAAGTAAGCAGACGGGAGGAGAAGTCAGGATAGTGCACAAGGGTATAGAAGGGAGCGGCTGAAGAAAAGAGAAGTGGAAACAGA
The DNA here is from genome assembly GCF_028390025.1 of Pseudophryne corroboree. NCBI lineage: Eukaryota > Metazoa > Chordata > Amphibia > Anura > Myobatrachidae > Pseudophryne > Pseudophryne corroboree. Next base: position 541,762 of record NW_026968120.1, on the reverse strand, counting down.
CAGCAAACTAGGTTGGAGAGAGACCTGAGACAAAGAGATCTGAATTATACGAGAGCCGACCAGGGGAAACACAAATTATGCAGTTAAGTTTCCCACATTTGGGGAAATCGCAGGGGCAGCACACCCAGAGTGCAATGGGTGAGCTTTGCCCTGGGAGAAGCACCTTCATGATCATAGTATCTCACCTGGCAGGTAAGTAGGAGTTGGGCTAGAGCTGGGGAGGGTCTCTGCTTGGGCACCCCCCTGTCAAGTGAAGGAGATCCAACTGAGGCAGCACAAGGGAACTCTCGAAAGAAGAACAAGGCTAGAGGAAGATCTGAAACAAAGAAATCTGACTTTTACCAGAGCTGACCAGAGGAAAACACAAACACAGTCCCCCACTACCACAAATAAAGCAGTCAAGTTTCCCACATTTGGGGAAATCACAGGGGTCAGCATACCCAGAATGCAATGAATGAACCTCACCCTGGGAGAATAATCTTCATGACCATGGTATCTCCTATGCAAAATAAGTATGATTTGGGATAGAGCTGGGGAGGGCCGCTGCTCAGGCACATCTCTGTCAAGTTAAGGAGATTCAACTGAGGCAGCACAAGGTAACTCTCATCTGGGGACAACAACTGCAGGGAGAACACATATTTTCAGATGAACATGGGAGGGCAGAAGGCTGCCTAATACTGAAGCACCCCCAAACAACAAACCAAATGCAACAACTAGTGCAAGCATTCCTGGGGGAAGTTCTGCAGAAGACGGATTTGCATATGGTAATGTCATCCAAGCAGTGGGTCAAAGTTGGCTTCATCCCTCGTCTGCATATGAAAACAGAAAAGGGGCGTGCAGGGCATGGTGGCCTTTTGCGGCGCTTGTCTGACCCCTAGTTTGCATTAAACACCTCCACCCTCCTTCGGTGTGGGGCTCATGTTGGCTATGCCCCAGCCCCTGAAGCATTCAAGCTGATTTCTTGCAGCAGCTGGGCACTGTAACAGCTCCAGAGCTGCTCTGTAAGGCAAGTAAAAGGGTGTGGGCCCTGCAGCACTACCTGTAGTTTGCATTGTGCATTGGAAGGCACAAAGTAAGCAGACGGGAGGAGAAGTCAGGATAGTGCACAAGGGTATAGAAGGGAGCGGCTGAAGAAAAGAGAAGTGGAAACAGACAGCAAACTAGGCTGGAGAGAGACCTGAGACAAAGAGATCTGAATTATACGAGAGCCGACCAGGGGAAACACAAATTATGCAGTCAAGTTTCCCACATTTGGGGAAATCGCAGGAGCAGCACACCCAGAGTACAATGGGTGAGCCTTGCCCTGGGAGAAGCACCTTCATGATCATAGTATCTCACCTGGCAGGTAAGTAGGAGTTGGGCTAGAGCTGGGGAGGGTCGCTGCTCGGGTACCCCCCTGTAAAGTGAAGGAGATCCAACTGAGGCAGCACAAGGGAACTCTCGAAAGAAGAACAAGGCTAAAGGAAAATCTGAGACAAAGAAATCTGACTTTTACCAGAGCTGACCAGAGGAATGCACAAACACAGTCTCCCACTACCACAAATAATGCAGTCGAGTTTCCCACATTTGGGGAAATCACAGGGGTCAGCATACCCAAAATGCAATGAATGAACCTCACCCTGGGAGAAAAATCTTCATGACCATGGTATCTCCTATGCAAAATAAGTATGATTTGGAATAGGGCTGGGGAGGGCCGCTGCTCATGCACATCTCTGTCAAGTAAAGGAGATTCAACTGAGGCAGCACAAGGGAACTCTCATCTTGGGACAACAACTGCAGGGAGAACATATATTTTCAGATGAACATGGGAGGGCAGAAGGCTGCCTAATACTGAAGCACCCCCAAACAACAAACCAAATGCAACAACTAGTGCAAGCATTCCTGGGGGATGGCCTGCCGCAGATGGATTTGCATATGGTGATGTCATCCAAGCAGTGGGTCAAAGTTGGCTTCAACCCTCGTCTGCATATGAAAAGAGAAAAGGGGCATGCAGGGCATGGTGGCCTTTTGCGGCGCTTGGCTGACCCCTAGTTTGCATTAAACACCTCCACCCTCCTTTGGTGTGGGGCTCATGTTGGCTATGCCCCAGCCCCTGAAGCATTCAAGCTGATTTCTTGCAGCAGCTGGGCACTGTAACAGCTCCAGAGCTGCTCTGTAAGGCAAGTAAAAGGGTGTGGGCCCTGCAGCACTACCTGTAGTTTGCATTGTGCATTGGAAGGCACAAAGTAAGCAGACGGGAGGAGAAGTCAGGATAGTGCACAAGGGTATAGAAGGGAGCGGCTGAAGAAAAGAGAAGTGGAAACAGACAGCTAACTAGGCTGGAGAGAGACCTGAGACAAAGAGATCTGAATTATACGAGAGCCGACGAGGGGAAACACAAATTATGCAGTCAAGTTTCCCACATTTGGGGAAATCGCAGGAGCAGCACACCCAGAGTGCAATGGTTGAGCCTTGCCCTGGGAGAAGCACCTTCATGATCATAGTATCTCACCTGGCAGGTAAGTAGGAGTTGGGCTAGAGCTGGGGAGGGTCGCTGCTCGGGTTCCCCCCTGTGAAGTGAAGGAGATCCAACTGAGGCAGCACCAGGGAACTCTCGAAAGAAGAACAAGGCTAGAGGAAGATCTGAGACAAAGAAATCTGACTTTAACCAGAGCTGACCAGAGGAAAGCACAAACACAGTCCCCCACTACCACAAATAATGCAGTCGAGTTTCCCACATTTGGGAAAATCACAGGGGTCAGCATACCCAGAATGCAATGAATGAACCTCACCCTGGGAGAACAATCTTCATGACCATGGTATCTCCTATGCAAAATAAGTATGATTTGGGATAGGGCTGGTGAGGGCCGCTGCTCAGGCACATCTCTGTCAAGTAAAGGAGATTCAACTGAGGCAGCACAAGTGAACTCTCATCTGGGGACAACATCTGCAGGGAGACCACATCTTTTCAGATGAACATGGGAGGGCGGAAGGCTGCCTAATACTGAAGCACCATCAAATATCAAACCATATGCAACAACTAGTACAAGCACTCCTGGGGGAAGGTCTGCAGCAGACGGATTTGCATACGGTGATGTTATCCAAGCAGTGGGCCAAGTTGACTGGAACCCTCATCTGCATATGAAAAGAGAAAAGGGGCATGCAGGGCATGGCGGCCTTTTGCAGTGCTTGGATGACCCCTAGTTCGAATTAAACACCTCCCCCCTCCTTTGGTGTGGGGCTCATGTTGGCCATGCCCCATCCCCTGAAGCATTAAAGCTGATTTCTTGCAGCAGCTGGGCACTGTAACAGCTCCAGAGCTGCTATGTAAGGCAAGTAAAAGGGTGTGGGCCCTGCAGCACTACCTGTAGTTTGCATTGTGCATTGGAAGGCACAAAGTAAGCAGACGGGAGGAGAAGTCAGGATAGTGCACAAGGGTATAGAAGGGAGCGGCTGAAGAAAAGAGAAGTGGAAACAGACAGCAAACTAGGCTGGAGAGAGACCTGAGACAAATAGATCTGAATTATACGAGAGCCGACCAGGGGAAACACAAATTATGCAGTCAAGTTTCCCACATTTGGGGAAATCGCAGGGGCAGCACTTCCAGAGTGCAATGGGTGAGCCTTGCCCTGGGAGAAGCACCTTCATGATCATAGTATCTCACCTGGCAGGTAAGTAGGAGTTGGGCTAGAGCTGGGGAGGGTCGCTGCTCGGGTACCCCCCTGTAAAGTGAAGGAGATCCAACTGAGGCAGCACAATGGAACTCTCGAAAGAAGAACAAGGCTAGAGGAAAATCTGAGACAAAGAAATCTGACTTTTACCAGAGCTGACCAGAGGAAAGCACAAACACAGTCCCCCACTACCACAAATAATGCAGTCAAGTTTCCCACATTTGGGGAAATCACAGGGGTCAGCATACCCAAAATGCAATGAATGAACCTCACCCTGGGAGAACAATCTTCATGACCATGGTATCTCCTATGCAAAATAAGTATGATTTGGAATAGGGCTGGGGAGGGCCGCTGCTCATGCACATCTCTGTCAAGTAAAGGAGATTCAACTGAGGCAGCACAAGGGAACTCTCATCTGGGGACAACAACTGCAGGGAGAACACATATTTTCAGATGAACATGGGAGGGCAGAAGGCTGCCTAATACTGAAGCACCCCCAAACAACAAACCAAATGCAACAACTAGTGCAAGCATTCCTGGGGGAAGTTCTGCAGAAGACGGATTTGCATACGGTGATGTCATCCAAGCAGTGGGTCAAAGTTGGCTTCAACCCTCATCTGCATATGAAAAGAGAAAAGGGGCGTGCAGGGCATGGCGGCCTTTTGCGGTGCTTGGATGACCCCTAGTTCGCATTAAACACCTCCACCCTCCTTTGGTGTGGGGCTCATGTTGGCCATGCCCCATCCCCTGAAGCATTCAAGCTGATTTCTTGCAGCAGCTGGGCACTGTAACAGCTCCAGAGCTGCTCTGTAAGGCAAGTAAAAGGGTGTGGGCCCTGCAGCACTACCTGTAGTTTGCATTGTGCATTGGAAGGCACAAAGTAAGCAGACGGGAGGAGAAGTCAGGATAGTGCACAAGGGTATAGAAGGGAGCGGCTGAAGAAAAGAGAAGTGGAAACAGACAGCAAACTAGGCTGGAGAGAGACCTGAGACAAAGAGATCTGAATTATACGAGAGCCGACCAGGGGAAACACAAATTATGCAGTCAAGTTTCCCACATTTGGGGAAATCGCAGGGGCAGCACACCCAGAGTGCAATGGGTGAGCCTTGCCCTGGGAGAAGCACCTTCATGATCATAGTATCTCACCTGGCAGGTAAGTAGGAGTTGGGCTAGAGCTGGGGAGGGTCGCTGTTCGGGCACCCCCCTGTCAAGTGAAAGAGATCCAACTGAGGCAGCACAAGGGAACTCTCGAAAGAAGAACAAGGCTAGAGGAAGATCTGAGACAAAGAAATCTGACTTTTTCCAGAGCTGACCAGAGGAAAGCACAAACACAGTCCCCCACTACCACAAATAATGCAGTCGAGTTTCCCACATTTGGGGAAATCACAGGGGTCAGCATACCCAGAATGCAATGAATGAACCTCACCCTGGGAGAAAAATCTTCATGACCATGGTATCGCCTATGCAAAATAAGTATGATTTGGGATAGGGCTGGGGAGGGCCGCTGCTCAGGCACATCTCTGTCAAGTAAAGGAGATTCAACTGAGGCAGCACAAGGGAACTCTCATCTGGGGACAACAACTGCAGGGAGAACACATATTTTCAGATGAACATGTGAGGGCAGAAGGCTGCCTAATGCTGAAGCACCCCCAAACAACAAACCAAATGCAACAACTAGTGCAAGCATTCCTGGGGGAAGGCCTGCAGCAGATGGATTTGCATATGGTGATGTCATCCAAGCAGTGGGTCAAAGTTGGCTTCAACCCTCGTCTGCATATGAAAAGAGAAAAGGGGCGTGCAGGGCATGGCGGCCTTTTGCAGCGCTTGGATGACCCCTAGTTCGCATTACACACCTCCACCCTCCTTCGGTGTGGGGCTCATGTTGGCTATGCCCCAGCCCCTGAAGCATTCAAGCTGATTTCTTGCAGCAGCTGGGCACTGTAACTGCTCCAGAGCTACTCTGTAAGGCAAGTAAAAGGGTGTGGGCCCTGCAGCACTACCTGTAGTTCGAATTGTGCGTTGGAAGGCACGAAGTAAGCAGACGGGAGAAGTCAGGATAGTGCGCAAGGGAATAGAAGGGAGCGGCTCAAGAAAAGAGAAGTGGAAACAGACAGCAAACTAGGCTGGAGAGAGACCTGAGACAAAGAGATCTGAATTATACGAGAGCCGACGAGGGGAAACACAAATTATGCAGTCAAGTTTCCCACATTTGGGGAAATCGCAGGAGCAGCACACCCAGAGTGCAATGGTTGAGCCTTGCCCTGGGAGAAGCACCTTCATGATCATAGTATCTCACCTGGCAGGTAAGTAGGAGTTGGGCTAGAGCTGGGGAGGGTCGCTGCTCGGGTTCCCCCCTGTGAAGTGAAGGAGATCCAACTGAGGCAGCACCAGAGAACTCTCGAAAGAAGAACAAGGCTAGAGGAAGATCTGAGACAAAGAAATCTGACTTTTACCAGAGCTGACCAGAGGAAAGCACAAACACAGTCCCCCACTACCACAAATATGCAGTCGAGTTTCCCACATTTGGGAAAATCACAGGGGTCAGCATACCCAGAATGCAATGAATGAACCTCACCCTGGGAGAACAATCTTCATGACCATGGTAATAAGTATGATTTGGGATAGGGCTGGGGAGGGCCGCTGCTCAGGCACATCTCTGTCAAGTAAAGGAGATTCAACTGAGGCAGCACAAGGGAACTCTCATCTGGGGACAACAACTGCAGGGAGACCACATCTTTTCAGATGAACATGGGAGGGCGGAAGGCTGCCTAATACTGAAGCACCATCAAATATCAAACCATATGCAACAACTAGTACAAGCACTCCTGGGGGAAGGTCTGCAGCAGACGGATTTGCATACGGTGATGTTATCCAAGCAGTGGGCCAAAGTTGACTGGAACCCTCATCTGCATATGAAAAGAGAAAAGGGGCATGCAGGGCATGGCGGCCTTTTGCAGTGCTTGGATGACCCCTAGTTCGCATTAAACACCCCCACCCTCCTTTGGTGTGGGGCTCATGTTGGCCATGCCCCATCCCCTGAAGCACTCAAGCTGATTTCTTGCAGCAGCTGGGCACTGTAACAGCTCCAGAGCTGTTCTGTAAGGCAAGTAAAAGGGTGTGGGCCCTGCAGCACCACCTGTTGTTCGCATTGTGCGTTGGAAGGCACAAATTAAGCAGACGGGAGGAGAAGTCAGGATAGTGCGCAAGGGCATACTTTTCTCTTAGTCCGGGGGCAAGGCTTCAAAATGGGGTCTGCAACGGAGGAGACACAGGGGGCGTGGTCACAGCAGCTTTTCTCTACAGCCTGCACCAGCAGGAGCCTACACCATTTTTTATGATCACGCTGAACTGCAGTGCGACTGCAATTACAGCATGGTCAAGAAGGGAGGCGTCATGCTGGGTGGCCATGCCCTGTCACTGTGCAGGAGCCAGCACAGCTCACACACTAGTCCCCGGGTGCAGCCCCCAACCCCCGGGACACCCGGAGCAACAAAATGTAGATTCAGGCCACCAGGCCACGCCCCTACCTATGAAACCATGCCTCCTTTTTACCATTGCGCTGTTTATCTGCGCGCACTGCATTACAATCTCCCTCGCCACCTCTCTGGGTGTCACCAGTGATAGTGACACCTCTGCCATGCTTGTAGCAGCTGGTCCTAAGATCTACGCCTCAAGCCCTGAGTGTTTGCCCTTGTGACTTGTTGATCATCATAGCGAAGCAGATGCTTACAGAAAACTGCAGGGGCTTAGATTGAAAATAAAAAAATTGATGGGTATAAGGTAGAGAGGAGCGGGTTCGGTTCTCCGAGAACCGAATTCCCCACGAACTCCACGTGGTTTACACTGGTCCGAGGCAGGCTCGGTTGTTCCCGCCTGACTCGGAAAACCTGAACAAGGGAAAATGTCATCATCCCGCTGTCGGATTCTTGCGAGATTCGGATTCCATATAAAGAGCTGCGCTTTGCTGCCATTTTTACTCGTGCATTGAAGAGAGAGCGGAGAGGACGTGGCTATGTTCTCTCAGTGGAAATCTCAATATCAGTGCTCAGTATCAGTGGTTACTTATTGCTGCTCAGTAATACTAGTAGTGTGTCTCTCCTGCTCAGTGTCAGTTCTCAGTAGTATCCTCATCAGTGCTCAGTATCACTGCTCATTGTCTTGTGCTGCATTGTGGTGCTCAGCATACTACAGTACATTACTAATAGTCCAGTGCTGCATCTTGCTGCTCAGTGTCAGTTCTAGTATCCTCATCAGTGCTCACTATCACTGCTCATTGCATTGTGGTGTTCTGTATACTACAGTAACATAGTAATATAGTATATATAGAGGAGCGGGTTCGGTTCTCCGAGAACCGAATTCCCGACGAACTCCACGTGGTTTACACTGGTCCGAGGCAGGCTCGGTTGTTCCCGCCTGACTCGGAAAACCTGAACAAGGGAAAATGTCATCATCCCGCTGTCGGATTCTCGCGAGATTCGGATTCCATATAAAGAGCTGCGCGTTGCCGCCATTTTTACTCGTGCATTGAAGAGAGAGCGGAGAGGACGTGGCTATGTTCTCTCAGTGGAAATCTCAATATCAGTGCCCAGTATCAGTGGTTACTTATTGCTGCTCAGTAATACTAGTAGTGTGTCTCTCCTGCTCAGTGTCAGTTCTCAGTAGTATCCTCATCAGTGCTCAGTATCACTGCTCATTGTCTTGTGCTGCATTGTGGTGCTCAGCATACAACAGTACATTACTAATAGTCCAGTGCTGCATCTTGCTGCTCATGTTGGCTATGCCCCAGCCCCTGAAGCATTCAAGCTGATTTCTTGCAGCAGCTGGGCACTGTAACAGCTCCAGAGCTGCTCTGTAAGGCAAGTAAAAGGGTGTTGGCCCTGCAGCACTACCTGTAGTTTGCATTGTGCGTTGGAAGGCACAAAGTAAGCAGACAGGAGAAGTCAGGAGAGTGCACAAGGGCATAGAAGGCAGGGGCTCAAGAAAAGAGAAGTGGAAACAGACAGCAAACTAGGCTGGAGAGAGACCTGAGACAAAGAGATCTGAATTATACAAGTAGCCGACCAGAGGAAACACAAATTATGCAGTCAAGTGTCCCACATTTGGGGAAATCGTAGGAGCAGCACACCCAGAGTGCAATGGGTGAGCCTTGCCCTGGTAGAAGCACCTTCCTGATCATAGTATCTCACTTGGCAGGTAAGTAGGAGTTGGGCTTGAGCTGGGGAGGGTCGCTGCTCGGGCACCCCCCTGTCAAGTGAAGGAGATCCAACTGAGGCAGCACAAGGAAACTCTCGAAAAAAGAACAAGGCTAGAGGAAGATCTGAGACAAAGAAATCTGACTTTTACCAGAGCTGACCAGAGGAAAGCACAAACACAGTCCCCCACTACCACAAATAATGCAGTCGAGTTTCCCACATTTGGGGAAATCACAGGGGTCAGCATACCCAGAATGCAATGAATGAACCTCACCCTGGGAGAACAATCTTCATGACCATGGTATCTCCTATGCAAAATAAGTATGATTTGGGATAGGGCTGGGGAGGGCCGCTGCTCAGGCACATCTCTGTCAAGTAAAGGAGATTCAACTGAGGCAGCACAAGGGAACTCTCATCTGGGGACAACAACTGCAGGGAGAACACATATTTTCAGATGAACATGGGAGAGCAGAAGGCTGCCTAATACTGAAGCACCCCAAACAACAAACCAAATGCAACAACTAGTACAAGCATTCCTGGGGGAAGGTCTGCAGAAGACGGATTTGCATACGGTGATGTCATCCAAGCAGTGGGCCAAAGTTGGCTGGAACCCTCATCTGCATATGAAAAGAGAAAAGGGGTATGCAGGGCATGGCGGCCTTTTGCGGCGCTTGGATGACCCTTAGTTCGCATTAAACACCTCCACCCTCCGTCGGTGTGGGGCTCATGTTGGCTATGCCCCAGCCCCTGAAGCATTCAAGCTGATTTCTTGCAGCAGCTGGGCACTGTAACAGCTCCAGAGCTGCTCTGAAAGGCAAGTAAAAGGGTGTGGGCCCTGCAGCACTACCTGTAGTTTGTATTGTGCGTTGGAAGGCACAAAGTAAGCAGACAGGAGAAGTCAGGAGAGTGCACAAGGGCATAGAAGGCAGCGGCTCAAGAAAAGAGAAGTGGAAACAGACAGCAAACTAGGCTGGAGAGAGACCTGAGACAAAGAGATCTGAATTATACGAGTAGCCGACTAGAGGAAACACAAATTATGCAGTCAAGTGTCCCACATTTGGGGAAATCGTAGGAGCAGCACACCCAGAGTGCAATGGGTGAGCCTTGCCCTGGGAGAAGCACCTTCATGATCATAGTATCTCACCTGGCAGGTAAGTAGGAGTTGGGCTAGAGATGGGGAGGGTCGCTGCTCGGGCACCCCCCTGTCAAGTGAAGGAGATCCAACTGAGGCAGCACAAGGAAACTCTCGAAAAAAGAACAAGGCTAGAGGAAGATCTGAGACAAAGAAATCTGTCTTTTACCAGAGCTGACCAGAGGAAAGCACAAACACAGTCCCCCACTACCACAATTAATGCAGTCGAGTTTCCCACATTTGGGGAAATCACAGGGGTCAGCATACCCATAATGCAATGAATGAACCTCACCCTGGGAGAACAATCTTCATGACCATGGAAACTCCTATGCAAAATAAGTATGATTTGGGATAGGGCTGGAGAGGGCCGCTGCTCAGGCACATCTCTGTCAAGTAATGGAGATTCAACTGAGGCAGCACAAGGGAACTCTCATCTGGGGACAACAACTGCAGGGAGAACACATATTTTCAGATGAACATGGGAGGGCAGAAGGCTGCCTAATACTGAAGCACCCCCAAACAACAAACCAAATGTAACAACTAGTAAAAGCATTCCTGGGAGAAGGTCTGCAGAAGACGGATTTGCATACGGTGATGTCATCCAAGCAGTGGGCCAAAGTTGGCTGGAACCCTCATCTGCATATGAAAAGAGAAAAGGGTTATGCAGGGCATGGCGGCCTTTTGCGGTGCTTGGATGACCCCTAGTTCGCATTAAATACCTCCACCCTCCTTCGGTGTGGGGCTCATGTTGGCTATGCCCCAGCCCCTGAAGCATTCAAGCTGATTTCTTGCAGAAGCTGGGCACTGTAACAGCTCCAGAGCTGCTCTGTACGGCAAGTAAAAGAGTGTGGGCCCTGCAGCACTACCTGTAGTTCGCATTGTGCGTTGGAAGGCACAAAGTAAGCAGACGGGAGAAGTCAGGATAGTGCGCAAGGGCATAGAAGGGAGCGGCTCAAGAAAACAGAAGTGGAAACAGACAGCAAACTAGGCTGGAGAGAGACCTGAGACAAAGAGATCTGAATTATACGAGAGCCGACCAGGGGAAACACAAATTATGCAGTCAAGTTTCCCACATTTGGGGAAATCGCAGGAGCAGCACACCCAGAGTGCAATGGGTGAGCCTTGCCCTGGGAGAACAATCTTTATGACCATGGTATCTCCTATGCAAAATAAGTATGATTTGAGATAGGGCTGGGGAGGGCCGCTGCTCAGGCACATCTCTGTCAAGTAAAGGAGATTCAACTGAGGCAGCACAAGGGAACTCTCATCTGGGGACAACAACTGCCGGGAGAACACATATTTTCAGATGAACATGGGAGGGCAGAAGGCTGCCTAATACTGAAGCACGCCCAAACAACAAACCAAATGCAACAACTAGTACAAGCATTCCTGGGAGAAGGTCTGCAGAAGACGGATTTGCATACGGTGATGTCATCCAAGCAGTGGGCCAAAGTTGGCTGGAACCCTCATCTGCATATGTTGAAGATACAATTTGTGAATTGCATTTAACACTATCTCCCTTTCCTGGGGAGAAGATGGTAGGGCCGATTTGAAAAACCGGCGAGGAGGCACCTCTTCGAATTTCAGCTTGTAACCCTGAGAAACAATTTCTATTGCCTAGGGATCCACCTGCGAATGAACCCAGATGTGGCTGAAAACTCGAAGACGTGCCCCCAACTGGGCGGACTCCTTTAGTGGAGCCCCAGCGTCATGCAGTGGATTTTGTAGAGGCCGGGGAGGACTTCTGTTCCTGGGAACTAGCTGTGTTGTGCAGCTTCTTCCCTCTGCCCTTACCTCTGGCAAGAAAGGACGCACCTCGTACTTTCTTGTTTCTCTGTGATCGAAAGGACTGCATTTGATAATGTGGTGCTTTCTTAGGCTGTGAGGGAATATAAGGCAAAAAATTTGATTTACCAGCTGTAGCTGTGGAGACTAGGTCCGAGAGACCTTCCCCAAACAATTCCTCACCCCTGTAAGGTAAAACCTCCATATGCCTTTTTGAGTCGGCATCACCTGTCCATTGCCGGGTCCATAGGACTCGTCTAGCAGAAATCGACATAGCGTTTATTCTAGAACCCAGTAGACTAATGTCACTTTGAGCATCTCTCATATATAGGACAGCATCTTTTATATGCCCTATGGTCAATAACATAGCATCCTTATCTAGGGTCTCAATCTCTGCTGATAAGGTATCTGTCCATGCTGCCACCGCGCTACAACCCCGGCCGACGCAATTGCCGGTCTGAGTAAGGTACCAGAATGTGTGTAAATGGACTTTAGGGTAACCTCCTGCTTGCGGTCAGCAGGGTCCCTGATGGTAGCCGTATCCTGGGATGGCAGCGCTACCTTTTTGGATAAGCGTGTCAATGCTTTATCCACCCTAGGGGAGGATTCCCACCGTATCCTGTCCATTGGCGGGAAAGGATACGCCATAAGAATCCTTTTGGGAATCTGCAGCTTTTTGTCTGGAGATTCCCAAGCTTTTTCACATAATTCGTTCAACTCATGTGAGGGGGGAAAGGTTATCTCAGGTTTCTTTCCCTTATACATGTGTACCCTCGTGTCAGGGACAGGGGACTCTGTGATGTGCAAAACATCTTTTATTGCAATAATCATATATCGAATACATTTAGCCAATTTTGGCTGTAACTTTGCATCATCGTAGTCGACACTGGAGTCAGAATCTGTGTCGGTATCTGTGTCAACTATTTGGGATAGTGGGCGCTTTTGAGACCCCGAAGGTCCCTGCGACATAGGGACAGGCATGGGTTGACTCCCTGACTGTTCCCTAGCTTCAGCTTTGTCTAATCTCTTGTGTAATAAGTTTACATTAGCACTTAAAACATTCCACATATCCATCCAGTCAGGTGTCGGCGTTGTCGATGGAGACACCACATTAATTTGCTCCTGCTCCTCTCTAGGAGAGCCTTCTACCTCAGACATGTCGACACACGTGTACCGACACACCATACACTCAGGGAATCCTCTTATCTGAGGACAGTTCCCCAACAAGGCCCTTTGGAGAGACAGAGAGAGAGAGTATGCCAGCACACACCCCAGCGCTATATGACCCAGGAAAAAAACACAATAATTTTATGTTTACCCAGTAGCGCTGTATTTCCATATGCGCCTAATTATGTGCCCCCCTCTTCTTTAAGACCCTCTTTCTACCGTGGTATAAGCAGGGGAGAGTCCGTGGAGCTTCCCCTCAGCGGTGCTGTGGAGAAAATGGCGCTGGTGAGTGCTGAGGGAGAAGCCCCACCCCCTCAGCGACGGGCTTCTGTCCCGCTCAAATATAGTAAAAAAATGGCGGGGGCTCTTATATATATATACAGTGCCTAGCTGCATATATATTTATTTTGCCAAAGAGAGGTCTATATTGCTGCCCAGGGCGTCCACCCTGCGCCCTTCACCCTTACACTGACTGCCGTGTGTGAGGTGTATTGGAGCAATGGAGCACAGCTTTACTGCTGTGCGTTACCTCAGTGAAGATCATGAAGTCTTCCGCCGCCTCTGAAGTCTTCTTTTCTTCTCATACTCACCCGGCTTCTAACTTCCGGCTCTGCGAGTGGGACGGCGGCGCGGCTCTGGGACGGACGGCGAGGGTGAGACCTGCGTACCGATCCCTCTGGAGCTAATGCTGTACAGTAGCCTAAGAAGCAGAGCCTATCAACTCACAGAAGTAGGTGTGCATCTCTCCCCTCCGCCCCTCGATGCAGGGAGTCTGTTGCCAGCAGGCTCCCTGAAAATAAAAAAATCTAACAAATATACTTTCTGTCAGGAAACTCAGGAGAGCTCCCTGAAAAGCACCCAGTCTCCTCTGGGCACAGTAGTAAACTGAGGTCTGGAGGAGGGGCATAAAGGGAGGAGCCAGTGCACACCCAGATCTAAAGTCTTTCTTAAAGTGCCCATGTCTCCTGCGGAGCCCGTCTATCCCCCATGGTCCTTACGGAGTCCCCAGCATCCTCTAGGACGTAAGAGAAAAATTATGCTGGCAGAAAAATCCAATTGAGTGATTAAACAGCTCCAGAGCTGCTCTGTAAGGCAAGTAAAAGGGTGTGGGCCCTGCAGCACTACCTGTAGTTTGCATTGTGCATTGGAAGCCTAGTTTGCTGTCTGTTTCCACTTCTTTTTTCTTGAGCCCCTCCCGTCTATACCCTTGTGCACTATCCTGACTTCTCCTCCCGTCTGCTTACTTTGTGCCTTCCAATGCACAATGCAAACTACAGGTAGTGCTGCAGGGCCCACACCCTTTTACTTGCCTTACAGAGCAGCTCTTGAGCTGTTACAGTGCCCAGCTGCTGCAAGAAATCAGCGTGAATGCTTCAGGGGCTGGGGCATGGCCAACATGAGCCCCACACCGAAGGAGGGTGGGGGTGTTTAATGCGAACTAGGGGTCTCGCACAATGCGAACTACAGGTAGTGCTGCAGGGCCCACACCCTTTTACTTGCCTTACAGAGCAGCTCTGGAGCTGTTACAGTGCCCAGCTGCTGCAAGAAATCAGCTTGAATCCTTCAGGGGCTGGGGCATAGCCAACATGAGCCCCACACTGACGGAGGGTGGAGGTGTTTAATGCGAACTAGGGGTCATCCAAGTGCCGCAAAAGGCCGCCATGCCCTGCACGCCCCTTTTCTCTTTTCATATGCAGACGAGGGTTGAAGCCAACTTTGACCCACTGCTTGGATGACATCGCCATATGCAAATCCATCTGCTGCAGGCCTTCCCCCAGGAATGCTTGCACTAGTTGTTGCATTTGGTTTGTTGTTTGGGGGTGCTTCAGTATTAGGCAGCCTTCTGCCCTCCCATGTTCATCTGAAAATATGTGTTCTCCCTGCAGTTGTTGTCCCCAGATGAGAGTTCCCTTGTGCTGCCTCAGTTGAATCTCCTTTACTTGACAGAGATGTGCCTGAGCAGCGGCCCTCCCCAGCCCTATCCCAAATCATACTTATTTTGCATCGGAGATACCATGGTCATGAAGACTGTTCTCCCAGGGTGCGGTTCATTCATTGCATTCTGGGTATGCTGACCCCTGTGATTTCCCCAAATGTGGGAAACTCGACTGCATTATTTAATGCGAACTAGGGGTCATCCAAGCACCGCAAAAGGCCGCCATGCCCTGCATACCCCTTTTCTCTTTTCATAAGCAGACGAGGTTTGAAGCCAACTTTGACCCACTGCTTGGATGACATCACTTGCTGCCTTTCCAATGAAGCAAGTTTAATTTAATAATAGGTGAAAAACCATCCCTACAAAGGTGTTAATCAGAGACTTGGCTTTGTGGACACTTTTCAGAGAACAAATTTGTTAGTATAAAAATAAAGCCAGAAAATGAAGAGCTGTTTAATCACTCAATTGGATTTTTCTGCCAGCATATTTCTTTTTCTCTGCAACCCACTGCTAAATTGTTCTTCCTAGCTGTTTTTATAAAATCACTGAATCAAATCTAACTCTGATTACATTAGAGAAGGCCAGGTACCCTACACCATAACAGGGGGTTTGAAATTTTGACTTGTCTACTTAAAGATCACCAAAATCTGATAACAAGGTCAATTAAGTCCCTTGGTGGGATTGAACCACCAACCTTTTGGTTAATAGCCTTACACACTAACTGCTTGCGCCACAGCGACACTTTGCAAAAGAACATACTGACAAAGGCTAATAAGCATTCATCTAGAACGATTCCTAGAAACATTTTAAAAAGTCAATAATGTGGAGAGTTTTTGTAAGATGTTTCTTCCATCAACCAATGAAGAAACACATTGGTACTTTCCCATGATGAGTGAGTGCTTCAGGATCTCTTGCACTTACATGTGCAGCAGAGTACTGCAATGGAAAAATGCTGGGCCCATAACCCAGAGGTAGGCAGATTGAAACTATCCTCTGCTATATGCATTTTTTTTGTTAATTAAAGTAATCCAAAACTGGGATTGATATTTTTGCTCTTTTATTTTTACTTAAAGTACAATAACTTTTACCATTTTAATTTGTTTTAATAGTATATTGACAGTATTGTTTTCTTTCAAAAATCCTATTAATTTTCTTTACCCGATTATTAAAATGGTAATTGACAAAAACAAACTACATTGTCACCAGAAGAGCAATACAAAATGTACAAGTGATATAGTAAAATCATCTTTCCAGCTTGAATTTCAATGATGCATTGGGGCAACGATTTTGTGAGAAACATCTTCACCCTTAAATAAAGATGTTCTTAATTCCTTACCTGTGTGCTAATTAGATATCACCTTGTTTTCACATTAAACAGACTTCCACATGAGAAAACAGCAAAGATGCAGTGGCGTTAATGTTTCCTGGTGTCAACCTGTATTATTTCCGTAGATATTGAAATGAGGATGC
Source organism: Pseudophryne corroboree (assembly GCF_028390025.1). Taxonomy (NCBI): domain Eukaryota; kingdom Metazoa; phylum Chordata; class Amphibia; order Anura; family Myobatrachidae; genus Pseudophryne; species Pseudophryne corroboree. The sequence continues at coordinate 525,430 of NW_026968120.1, read as the reverse complement.
ATCTTGCTGCCTTTCCAATGAAGCAAGTTTAATTTAGTAATAGGTGAAAAACCATCCCTACAAAGATGTTAATCAGATACTTGGCTATGTGGACACTTTTCAGAGAACAAATTTGTTATCATAAAAATAAAGCCAGAAAATGAAGAGCTGTTTAATCACTCAATTGGATTTTTCTGCCAGCATTTTTCTTTTTCTCTGCAACCCACTGCTAAATTGTGCTTCCTAGCTGTTTTTTTATAAAATCACTTAATCAAATCTAACTCTGATTACATCAGAGAAGGCCAGGTACCCTACACCATAAGAGGGGGTTTGCAATTTTGACTTGTCTACTTAAATATTACCAAAATCTGATCACAAGGTCAATTACGTCCCTGGATGGGATTGAACCACCAACCTTTTGATTAATAGCTGAACACACTAACCGATTGCGCCACAGAGACACTTTGCGAAAAGTACATACTGACAAAGACTAATAAGCATTCATCTAGAACGTTTCCTAGAAAAACTTTAAAAAGTCAATAATCTGGAGAGTTTTTGTAAGATGTTTCTTCCAGCAACCAATGAAGAAACACATTGGTACTTTCGCATGATGAGTGAGTGCTTCAGGATCTCTTGCACTTACATGTGCAGCAGAGTACTGCAATGGAAGCATGCTGGGCCCATAACCCAGAGGTAGGCAGATTGAAACTATCCTTTGCTATATGCATTTTTTTTTTGTTCATTAAAGTAATCCAAAACTGGGATTGATATTTTAGCTTTTATTTTTACTTAAAGTACAATAACTTTTACCATTTTAATTTGTTTTAATAGTATATTGACAGTATTGTTTTCTTTCAAAAATCCAATTAATTTTCTTTACCCGATTATTAAAATGGTAATTGACAAAAACAAACTACATTGTCACCAGAAGAGCAATACAAAATGTACAAGTGATATATTAAAATCATCTTTCCAGCTTGAATTTCAATGATGCATTGGGGCAACGATTTTGTGAGAAACATCTTCACCCTTAAATAAAGATTTTCTTAATTCCTTACCTGTGTGCTAATTAGATATCACCTTGTTTTCACATTAAACAGACTTCCACATGAGAAAGCAGCAAGGATGCAGTGGCGTTAATGTTTCCTGGTGTCAACCTGTATTATTTCAGTAGATATTGAAATGAGGATGCATCTTGCTGCCTTTCCAATGAAGCAAGTTTAATTTAGTAATAGGTGAAAAACCATCCCTACAAATATGTTAATCAGATACTTGGCTTTGTGGACACTTTTCAGAGAACAAATTCGTTAGCATAAAAATAAAGCCAGAAAATGAAGAGCTGTTTAATCACTCAATTGGATTTTTCTGCCAGCATATTTCTTTTTCTCTGCAACCCACTGCTAAATTGTGCTTCCTAGCTGTTTTTTTTATAAAATCACTGATTCAAATCTAACTCTGATTACATCAGAGTAGGCCAGGTACCCTACACCATAAGAAGGGGGTTTGAAATTTTGACTTGTCTACTTAAAGATCACCAAAATCTGATAACAAGGTCAATTACATCCCTGGGTGGGATTGAACCACCAACCCTTTGATTAATAACCAAACACTAACAGATTGCGCCACAGAGACACTTTACAAACGTACATACTGACAAAGGCTAATAAGCATTCATCTAGAACGTTTCCTAGAAAAACTTTAAAAAGTCAATAATCTGGAGAGTTTTTGTAAGATGTTTCTTCCATCAACCAACGAAGAAACACATTGGTACTTTCCCATGATGAGTGAGTGCTTCAGGATCTCTTGCACTTACATGTGCAGCAGAGTACTGCAATGGAAAAATGCTGGGCCCATAACCCAGAGGTAGGCAGATTGAAACTATCCTCTGCTATATGCATTTTTTTTTGTTAATTAAAGTAATCCAAAACTGGGATTGATATTTTTGCTCTTTTATTTTTACTTAAAGTGCAATAACTTTTACCATTTTAATTTGTTTTAATAGTATATTGACAGTATTGTTTTCTTTCAAAAATCCACTTAATTTTCTTTACCCTATTATTAAAATGGTAATTGACAAAAACAAACTACATTGTCACCAGAAGAGCAATACAAAATGTACAAGTGATATATTAAAATCATCTTTCCAGCTTGAATTTCAATGATGCATTGGGGTAACGATTTTGTGAGAAACACCTTCACCCTTAAATAAAGATTTTCTTAATTCCTTACCTGTGTGCTAATTAGATATCACCTTGTTTTCACATTAAACAGACTTCAACATGCGAAAGCAGCAAGGATGCAGTGGCGTTAATGTTTCCTGGTGTCAACCTGTATTATTTCAGTAGACATTGAAATGAGGATGCATCTTGCTGCCTTTCCAATGAAGCAAGTTTAATTTAGTAATAGGTGAAAAACCATCCCTACAAAGGTGTTAATCAGAGACTTGGCTTTGTGGACACTTTTCAGAGAACAAATTTGTTAGCATAAAAATAAAGCCAGAAAATAAAGAGCTGTTTAATCACTCAATTGGATTTTTTTGCCAGCATATTTCTTTTTCTCTGCAACCCACTGCTAAATTGTGCTTCCTAGCTGTTTTTATAAAATCACTGAATCAAATCTAACTCTGATTACATCAGAGAAGGCCAGGTACCCTACACCATAACAGGGAGTTTGAAATTTTGACTTGTCTACTTAAAGATCACCAAAATCTGATAATAAGGTCAATTACGTCCCTGGGTGGGATTGAACCACCAACCTTTTGGTTAATAACCATACACACTAACTGATTGCGCCACAGCGACACTTTGCAAAAGTACATACTGACAAAGGCTAATAAGCATTCATCTAGAACGTTTCCTAGAAACATTTTAAAAAGTCAATAATGTGGAGAGTTTTTGTAAGATGTTTCTTCCATCAACCAATGAAGAAACACATTGGTACTTTCCCATGATAAGTGAGTGCTTCAGGACCTCTTGCACTTACATGTGCAGCAGAGTACTGTAATGGAAGCATGCTGGGTCCATAACCCAGAGGTAGGCAGATTGAAACTATCCTCTGCTATATGCATTTTTTTTTGTTAATTAAAGTAATCCAAAACTGGGATTGATATTTTTGCTCTTTTATTTTTACTTAAAGTACAATAACTTTTACCATTTTAATTTGTTTTAATAGTATATTGACAGTATTGTTTTCTTTCAAAAATCCAATTAATTTTCTTTACCCGATTATTAAAATGGTAATTGACAAAAACAAACTACATTGTCACCAGAAGAGCAATACAAAATGTACAAGTGATATATTAAAATCATCTTTCCAGCTTGAATTTCAATGATGCATTGGGGCAACGATTTTGTGAGAAGCATCTTCACCCTTAAATAAAGATTTTCTTAATTCCTTACCTGTGTGCTAATTAGATATCACCTTGTTTTCACATTAAACAGACTTCCACATGAGAAAGCAGCAAGGATGCAGTGGCGTTAATGTTTCCTGGTGTCAACCTGTATTATTTCTGTAGATATTGAAATGAGGATGCATATTGCTGCCTTTCCAATGAAGCAAGTTTAATTTAGTAATAGGTGAAAAACCATCACCACAAAGGTGTTAATCAGAGACTTGGCTTTGTGGACACTTTTCAGAGAACAAATTTGTTAGCATAAAAATAAAGCCAGAAAATGAAGAGCTGTTTAATCACTCAATTGGATTTTTTTGCCAGCATATTTCTTTTTCTCTGCAACCCACTGCTAAATTGTGCTTCCTAGCTGTTTTTATAAAATCACTGAATCAAATCTAACTCTGATTACATCAGAGAAGGCCAGGTACCCTACACCATAAGAGGGGGTTTGAAATTTTGACTTGTCTACATAAAGATCACCAAAATCTGATAACAAGGTCAATTACGTCCCTGGGTGGGATTGAACCACCAACCTTTTGGTTAATAGCCTTACACACTAACTGATTGCGCCACAGCGACACTTTGCAAAAGCATATACTGAAAAAGGCTAATAAGCATTCATCTAGAACGTTTCCTAGAAACATTTTAAAAAGTCATTAATGTGGAGAATTTTTGTAAGATGTTTCTTCCATCAACCAATGAAGAAACACATTGGTACTTTCCCATGATGAGTGAGTGCTTCAGGATCTCTTGCACTTACATGTGCAGCAGAGTACTGTAATGGAAGCATGCTGGGTCCATAACCCAGAGGTAGGCAGATTGAAACTATCCTCTGCTATATGCATTTTTTTTGTTAATTAAAGTAATCCAAAACTGGGATTGATATTTTTGCTCTTTTATTTTTACTTAAAGTACAATAACTTTTACCATTTTAATTTGTTTTAATAGTATATTGACAGTATTGTTTTCTTTCAAAAATCCAATTAATTTTCTTTACCCGATTATTAAAATGGTAATTGACAAAAACAAACTACATTGTCACCAGAAGAGCAATACAAAATGTACAAGTGATATATTAAAATCATCTTTCCAGCTTGAATTTCAATGATGCATTGGGGCAACGATTTTGTGAGAAGCATCTTCACCCTTAAATAAAGATTTTCTTAATTCCTTACCTGTGTGCTAATTAGATATCACCTTGTTTTCACATTAAACAGACTTCCACATGAGAAAGCAGCAAGGATGCAGTGGCGTTAATGTTTCCTGGTGTCAACCTGTATTATTTCTGTAGATATTGAAATGAGGATGCATATTGCTGCCTTTCCAATGAAGCAAGTTTAATTTAGTAATAGGTGAAAAACCATCACCACAAAGGTGTTAATCAGAGACTTGGCTTTGTGGACACTTTTCAGAGAACAAATTTGTTAGCATAAAAATAAAGCCAGAAAATGAAGAGCTGTTTAATCACTCAATTGGATTTTTTTGCCAGCATATTTCTTTTTCTCTGCAACCCACTGCTAAATTGTGCTTCCTAGCTGTTTTTATAAAATCACTGAATCAAATCTAACTCTGATTACATCAGAGAAGGCCAGGTACCCTACACCATAAGAGGGGGTTTGAAATTTTGACTTGTCTACATAAAGATCACCAAAATCTGATAACAAGGTCAATTACGTCCCTGGGTGGGATTGAACCACCAACCTTTTGGTTAATAGCCTTACACACTAACTGATTGCGCCACAGCGACACTTTGCAAAAGCATATACTGAAAAAGGCTAATAAGCATTCATCTAGAACGTTTCCTAGAAACATTTTAAAAAGTCATTAATGTGGAGAATTTTTGTAAGATGTTTCTTCCATCAACCAATGAAGAAACACATTGGTACTTTCCCATGATGAGTGAGTGCTTCAGGATCTCTTGCACTTACATGTGCAGCAGAGTACTGTAATGGAAGCATGCTGGGTCCATAACCCAGAGGTAGGCAGATTGAAACTATCCTCTGCTATATGCATTTTTTTTGTTAATTAAAGTAATCCAAAACTGGGATTTACATTTTTGCTCTTTTATTTTTACTTAAAGTACAATAACTTTTACCATTTTAATTTGTTTTAATAGTATATTGACAGTATTGTTTTCTTTCAAAAATTCACTTAATTTTCTTTTCTGTGTGCTAATTAGATATCACCTTGTTTTCACATTAAATAGACTTCCACATGAGAAAGCAGCAAGGATGCAGTGGCGTTAATGTTTCCTGGTGGTAGTGGGGGACTGTGTTTGTGCTTTCCTCTGGTCAGCTCTGGTAAAAGTCAGATTTCTTTGTCTCAGATCTTCCTCTAGCCTTGTTCTTCTTTCGAGAGTTCCCTTGTGCTGCCTCAGTTGGATCTCCTTCACTTGACAGGGGCGTACCCGAGCAGCGACCCTCCCCAGCACTAGCCCAACTCCTACTTACCTGCCAGGTGAGATACTATGATCATGAAGGTGCTTCTCCCAGGGCAAGGCTCACCCATTGCACTCTGGGTGTGCTGCTCCTGCGATTTCCCCAAATGTGGGAAACTTGACTGCATAATTTGTGTTTCCCCTGGTCGGCTCTCGTATAATTCAGATCTCTTTGTCTCAGGTCTCTCTCCAGCCTAGTTTGCTGTCTGTTTCCACTTCTCTTTTCTTAAACCGCTCCCTTCTATGCCCTTGCGCACCTTAATTAAATCTAACTCTGATTACGTCAGAGAAGGCCAGGTACCCTACACCATAAGAGGGGGTTTGAAATTTTAACTTGTCTACTTAAAGATCACCAAAATCTGATCACAAGGTCAATTACATCACTGGGTGGGAACCTTTTGGTTAATAGCCCATGTAAGTGCAAGAGATCCTGAAGCACTCACTCATCATGGGAAAGTACCAATGTGTTTCTTACAAAAATTCTCCAGATTATTGACTTTTTAAAGTTTTTCTAGGAAACGTTCTAGATGAATGCTTATTAGCCTTTGTCAGTATGTACTTTTGCAAAGTGTCGCTGTGGCGCAATCAGTTAGTGTGTATGGCTATTAACCTAAAGGTTGGTGATTCAATCCCACCCAGGGACGTAATTGACCTTGTTATCAGATTTTGGTGATCTTTAAGTAGACAAGTCAAAATTTCAAACCCCCTCTTATGGTGTAGGGTACCCAGCCTTCTCTGATGTAATCAGAGTTAGATTTGATTAAGTGATTTTATAAAAAACAGCTAGGAAGCACAATTTAGCAGTGGGTTGCAGAGAAAAAAAATTATGCTGGCAGAAAAGTCCAATTGAGTGATTAAACAGCTCTTCATTTTCTGATTTTATGTTTATGCTAACAAATTTGCTCTCTGAAAAGTGTCCACAAAGCCAAGTCTCTGATTGGTTTTTCACCTATTACTAAATTAAACTTGCTTCATTGGAAAGGCAGCAAGATGCATCCTCATTTCAATGTCTACTGAAATAATACAGGTTGACACCAGGAAACATAAACGTCACTGCATCCTTGCTGCTTCCTCATGGGGAAGTCTGTTTAATGTGAAAACAAGGTGATATCTAATCAGCACACAGGTAAGGAATTAAGAAAATCTTTCTTTATGGGTGAAGATGTTTCTCACAAAATTGTTGCACCAAGGCATCATTGAAATTAAAGCTGGAAAGATGATTTTAATATATCACTTGTATATTTTGTACTGCTCTTCTGGTGACAATGTAGTTTGTTTTTGTCAATTACCATTTTAATAATAGGGTAAAGAAAATTAAGTGGATTTTTGAAAGAAAACAATACTGTCAATATACTATTAAAACAAATTAAAATGGTAAAAGTTATTGTACTTTAAGTAAAAATAAAAGAGCAAAAATATCAATCCCAGTTTTGGATTACTTTAATTAACAAAAAACAATGCATATAGCAGAGGATAGTTTCAATCTGCCTACCTCTGGGTTATGGACCCAGCATGCTTCCATTACAGTACTCTGCTGCACATGTAAGTGCAAGAGATCCTGAAGCACTCACTCATCATGGGAAAGTACCAATGTGTTTCTTCATTGGTTGATGGAAGAAACATCTTACAAAAACTCTCCAGATTATTGACTTTTTAAAGTTTTTCTAGGAAACGTTCTAGATGAATGCTTATTAGCCTTTGTCAGTATGTACTTTCGCAAAGTGTCTCTGAGGCACAAACAGTTAGCGTGTTCAGTTGTTAACCAAAAGGTTGGTGGTTCAATCCCACCTAGGGACGTAATTGACCTTGTTATCAGATTTTGGTGATCTTTAAGTAGACAAGTAAAAATTTCAAACCACCTCTTATGGTGTAGGGTACCTGGCCTTCTCTGATGTAATCAGAGTTAGATTTGATTAAGTGATTTTATAAAAAAAACAGCCACGAAGCACAATTTAGCAGTGGGTTGCAGAGAAAAAGAAATATGCTGGCAGAAAAATCCAATTGAGTGATTAAACAGCTCTTCATTTTCTGGCTTTATTTTTATGCTAACAAATTTGTGCTCTGAAAAGTGTCCACAAAGCCAAGTATCTGATTAACACCTTTGTAGGGATGGTTTTTCACCTATTATTAAATTAAACTTGCTTCATTGGAAAGGCAGCAAGTGATGTCATCCAAGCAGTGGGTCAAGGTTGGCTTCAAACCTCGTCTGCTTATGAAAAGAGAAAAGGGGTATGCAGGGCATGGCGGCCTTTTGCGGTGCTTGGATGACCCCTAGTTCGCATTAAATAATGCAGTCGAGTTTCCCACATTTGGGGAAATCACAGGGGTCAGCATACCCAGAATGCAATGAATGAACCGCACCCTGGGAGAACAGTCTTCATGACCATGGTATCTCCTATGCAAAATAAGTATGATTTGGGATAGGGCTGGGGAGGGCCGCTGCTCAGGCACATCTCTGTCAAGTAAAGGAGATACAACTGAGGCAGCACAAGGGAACTCTCATCTGGGGACAACAACTGCAGGGAGAACACATATTTTCAGATGAACATGGGAGGGCAGAAGGCTGCCTAATACTGAAGCACCCCCAAACAACAAACCAAATGCAACAACTAGTGCAAGCATTCCTGGGGGAAGGCCTGCAGCAGATGGATTTGCATATGGCGATGTCATCCAAGCAGTGGGTCAAAGTTGGCTTCAACCCTCGTCTGCATATGAAAAGAGAAAAGGGGCGTGCAGGGCATGGCGGCCTTTTGCGGCACTTGGATGACCCCTAGTTCGCATTAAACACCTCCACCCTCCGTCGGTGTGGGGCTCATGTTGGCTATGCCCCAGCCCCTGAAGGATTCAAGCTGATTTCTTGCAGCAGCTGGGCACTGTAACAGCTCCAGAGCTGCTCTGTAAGGCAAGTAAAAGGGTGTGGGCCCTGCAGCACTACCTGTAGTTCGCATTGTGCGAGACCCCTAGTTCGCATTAAACACCCCCACCCTCCTTCGGTGTGGGGCTCATGTTGGCCATGCCCCAGCGCCTGAAGCATTCACGCTGATTTCTTGCAGCAGCTGGGCACTGTAACAGCTCAAGAGCTGCTCTGTAAGGCAAGTAAAAGGGTGTGGGCCCTGCAGCACTACCTGTAGTTTGCATTGTGCATTGGAAGGCACAAAGTAAGCAGACGGGAGGAGAAGTCAGGATAGTGCACAAGGGTATAGACGGGAGGGGCTCAAGAAAAAAGAAGTGGAAACAGACAGCAAACTAGGCTTCCAATGCACAATGCAAACTACAGGTAGTGCTGCAGGGCCCACACCCTTTTACTTGCCTTACAGAGCAGCTCTGGAGCTGTTTAATCACTCAATTGGATTTTTCTGCCAGCATAATTTTTCTCTTACGTCCTAGAGGATGCTGGGGACTCCGTAAGGACCATGGGGGATAGACGGGCTCCGCAGGAGACATGGGCACTTTAAGAAAGACTTTAGATCTGGGTGTGCACTGGCTCCTCCCTCTATGCCCCTCCTCCAGACCTCAGTTTACTACTTTGCCCAGAGGAGACTGGGTGCTTTTCAGGGAGCTCTCCTTAGTTACCTGACAGAAAGTATATTTGTTAGATTTTTTTATTTTCAGGGAGCCTGCTGGCAACAGACTCCCTGCATCGAGGGGCGGAGGGGAGAGATGCACACCTACTTCTGTGAGTTGATAGGCTCTGCTTCTTAGGCTACTGTACAGCATTAGCTCCAGAGGGATCGGTACGCAGGTCTCACCCTCGCCGTCCGTCCCAGAGCCGCGCCGCCGTCCCCCTCGCAGAGCCGGAAGATAGAAGCCGGGTGAGTATGAGAAGAAAAGAAGACTTCAGAGGCGGCGGAAGACTTCATGATCTTCACTGAGGTAACGCACAGCAGTAAAGCTGTGCTCCATTGCTCCAATACACCTCACACACGGCAGTCAGTGTAAGGGTGAAGGGCGCAGGGGGGACGCCCTGGGCAGCAATATAGACCTCTCTTTGGCAAAATAAATATATATGCAGCTAGGCACTGTATATATATATAAGAGCCCCCGCCATTTTTTTACTATATTTGAGCGGGACAGAAGCCCGTCGCTGAGGGGGTGGGGCTTCTCCCTCAGCACTCACCAGCGCCATTTTCTCCACAGCACCACTGAGGGGAAGCTCCATGGACTCTCCCCTGCTTATACCACGGTAGAAAGAGGGTCTTAAAGAAGAGGGGGCACATAATTAGGCGCATATATATATGGAAATACAGCGCTACTGGGTAAACATAAAATGATTGTGTTTTTTTCCTGGGTCATATAGCGCTGGGGTGTGTGCTGGCATACTTTCTCTCTCTGTCTCTCCAAAGGGCCTTGTTGGGGAACTGTCCTCAGATAAGAGGATTCCCTGAGTGTATGGTGTGTCGGTACACGTGTGTCGACATGTCTGAGGTAGAAGGCTCTCCTAGAGAGGAGCAGGAGCAAATTAATGTGGTGTCTCCATCGACAACGCCGACACCTGACTGGATGGATATGTGGAATGTTTTAAGTGCTAATGTAAACTTATTACACAAGAGATTAGACAAAGCTGAAGCTAGGGAACAGTCAGGGAGTCAACCCATGCCTGTCCCTATGTCGCAGGGACCTTCGGGGTCTCAAAAGCGCCCACTATCCCAAATAGTTGACACAGATACCGACACGGATTCTGACTCCAGTGTCGACTACGATGATGCAAAGTTACAACCAAAATTGGCTAAATGTATTCGATATATGATTATTGCAATAAAAGATGTTTTGCACATCACAGAGTCCCCTGTCCCTGACACGAGGGTACACATGTATAAGGGAAAGAAACCTGAGATAACCTTTCCCCCCTCACATGAGTTGAACGAATTATGTGAAAAAGCTTGGGAATCTCCAGACAAAAAGCTGCAGATTCCCAAAAGGATTCTTATGGCGTATCCTTTCCCGCCAATGGACAGGATACGGTGGGAATCCTCCCCTAGGGTGGATAAAGCATTGACACGCTTATCCAAAAAGGTAGCGCTGCCATCCCAGGATACGGCTACCATCAGGGACCCTGCTGACCGCAAGCAGGAGGTTACCCTAAAGTCCATTTACACACATTCTGGTACCTTACTCAGACCGGCAATTGCGTCGGCCGAGGTTGTAGCGCGGTGGCAGCATGGACAGATACCTTATCAGCAGAGATTGAGACCCTAGATAAGGATGCTATGTTATTAACCATAGGGCATATAAAAGATGCTGTCCTATATATGAGAGATGCTCAAAGTGACATTAGTCTACTGGGTTCTAGAATAAACGCTATGTCGATTTCTGCTAGACGAGTCCTATGGACCCGGCAATGGACAGGTGATGCCGACTCAAAAAGGCATATGGAGGTTTTACCTTACAGGGGAGAGGAATTGTTTGGGGAAGGTTTCTCGGACCTTGTCTCCACAGCTACAGCTGGTAAATCAAATTTTTTGCCTTATATTCCCTCACAGCCTAAGAAAGCACCACATTATCAAATGCAGTCCTTTCGATCACAGAGAAACAAGAAAGTACGAGGTGCGTCCTTTCTTGCCAGAGGTAAGGGCAGAGGGAAGAAGCTGCACAACACAGCTAGTTCCCAGGAACAGAAGTCCTCCCCGGCCTCTACAAAATCCACCGCATGACGCTGGGGCTCCGCTAAAGGAGTCCGCCCAGTTGGGGGCACGTCTTCGAGTTTTCAGCCACATCTGGGTTCATTCGCAGGTGGATCCCTAGGCAATAGAAATTGTTTCTCAGGGTTACAAGCTGAAATTCGAAGAGGTGCCTCCTCGCCGGTTTTTCAAATCGGCCCTACCATCTTCTCCCCAGGAAAGGGAGATAGTGTTAAATGCAATTCACAAATTGTATCTTCAACAGGTGGTGGTCAAGGTTCCCCTGCTTCAACAAGGAAAGGGAAATTATTCGACCCTGTTTGTAGTCCCAAAACCGGACGGTTTGGTCAGACCCATATTAAATTTAAAATCCCTGAACCTATACTTGAAAAGGTTCAAGTTCAAGATGGAATCGCTAAGAGCGGTCATCGCCAGCCTAGAAGGGGGGGATTTTATGATATCTCTGGACATAAAGGATGCATACCTTCATGTACTCATTTATCCACCTCATCAGGCGTACCTAAGATTTGCGGTACAGTATTGTCATTACCAATTTCAGACGTTGCCGTTTGGTCTCTCCAGAATTTTCTCCGAGAATTTTCACCAAGGTAATGACGGAAATTATGGTGCTCCTGCGAAAGCAAGGTGTCACAATTATCCCGTACTTGAACGATCTCCTCATAAAAGCGAGATCAAGAGAGCAGTTGCTGAACAGCGTATAACTTTCATTGAAGGTGTTACAGCAAAACGGCTGGATTCTCAATATCCCGAAGTCGCAGTTGGTTCCTACGACTCGTCTGACTTTGCTTGGGCATTATTCTGGATACGGACCAGAAAAGGGTTTATCTTCCGATAGAAAAGGCCCAGGAACTCATGACTCTGGTCAGGAACCTATTGAAACCAAAACAGGTGTCAGTGCATCACTGCACTCGAGTCCTGGGAATGATGGTGGCATCATACGAGGCCATTCCCTTCGGCAGGTTCCATGCGAGGATCTTGCAATGGGACCTACTGGACAAGTGGTCCGGGTCACATCTACAGATTCATCAGTTGATCACCCTGTCCCCCAGGGCCAGGGTATCTCTCCTGTGGTGGCTGCAGAGTGCTCACCTTCTAGAGGGCCGCAGGTTCGGCATTCAGGACTGGATCCTGGTGACCACGAACGCGAGCCTCCGAGGTTGGGGAGCAGCCACACAGGGAAGAAATTTCCAAGGTCTTTGGTCAAGTCAGGAGACTTGTCTTCACATCAACATCCTGGAGCTAAGGGCCATATACAACGCCCTATGTCAAGCGGAGACCTTACTTCGCGACCAACCAGTTCTGATCCAGTCAGACAACGTCACCGCAGTAGTTCATGTAAACCGCCAAGGCGGCACAAGGAGCAGAGTGGCGATGGCGGAAGCCACCAGAATTCTTCGCTGGGCGGAGAATCATGTAAGCGCACTGTCAGCAGTGTTCATTCCGGGAGTGGACAACTGGGAAGCAGACTTCCTCAGCAGACACGACCTACATCCAGGAGAGTGGGGACTCCATCAGGAAGTCTTCGCACAGATTGCAAGTCGGTGGGGACTGTTCCAGATAGACATGATGGCGTCCCGCCTCAACAAAAAGCTACAGAGGTATTGCACCAGGTCAAGAGACCCTCAGGCAGTAGCTGTTTAAACAGCTCTTCATTTTCTGATTTTATGTTTATGCTAACAAATTTGCTCTCTGAAAAGTGTCCACAAAGCCAAGTCTCTGATTAACACCTTTGTAGGAATGGTTTTTCACCTATTACTGAATTAAACTTGCTTCATTGGAAAGGCAGCAAGATGCATCCTCATTTCAATGTCTACTGAAATAATACAGGTTGACACCAGGAAACATTAACGCCACTGCATCCTTGCTGCTTTCGCATGTGGAAGTCTGTTTAATGTGAAAACAAGGTGATATCTAATTAGCACACAGGTAAGGAATTAAGAAAATCTTTATTTAAGGGTGAAGGTGTTTCTCACAAAATCGTTGCCCCAATGCATCATTGAAATTCAAGCAGGAAAGATGATTTTAATATATCACTTGTACATTTTGTATTGCTCTTCTGGTGACAATGTAGTTTGTTTTTGTCAATTACCATTTTAATAATAGGGTAAAGAAAATTAAGTGGATTTTTGAAAGAAAACAATACTGTCAATATACTATTAAAACAAATTAAAATGGTAAAAGTTATTGTACTTTAAGTAAAAATAAAAGAGCAAAAATATCAATCCCAGTTTTGGATTACTTTAATTAACAAAAAAAAATGCATATAGCAGAGGATAGTTTCAATCTGCCTACCTCAGGGTTATGGGCCCAGCATGTTTCCATTGCAGTACTCTGCTGCACATGTAAGTGCAAGAGATCCTGAAGCACTCACTCATCATGGGAAAGTACCAATGTGTTTCTTCGTTGGTTGATGGAAGAAACATCTTACAAAAACTCTCCAGATTATTGACTTTTTAAAGTTTTTCTAGGAAACGTTCTAGATGAATGCTTATTAGCCTTTGTCAGTATGTATGTTTGTAAAGTGTCTCTGTGGCGCAATCGGTTAGTGTGTTTGGTTATTAATCAAAGGGTTGGTGGTTCAATCCCACCCAACGATGTAATTGACCTTGTTATCAGATTTTGGTGATCTTTAAGTAGACAAGTCAAAATTTCAAACCCCCTTCTTATGGTGTAGGGTACCTGGCCTACTCTGATGTAATCAGAGTTAGATTTGAATCAGTGATTTTATAAAAAAAAAGCTAGGAAGCACAATTTAGCAGTGGGTTGCAGAGAAAAAGAAATATGCTGGCAGAAAAATCCAATTGAGTGATTAAACAGCTCTTCATTTTCTGGCTTTATTTTTATGCTAACTAATTTGTTCTCTGAAAAGTGTCCACAAAGCCAAGTATCTGATTAACATATTTGTAGGGATGGTTTTTCACCTATTACTAAATTAAACTTGCTTCATTGGAAAGGCAGCAAGATGCATCCTCATTTCAATATCTACTGAAATAATACAGGTTGACACCAGGAAACATTAACGCCACTGCATCCTTGCTGCTTTCTCATGTGGGAGTCTGTTTAATGTGAAAACAAGGTGATATCTAATTAGCACACAGGTAAGGAATAAAGAAAATCTTTATTTAAGGGTGAAGATGTTTCTCACAAAATCGTTGCCCCAATGCATCATTGAAATTCAAGCTGGAAAGATGATTTTAATATATCACTTGTACATTTTGTATTGCTCTTCTGGTGAAAATGTAGTTTGTTTTTGTCAATTACCATTTTAATAATCGGGTAAAGAAAATTAATTGGATTTTTGAAAGAAAACAACACTGTCGATATACTATTAAAACAAATTAAAATGGTAAAAGTAATTGTACTTTAAGTAAAAATAAAAGCTAAAATATCAATCCCAGTTTTGGATTACTTTAATGAACAAAAAAAAATGCATATAGCAAAGGATAGTTTCAATCTGCCTACCTCTGGGTTATGGGCCCAGCATGCTTCCATTGCAGTACTCTGCTGCACATGTAAGTGCAAGAGATCCTGAAGCACTCACTCATCATGGGAAAGTACCAATGTGTTTCTTCATTGGTTGCTGGAAGAAACATCTTACAAAAACTCTCCAGATTATTGACTTTTTAAAGTTTTTCTAGGAAACGTTCTAGATGAATGCTTATTAGTCTTTGTCAGTATGTACTTTTTGCAAAGTGTCTCTGTGGCGCAATCGGTTAGTGTGTTCAGCTATTAATCAAAAGGTTGGTGGTTCAATCCCATCCAGGGACGTAATTGACCTTGTGATCAAATTTTGGTAATATTTAAGTAGACAAGTCATATAGCAGAGGATAGTTTCAATCTGCCTACCTCTGGGTTATGGACCCAGCATGCTTCCATTACAGTACTCTGCTGCACATGTAAGTGCAAGAGATCCTGAAGCACTCACTCATCATGGGAAAGTACCAATGTGTTTCTTCATTGGTTGATGGAAGAAACATCTTACAAAAACTCTCCAGATTATTGACTATTTAAAGTTTTTATAGGAAACGTTCTAGATGAATGCTTATTAGCCTTTGTCAGTATATACTTTTGCAAAGTTTCGCTGTGGCGCAATCAGTTAGTGTGTACGGCTATTAACCAAAAGGTTGGTGGTTCAATCCCACCCAGGGACGTAATTGAACTTTTTATCAGATTTTGTTGATCTTTAAGTAGACAAGTCAAAATTTCGAAAACCCCTGTTATGGTGTAGGGTACCTGGCCTTCTCTGATGTAATCAGAGTTAGATTTGATTCATACTGTTAACTGGGTAGTATATCACAAGTTATACGGTGTGATTGGTGTGGCTGGTATGAATCTTGACCTTGGATTAACAAAAATCCTTTCCTCGTACTGTCTGTCTCCTCTGGGCACAGTTTCTCTAACTGAGGTATGGAGGAGGGGCATAGAGGGAGGAGCCAGTGCACACCCAGATCTAAAGTCTTTCTTAAAGTGCCCATGTCTGCTGCGGAGCCCGTCTATCCCCCATGGTCCTTACGGAGTCCCCATCATCCTCTACGGACTACGAGAAAAAAAAATTACCGGTAGGTTTAAAATGTTATTTTTTTCTCTGCAACCCACTGCTAAATTGTGCTTCCTAGCTGTTTTTTATAAAATCAGTTAATTAAATCTAACTCTGATTACGTCAGAGAAGGCCAGGTACCCTACACCATAAGAGGGGGTTTGAAATTTTGACTTGTCTACTTAAAGATCACCAAAATCTGATGACAAGGTCAATTACATCCCTGGGTGGGATTGAACCACCAACCTTTTGGTTAATAGCCCATGTAAGTGCAAGAAATCCTGAAGCACTCACTCATCATGGGAAAGTACCAATGTGTTTCTTACAAAAATTCTCCAGATTATTGACTTTTTAAAGTTTTTCTAGATGAATGATTATTAGCCTTTGTCAGTATTGACTTTTGCAAGGTGTCTCTGTGGCGCAATCGGTTAGCATGTTTGGCTATTAACCAAAAGGTTGGTGGTTCAATCAGAGTTAGATTTGATTAAGTGATTTTATAAAAAAACAGCTAGGAAGCACAATTTAGCAGTGGGTTGCAGAGAAAAAAAAAATGCTGGCAGAAAAGTCCAATTGAGTGATTAAACAGCTCTTCATTTTCTGATTTTATGTTTATGCTAACAAATTTGCTCTCTGAAAAGTGTCCACAAAGCCAAGTCTCTGATTAACACCTTTGTAGGAATGGTTTTTCACCTATTACTGAAATAAACTTGCTTCATTGGAAAGGCATCAAAGATGCATCCTCATTTCAATGTCTACTGAAATAATACAGGTTGACACCAGGAAACGTCACTGCATCCTTGCTGCTTCCTCACGGGGAAGTCTGTTTAATGTGAAAACAAGGTGATATCTAATCAGCACACAGGTAAGGAATTAAGAAAATCTTTCTTTGTGGGTGAAGATGTTTCTCACAAATTGTTGTCCCAATGCATCATTGAAATTCAAGATGGAAGATGATTTTCATATATCACTTGTACATTTTGCATTGCTCTTCTGGTGACAATGTAGTTTGTTTTTGTCAATTACCATTTCAGTAATAGGGTAAAGAAAATTAAGTGGATTTTTTAAAGAAAACAATGCTGTCAATATACTATTAAAACAAATTAAAATGATAAAAGTTATTGTACTTTAAGTAAAAATAAAAGAGCCAAAATATCAATCCCAGTTTTTGATTACTTTAATTATAAAAAAAAAATGCACATAGCAGAGGATAGTTTCGATCAATCGACCTCTGGGTTATGGGCCCAGCATGCTTCCATTGCACTACTCTGCTGCTCATGGAAGTGTAAGAGATCCTGAAGACTAAATTGATTAAAGGCCTAAAAGTACTGGACTATAAGGAAAGACTTACTAGGCTGAATATTTATACACTAGTAAAGAGGTGCCTAAGAGGAGATATTATTAATATCTTCAAATATGTAAAGATACATAACAAAGAGTTATCAGAGGAATTATTTATTAAAAGAACACGTGGTCACTCGCTGCGACTGGAGGAAAGTTCAGAACGCAATGGAGGAAAGGTTTCTTCACTGTTAGGGCAATCAGGATGTGGAATTCCCTGCCAGGGAAGGTGGTAATGGCGGACTCTGTAATTGGATTTAAAAAAGGAATGGATACATTTCTGAATGAAAAAGCTATCCAAGGTTATAATACTTAAAATATCAACATGGTTAATCCGGGGGTAACATGAGTTATAGTAGCTAACTAGTCATAAAACATTATTCAGCAAGTATGTAGAATCATCACAACTTAAAACAGGTTGAACACGATGGGCAATTTGCCTCTATTCAACCTCAAAAACTATGTTACTATATTACTATGTTATTGTAGTATACAGAACACCACAATGCAATGAGCAGTGATAGTGAGCACTGATGAGGATACTAGAACTGACACTGAGCAGCAAGATGCAGCACTGGACTATTAGTAATGTACTGTAGTATGCTGAGCACCACAATGCAGCACAAGACAATGAGCAGTGATACTGAGCACTGATGAGGATACTACTGAGAACTGACACTGAGCAGGAGAGACACACTACTAGTATTACTGAGCAGCAATAAGTAACCACTGATACTGAGCACTGATATTGAGATTTCCACTGAGAGAACATAGCCACGTCCTCTCCGCTCTCTCTTCAATGCACGAGTAAAAATGGCAGCAACGCGCAGCTCTTTATATGGAATCCGAATCTCGCGAGAATCCGACAGCGGGATGATGACATTTTCCCTTGTTCAGGTTTTCCGAGTCAGGCGGGAACAACCGAGCCTGCCTCGGACCAGTGTAAACCACGTGGAGTTCGTGGGGAATTCGGTTCTCGGAGAACCGAACCCGCTCCTCTCTACCTTATACCCATAAATGTTTTTATTTTCAATCTAAGCCCCTGCAGTTTTCTGTAAGCATCTGCTTTGCTATGATGATCAACAAGTCACAAGGGCAAACACTCAGGGTTTGAGGCGTAGATCTTAGGACCAGCTGCTACAAGCATGGCAGAGGTGTCACTATCACTGGTGACACCCAGAGAGGTGGCGAGGGAGATTGTAATGCAGTGCGCGCAGATAAGCAGCGCAATGGTAAAAAGGAGGCATGGTTTCATAGGTAGGGGCGTGGCCTGGTGGCCTGAATCTACATTTTGTTGCTCCGGGTGTCCCGGGGGTTGGGGGCTGCACCCGGGGACTAGTGTGTGAGCGGTGCTGGCTCCTGCACAGTGACAGGGCATGGCCACCCAGCATGACGCCTCCCTTCTTGACCATGCTGTAATTGCAGTCGCACTGCAGTTCAGCGTGATCATAAAAAATGGTATAGGCTCCTGCTGGTGCAGACTGTATGTGCGCGCAGGAAGCCGCCACCATTTTTGTGATCACAGCGGCTGAATGTGATGTCATACAGCCGCTGTGACCACGCCCCCTGTGTCTCCTCCGTTGCAGACCCCATTTTGAAGCCTTGCCCCCGCACCGCTCCATCCCTGACTTGGAAATGGAGTGTTGCTGACCCACCTCTCCCCCCCTTCCCCGCCCCGATTGACAGGCAGAGGCGATCACATTCTCTGCGGGGTGCCGCAGAAAATGCAGGCACATGCGTATGCTCTTAGCAATTTTTGCAGTTGGATCGCTTATTGTGATTGCAATCCAACCTGAATCAGGCCCTATTACCTATCACAATGCGCTGCGGGCAGTACAAAATTGGGTTAATATAGGAGAAAAACCCACAGACCTGTGCTCCTTAACTGTACCTGGTGGCTAGTGGAGCGGCTGCCCAGTAATCAGTGTCCACCGCAGTGCGCACACGGCCCACCCCCTACGGCCTCGCTCCCCTTCATCAGCGGCCTTGTGATCCGGAAGGGTGGTGTGTGTGTGACTGACCTTAGGATGAAACCGGAGCCTCCGCTGCAGTGACCCAGCAACCAGGGCACGGGAGTATATAGCGCCGCTGGGAGTGATGAAGCTGCAGTAAAGATGTCTATTAGACCTAGCCTGCTGCAGCCCTTGTAGATTCTCATAAAACAAGTTCTTCTTTTCTTGTCAAAATTAATAGCTAAGAATAGGCTGCCTGAGGCAGGCCCCTGTTAATTGGCCTGCTACTGAAGGCACCAACTACAAACTGAGCTCCCTGTTCATGGAAGCGGGGTTATAGAGGAGAATGCACTGAGCTTCTTGGGAACAGTCAAAAGCTTTGAGCCGGTTGGTGCCTCAGATCAAGATCCTACTCTACACCCCAATGTGAATCCTTGTGGAGTCCAGTGTACCCCACAGAAGAAATTAATGTGTCACACCCATTGGCAGCAACCTTAGAATAGCTGCTGACGGGCACAATTGAGAAAGGAAGGGGGGGGGGGGACATTTGAATCCAGCACATAGATGCAATTCAAATATGTAATTTGTACCTTCCTATTTTAAAATATAATGGATGAACCTCACCCTGTGAGAACAATCTTCATGATCAAGAGATCTAATATGTAAAATAAGTATGAGTTGGGATAGGGCTGGGGAGGGTGGCAGCTCGGGCAGCCCCTCCCCCGTCAAGTTAAGGAGATTCAACTGAGGAAGCACAAGGGAACTCTCGTCTGGGGACAACAACTGCAGGGAGACCACATCTTTTCAGATGAACATGGGAGGGCGGAAGGCTGCCTAATACTGAAGCACCATCAAATATCAAACCATATCCAACAACTAGTACAAGCATTCCTGGGGGAAGGTCTGCAGCAGACGGATTTGCATACGGTGATGTCATCCAAGCAGTGGGCCAAAGTTGGCTGGAACCCTCATCTGCATATAAAAAGAGAAAAGGGGCATGCAGGGCATGGCGGCCTTTTGCAGTGCTTGGATGACCCCTAGTTCGCATTAAACACCCCCACCCTCCTTTGGTGTGGGGCTCATGTTGGCCATGCCCCATCCCCTGAAGCATTCATGCTGATTTCTTGCAGCAGCTGGGCACTGTAACAGCTCCAGAGCTGCTCTGTAAGGCAAGTAAAAGGGTGTGGGCCCTGCAGCACCACCTGTAGTTCGCATTGTGCGTTGGAAGGCACAAAGTAAGCAGACGGGAGGAGAAGTCAGGATAGTACACAAGGGCATCCTTTTCTCTTAGTCCGTAGAGGATGCTGGGGTCACATTAAGAACCATGGGGTATAGACGGGATCCGCAAGAGACATGGGCACTTTAAGACTTTCAAAGGGTGTGAACTGGCTCCTCCCTCTATGCCCCTCCTCCAGACTCCAGTTATAGGAACTGTGCCCAGGGAGACGGACATTTCGAGGAAAGGATTTATTGTTAAACTAAGGTGAGCATCTTACCAGCTCACACCTTAAGCATGCCGCAGAACGTGGCATTCAACAGAACACAAGCCAACGGCATGAACAATTGCAGCAAAAAGCTGACCAGAACCGTAACACAACATGTGTATAACCACAAGTAATAACTGCAGACACAGTATGGACTGGGACGGGTGCCCAGCATCCTCTACGTACTAAGAGAAAAGGATTTACCGGTAGGTATTAAAATCCTATTTTCTCATACGACCTAGAGGATGCTGGGGTCACATTAAGAACCATGGGGTTATACCAAAGCTCTTGAACGGGTGGGAGAGTGCGTACGACTCTGCAGCACCGAATGACCCAACTTGAGGTTATCATCAGCCAAGGTATCAAACTTGTAAAACTTAGCAAAAGTGTTTACTAAATAGCTGCTCGGCAAAGTTGCAATGCCGAGACTCCCCGACCAGCTGCCCAGGATGAACCCACCTTTCTAGTAGAATGGGTCTTCACCTAATTCAGTAACGGCAATCCTGCCGTGGAATGAGCATGCTGAATCTTACCACAGATCCAGCGCATAATGGTCTGCATGGAAGCAGGACACCCAATCATGTTGGGAGCATACAGGACAAACAGAGCCTCTGTTTTCCTAATCTGAACCGTTCTGGTGACATAAATTTTCAAAGTTCTGACCACAGCCAGAGACTTTGACTCAACGAAGGTGTCAGTGGCCAAAGGCACCATGTGGAAAGATGAACCACCTTCGGCAGAAATTGTTGACGTGTCCTCAATTCTGCTCTATCTTCATGAAAGATCAAATAAAGGCTCTTGTGATACTGCATGGTTTGTACTGTTTTCCATGTGCTCCCAGATCTTTCAAGCAAGTAGCATGGTCAAGAAAGTTCTGTTTGAAAAGAAACAAACATTTACTGTCATTGTTATGCAAATAAACTTACATTAAAGCTAACAAGAAAGCACACTCGTTCTGTCTTTAAACTGATAAAAGAAACCCCAATAATATGGGGCATGCAAAAATTGAGATAAAACTCAGTTTTGCTCCTCTCCACGGAAATCTTTAATAAAAGGCGAAATATTTGTTAGTTCTGAAGAGAAACCAGAGCATGACCAAGATTCCACCTGTCGCCTGAGTGCCATGCCAGCAGTTCTCATTCAGCTCAAAGTGAGCACCCAATTTGAATGAAAGAAAGCAGATTTCTCACCAGGCTTCCCCTTGCTATAAACATGGTTTGTACTCTTTTCCATGTGCTCCCAGATCTTTCAAACAATTAGTGTGGTCAAGAAAGTTCTGTTTGAAAAGAAACAAACATTTACTGTCATTTCTATGCAAATGAGCTTACATTAAAGCACACTCGTTCTATCTTTAAACCAATAAAATAAAACCCCAATAAGATGGGGCATGCAAAAATTGAGATAAAACTCAGTTTTGCTCCTCTCCACGGAAATCTTTAGTAAAAGGCGAAAGATTTGTTCGTTCTGAAGAGAAACCACAGCATGACCAAGATTCTACCTGTCGCCTGAGTGCCATGCCAGCAGTCCTCATTCAGCTCAAAGTGAGCACCCAATTTGAAAGAAAGAAAGCAGATTTCTCACCAGGCTTCCCCTTGCTATAAACATGGTTTGTACTCTTTTCCATGTGCTCCCAGATCTTTCAAGCAATTAGTATAGTCAAGAAAGTTCTGTTTGAAAAGAAACAAACATTTACTGTCATTTCTACGCAAATGAACTTACATTAAAGCACACTCGTTCTATCTTTAAACTGATAAAAGAAACCCCAATAAGACGGGGCATGCAAAAATTGAGATAAAACTCAGTTTTGCTCCTCTCCACGGAAATCTTTAGTAAAAGGCAAAAGATTTGTTCGTTCTGAAGAGAAACCAGAGCATGACCAAGATTCCACCTGTCGCCTGAGTGCCATGCCAGCAGTCCTCATTCAGCTCAAAGTGAGCACCCAATTTGAAAGAAAGAAAGCAGATTTCTCACCAGGCTTCCCCTTGCTATAAGCATGGTTTGTACTCTTTTCCATGTGCTCCCAGATCTTTCAAGCAATTAGTATGGTCAAGAAAGTTCTGCTTGAAAAGAAACAGACATTTATTGTCATTGTTATGCAAATAAACTTACATTAAAGCTAACAAGAAAGCACACTCGTTCTGTCTTTAATCCGATAAAAGAAACCCCAATAATATGGGGCATGCAAAAATTGAGATAAAACTCAGTTTTGCTCCTCTCCACGGAAATCTTTAGTAAAAGGCGAAAGATTTGTTCGTTCTGAAGAGAAACCAGAGCATGACCAAGATTCCACCTGTCGCCTGAGTGCCGTGCCAGCAGTCCTCATTCAGATCAAAGTGAGCGCCCAATTTGAAAGAAAGCAGATTTCTCACCTGTCTTCTCCTTGCTATAAGCATGGTTTGTACTGTATTCCATGTGCTCCCAGATCTTTCAAGCAAGTAGCATGGTCAAGAAAGTTCTGTTTGAAAAGAAACAAACATTTACTGTCATTTCTATGCAAATGAGCTTACATTAAAGCACACTCATTCTATCTTTAAACCGATAAAAGAAACCCCAAAAACATGGGGCATGCAAAAATTGAGATAAAACTCGGTTTTGCTCCTCTCCACGGAAATCTTTAGTAAAAGGCGAAAGATTTGTTCGTGCACTATCCTGACTTCTCCTCCCGTCTGCTTACTTTGTGCCTTCCAATGCACAATGCAAACTACAGGTAGTGCTGCAGGGCCCACACCCTTTTACTTGCCTTACAGAGCAGCCCTGGAGCTGTTACAGTGCCCAGCTGCTGCAAGAAATCAGCTTGAATGCTTCAGGGGCTGGGGCATAGCCAACATGAGCCCCACACCGAAGGAGGGTGGAGGTGTTTAATGCAAACTAGGGGTCAGACAAGCGCCGCAAAAGGCCACCATGCCCTGCACGCCCCTTTTCTGTTTTCATATGCAGACGAGGGTTGAAGCCAACTTTGACCCCCTGCTTGGATGACATCACCATATGCAAATCCGTCTTCTGCAGAACTTCCCCCAGGAATGCTTGCACTAGTTGTTGCATTTGGTTTGTTGTTTGGGGGTGCTTCAGTATTAGGCAGCCTTCTGCCCTCCCATGTTCATCTGAAAATATGTGTTCTCCCTGCAGTTGTTGTCCCCAGATGAAAGTTCCCTTGTGCTGCCTCAGTTGAATCTCCTTAACTTGACAGAGATGTGCCTGAGCAGCGGCCCTCCCCAGCTCTATCCCAAATCATACTTATTTTGCATAGGAGATACCATGGTCATGAAGATTATTCTCCCAGGGTGAGGTTCATTCATTGCATTCTGGGTATGCTGACCCCTGTGATTTCCCCAAATGTGGGAAACTCGACTGCTTTATTTGTGGTAGTGGGGGACTGTGTTTGTGTTTTCCTCTGGTCAGCTCTGGTAAAAGTCAGATTTCTTTGTTTCAGATCTTCCTCTAGCCTTGTTCTTCTTTCGAGAGTTCCCTTGTGCTGCCTCAGTTGGATCTCCTTCACTTGACAGGGGGGTGCCCAAGCAGAGACCCTCCCCAGCTCTAGCCCAACTCCTACTTACCAGCCAGGTGTGCTGCCCCTGCGATTTCCCTAAATGTGGGAAACTTGACTGCATAATTTGTGTTTCCCCTGGTCGGCTCTCGTATAATTCAGATCTCTTTGTCTCAGGTCTCTCTCCAGCCTAGTTTGCTGTCTGTTTCCACTTCTCTTTTCTTCAGCCGCTCCCTTCTATACCCTTGTGCACTATCCTGACTTCTCCTCCCGTCTGCTTACTTTGTGCCTTCCAATGCACAATGCAAACTACAGGTAGTGCTGCAGGGCCCACACCCTTTTACTTGCCTTACAGAGCAGCTCTGGAGCTGTTACAGTGCCCAGCTGCTGCAAGAAATCTGCTTGAATGCTTCAGGGGATGGGGCATAGCCAACATGAGCCCCACACCGAAGGAGGGTGGAGGTGTTTAATGCAAACTAGGGGTCGGTCAAGCGCCGCAAAAGGCCACCATGCCCTGCACGCCCCTTTTCTGTTTTCATATGCAGAAGAGGGTTGAAGCCAACTTTGACCCACTGCTTGGATGACATCACCATATGCAAATCCATCTGCGGCAGGCCTTCCCCCAGGAATGCTTGCACTAGTTGTTGCATTTGGTTTGTTGTTTGTGGGTGCTTCAGTATTAGTCAGCCTTCTGCTCCACCCTCCTTTGGTGTGGGGCTCATGTTGGCCATGTCCCATCCCCTGAAGCATTCAAGCAGATTTCTTGCAGCAGCTGGGCACTGTAACAGCTCCAGAGCTGCTCTGTAAGGCAAGTAAAAGGGTGTGGGCCCTGCAGCACTACCTGTAGTTTGCATTGTGCATTGGAAGGCACAAAGTAAGCAGACGGGAGGAGAAGTCAGGATAGTGCACAAGGGTATAGAAGGGAGCGGCTGAAGAAAAGAGAAGTGGAAACAGACAGCAAACTAGGCTGGAGAGAGATCTGAGACAAAGAGATCTGAATTATACGAGAGCCGACCAGGGGAAACACAAATTATGCAGTCAAGTTTCCCACATTTGGGGAAATCGCAGGGGCAGCACACCCAGAGTGCAATGGGTGAGCCTTGCCCTGGGAGAAGCACCTTCATGATCATAGTATCTCACCTGGCTGGTAAGTAGGAGTTGGGCTAGAGCTGGGGAGGGTCTCTGCTTGGGCACCCCCCTGTCAAGTGAAGGAGATCCAACTGAGGCAGCACAAGGGAACTCTCGAAAGAAGAACAAGGCTAGAGGAAGATCTGAAACAAAGAAATCTGACTTTTACCAGAGCTGACCAGAGGAAAACACAAACACAGTCCCCCACTACCACAAATAAAGCAGTCGAGTTTCCCACATTTGGGGAAATCACAGGGGTCAGCATACCCAGAATGCAATGAATGAACCTCACCCTGGGAGAATAATCTTCATGACCATGGTATCTCCTATGCAAAATAAGTATGATTTGGGATAGAGCTGGGGAGGGCCGCTGCTCAGGCACATCTCTGTCAAGTTAAGGAGATTCAACTGAGGCAGCACAAGGGAACTTTCATCTGGGGACAACAACTGCAGGGAGAACACATATTTTCAGATGAACATGGGAGGGCAGAAGGCTGCCTAATACTGAAGCACCCCCAAACAACAAACCAAATGCAACAACTAGTGCAAGCATTCCTGGGGGAAGTTCTGCAGAAGACGGATTTGCATATGGTGATGTCATCCAAGCAGGGGGTCAAAGTTGGCTTCAACCCTCGTCTGCATATGAAAACAGAAAAGGGGCGTGCAGGGCATGGTGGCCTTTTGCGGCGCTTGTCTGACCCCTAGTTTGCATTAAACACCTCCACCCTCCTTCGGTGTGGGGCTCATGTTGGCTATGCCCCAGCCCCTGAAGCATTCAAGCTGATTTCTTGCAGCAGCTGGGCACTGTAACAGCTCCAGGGCTGCTCTGTAAGGCAAGTAAAAGGGTGTGGGCCCTGCAGCACTACCTGTAGTTTGCATTGTGCATTGGAAGGCACAAAGTAAGCAGACGGGAGGAGAAGTCAGGATAGTGCACGAACAAATCTTTCGCCTTTTACTAAAGATTTCCGTGGAGAGGAGCAAAACCGAGTTTTATCTCAATTTTTGCATGCCCCATGTTTTTGGGGTTTCTTTTATCGGTTTAAAGATAGAATGAGTGTGCTTTAATGTAAGCTCATTTGCATAGAAATGACAGTAAATGTTTGTTTCTTTTCAAACAGAACTTTCTTGACCATGCTACTTGCTTGAAAGATCTGGGAGCACATGGAATACAGTACAAACCATGCTTATAGCAAGGAGAAGACAGGTGAGAAATCTGCTTTCTTTCAAATTGGGCGCTCACTTTGATCTGAATGAGGACTGCTGGCACGGCACTCAGGCGACAGGTGGAATCTTGGTCATGCTCTGGTTTCTCTTCAGAACGAACAAATCTTTCGCCTTTTACTAAAGATTTCCGTGGAGAGGAGCAAAACTGAGTTTTATCTCAATTTTTGCATGCCCCATATTATTGGGGTTTCTTTTATCGGATTAAAGACAGAACGAGTGTGCTTTCTTGTTAGCTTTAATGTAAGTTTATTTGCATAACAATGACAATAAATGTCTGTTTCTTTTCAAGCAGAACTTTCTTGACCATACTAATTGCTTGAAAGATCTGGGAGCACATGGAAAAGAGTACAAACCATGCTTATAGCAAGGGGAAGCCTGGTGAGAAATCTGCTTTCTTTCTTTCAAATTGGGTGCTCACTTTGAGCTGAATGAGGACTGCTGGCATGGCACTCAGGCGACAGGTGGAATCTTGGTCATGCTCTGGTTTCTCTTCAGAACGAACAAATCTTTTGCCTTTTACTAAAGATTTCCGTGGAGAGGAGCAAAACTGAGTTTTATCTCAATTTTTGCATGCCCCGTCTTATTGGGGTTTCTTTTATCAGTTTAAAGATAGAACGAGTGTGCTTTAATGTAAGCTCATTTGCGTAGAAATGACAGTAAATGTTTGTTTCTTTTCAAACAGAACTTTCTTGACTATACTAATTGCTTGAAAGATCTGGGAGCACATGGAAAAGAGTACAAACCATGTTTATAGCAAGGGGAAGCCTGGTGAGAAATCTGCTTTCTTTCTTTCAAATTGGGTGCTCACTTTGAGCTGAATGAGGACTGCTGGCATGGCACTCAGGCGACAGGTAGAATCTTGGTCATGCTGTGGTTTCTCTTCAGAACGAACAAATCTTTCGCCTTTTACTAAAGATTTCCGTGGAGAGGAGCAAAACTGAGTTTTATCTCAATTTTTGCATGCCCCATCTTATTGGGGTTTTATTTTATTGGTTTAAAGATAGAACGAGTGTGCTTTAATGTAAGCTCATTTGCATAGAAATGACAGTAAATGTTTGTTTCTTTTCAAACAGAACTTTCTTGACCACACTAATTGTTTGAAAGATCTGGGAGCACATGGAAAAGAGTACAAACCATGTTTATAGCAAGGGGAAGCCTGGTGAGAAATCTGCTTTCTTTCATTCAAATTGGGTGCTCACTTTGAGCTGAATGAGAACTGCTGGCATGGCACTCAGGCGACAGGTGGAATCTTGGTCATGCTCTGGTTTCTCTTCAGAACTAACAAATATTTCGCCTTTTATTAAAGATTTCCGTGGAGAGGAGCAAAACTGAGTTTTATCTCAATTTTTGCATGCCCCATATTATTGGGGTTTCTTTTATCAGTTTAAAGACAGAACGAGTGTGCTTTCTTGTTAGCTTTAATGTAAGTTTATTTGCATAACAATGACAGTAAATGTTTGTTTCTTTTCAAACAGAACTTTCTTGACCATGCTACTTGCTTGAAAGATCTGGGAGCACATGGAAAACAGTACAAACCATGCAGTATCACAAGAGCCTTTATTTGATCTTTCATGAAGATAGAGCAGAATTGAGGACACGTCAACAATTTCTGCCGAAGGTGGTTCATCTTTCCACATGGTGCCTTTGGCCACTGACACCTTCGTTGAGTCAAAGTCTCTGGCTGTGGTCAGAACTTTGAAAATTTATGTCACCAGAACGGTTCAGATTAGGAAAACAGAGGCTCTGTTTGTCCTGTATGCTCCCAACATGATTGGGTGTCCTGCTTCCATGCAGACCATTATGCGCTGGATCTGTGGTAAGATTCAGCATGCTCATTCCACGGCAGGATTGCCGTTACTGAATTAGGTGAAGACCCATTCTACTAGAAAGGTGGGTTCATCCTGGGCAGCTGGTCGGGGAGTCTCGGCATTGCAACTTTGCCGAGCAGCTATTTAGTAAACACTTTTGCTAAGTTTTACAAGTTTGATACCTTGGCTGATGATAACCTCAAGTTGGGTCATTCGGTGCTGCAGAGTCGTACGCACTCTCCCACCCGTTCAAGAGCTTTGGTATAACCCCATGGTTCTTAATGTGACCCCAGCATCCTCTAGGTCGTATGAGAAAATAGGATTTTAATACCTACCGGTAAATCCTTTTCTCTTAGTACGTAGAGGATGCTGGGCACCCGTCCCAGTCCATACTGTGTCTGCAGTTATTACTTGTGGTTATACACATGTTGTGTTACGGTTCTGGTCAGCTTTTTGCTGCAATTGTTCATGCCGTTGGCTTGTGTTCTGTTGAATGCCACGTTCTGCGGCATGCTTAAGGTGTGAGCTGGTAAGATGCTCACCTTAGTTTAACAATAAATCCTTTCCTCGAAATGTCCGTCTCCCTGGGCACAGTTCCTATAACTGGAGTCTGGAGGAGGGGCATAGAGGGAGGAGCCAGTTCACACCCTTTGAAAGTCTTAAAGTGCCCATGTCTCTTGCGGATCCCGTCTATACCCCATGGTTCTTAATGTGACCCCAGCATCCTCTACGGACTAAGAGAAAAGGATGCCCTTGTGTACTATCCTGACTTCTCCTCCCGTCTGCTTACTTTGTGCCTTCCAACGCACAATGCGAACTACAGGTGGTGCTGCAGGGCCCACACCCTTTTACTTGCCTTACAGAGCAGCTCTGGAGCTGTTACAGTGCCCAGCTGCTGCAAGAAATCAGCATGAATGCTTCAGGGGATGGGGCATGGCCAACATGAGCCCCACACCAAAGGAGGGTGGGGGTGTTTAATGCGAACTAGGGGTCATCCAAGCACTGCAAAAGGCCGCCATGCCCTGCATGCCCCTTTTCTCTTTTTATATGCAGATGAGGGTTCCAGCCAACTTTGGCCCACTGCTTGGATGACATCACCGTATGCAAATCCGTCTGCTGCAGACCTTCCCCCAGGAATGCTTGTACTAGTTGTTGGATATGGTTTGATATTTGATGGTGCTTCAGTATTAGGCAGCCTTCCGCCCTCCCATGTTCATCTGAAAAGATGTGGTCTCCCTGCAGTTGTTGTCCCCAGACGAGAGTTCCCTTGTGCTTCCTCAGTTGAATCTCCTTAACTTGACGGGGGAGGGGCTGCCCGAGCTGCCACCCTCCCCAGCCCTATCCCAACTCATACTTATTTTACATATTAGATCTCTTGATCATGAAGATTGTTCTCACAGGGTGAGGTTCATCCATTATATTTTAAAATAGGAAGGTACAAATTACATATTTGAATTGCATCTATGTGCTGGATTCAAATGTCCCCCCCCCCCCCTTCCTTTCTCAATTGTGCCCGTCAGCAGCTATTCTAAGGTTGCTGCCAATGGGTGTGACACATTAATTTCTTCTGTGGGGTACACTGGACTCCACAAGGATTCACATTGGGGTGTAGAGTAGGATCTTGATCTGAGGCACCAACCGGCTCAAAGCTTTTGACTGTTCCCAAGAAGCTCAGTGCATTCTCCTCTATAACCCCGCTTCCATGAACAGGGAGCTCAGTTTGTAGTTGGTGCCTTCAGTAGCAGGCCAATTAACAGGGGCCTGCCTCAGGCAGCCTATTCTTAGCTATTAATTTTGACAAGAAAAGAAGAACTTGTTTTATGAGAATCTACAAGGGCTGCAGCAGGCTAGGTCTAATAGACATCTTTACTGCAGCTTCATCACTCCCAGCGGCGCTATATACTCCCGTGCCCTGGTTGCTGGGTCACTGCAGCGGAGGCTCCGGTTTCATCCTAAGGTCAGTCACACACACACCACCCTTCCGGATCACAAGGCCGCTGATGAAGGGGAGCGAGGCCGTAGGGGGTGGGCCGTGTGCGCACTGCGGTGGACACTGATTACTGGGCAGCCGCTCCACTAGCCACCAGGTACAGTTAAGGAGCACAGGTCTGTGGGTTTTTCTCCTATATTAACCCAATTTTGTACTGCCCGCAGCGCATTGTGATAGGTAATAGGGCCTGATTCAGGTTGGATTGCAATCACAATAAGCGATCCAACTGCAAAAATTGCTAAGAGCATACGCATGTGCCTGCATTTTCTGCGGCACCCCGCAGAGAATGTGATCGCCTCTGCCTGTCAATCGGGGCGGGGAAGGGGGGGAGAGGTGGGTCAGCAACACTCCATTTCCAAGTCAGGGATGGAGCGGTGCGGGGGCAAGGCTTCAAAATGGGGTCTGCAACGGAGGAGACACAGGGGGCGTGGTCACAGCGGCTGTATGACATCACATTCAGCCGCTGTGATCACAAAAATGGTGGCGGCTTCCTGCGCGCACATACAGTCTGCACCAGCAGGAGCCTATACCATTTTTTATGATCACGCTGAACTGCAGTGCGACTGCAATTACAGCATGGTCAAGAAGGGAGGCGTCATGCTGGGTGGCCATGCCCTGTCACTGTGCAGGAGCCAGCACCGCTCACACACTAGTCCCCGGGTGCAGCCCCCAACCCCCGGGACACCCGGAGCAACAAAATGTAGATTCAGGCCACCAGGCCACGCCCCTACCTATGAAACCATGCCTCCTTTTTACCATTGCGCTGCTTATCTGCGCGCACTGCATTACAATCTCCCTCGCCACCTCTCTGGGTGTCACCAGTGATAGTGACACCTCTGCCATGCTTGTAGCAGCTGGTCCTAAGATCTACGCCTCAAACCCTGAGTGTTTGCCCTTGTGACTTGTTGATCATCATAGCAAAGCAGATGCTTACAGAAAACTGCAGGGGCTTAGATTGAAAATAAAAACATTTATGGGTATAAGGTAGAGAGGAGCGGGTTCGGTTCTCCGAGAACCGAATTCCCCACGAACTCCACGTGGTTTACACTGGTCCGAGGCAGGCTCGGTTGTTCCCGCCTGACTCGGAAAACCTGAACAAGGGAAAATGTCATCATCCCGCTGTCGGATTCTCGCGAGATTCGGATTCCATATAAAGAGCTGCGCGTTGCTGCCATTTTTACTCGTGCATTGAAGAGAGAGCGGAGAGGACGTGGCTATGTTCTCTCAGTGGAAATCTCAATATCAGTGCTCAGTATCAGTGGTTACTTATTGCTGCTCAGTAATACTAGTAGTGTGTCTCTCCTGCTCAGTGTCAGTTCTCAGTAGTATCCTCATCAGTGCTCAGTATCACTGCTCATTGTCTTGTGCTGCATTGTGGTGCTCAGCATACTACAGTACATTACTAATAGTCCAGTGCTGCATCTTGCTGCTCAGTGTCAGTTCTAGTATCCTCATCAGTGCTCACTATCACTGCTCATTGCATTGTGGTGTTCTGTATACTACAATAACATAGTAATATAGTAACATAGTTTTTGAGGTTGAATAGAGGCAAATTGCCCATCGTGTTCAACCTGTTTTAAGTTGTGATGATTCTACATACTTGCTGAATAATGTTTTATGACTAGTTAGCTACTATAACTCATGTTACCCCCGGATTAACCATGTTGATATTTTAAGTATTATAACCTTGGATAGCTTTTTCATTCAGAAATGTATCCATTCCTTTTTTAAATCCAATTACAGAGTCCGCCATTACCACCTTCCCTGGCAGGGAATTCCACATCCTGATTGCCCTAACAGTGAAGAAACCTTTCCTCCATTGCGTTCTGAACTTTCCTCCAGTCGCAGCGAGTGACCACGTGTTCTTTTAATAAATAATTCCTCTGATAACTCTTTGTTATGTATCTTTACATATTTGAAGATATTAATAATATCTCCTCTTAGGCACCTCTTTACTAGTGTATAAATATTCAGCCTAGTAAGTCTTTCCTTATAGTCCAGTACTTTTAGGCCTTTAATCAATTTAGTCTTCAGGATCTCTTACACTTCCATGAGCAGCAGAGTAGTGCAATGGAAGCATGCTGGGCCCATAACCCAGAGGTCGATTGATCGAAACTATCCTCTGCTATGTGCATTTTTTTTTTATAATTAAAGTAATCAAAAACTGGGATTGATATTTTGGCTCTTTTATTTTTACTTAAAGTACAATAACTTTTATCATTTTAATTTGTTTTAATAGTATATTGACAGCATTGTTTTCTTTAAAAAATCCACTTAATTTTCTTTACCCTATTACTGAAATGGTAATTGACAAAAACAAACTACATTGTCACCAGAAGAGCAATGCAAAATGTACAAGTGATATATGAAAATCATCTTCCATCTTGAATTTCAATGATGCATTGGGACAACAATTTGTGAGAAACATCTTCACCCACAAAGAAAGATTTTCTTAATTCCTTACCTGTGTGCTGATTAGATATCACCTTGTTTTCACATTAAACAGACTTCCCCGTGAGGAAGCAGCAAGGATGCAGTGACGTTTCCTGGTGTCAACCTGTATTATTTCAGTAGACATTGAAATGAGGATGCATCTTTGATGCCTTTCCAATGAAGCAAGTTTATTTCAGTAATAGGTGAAAAACCATTCCTACAAAGGTGTTAATCAGAGACTTGGCTTTGTGGACACTTTTCAGAGAGCAAATTTGTTAGCATAAACATAAAATCAGAAAATGAAGAGCTGTTTAATCACTCAATTGGACTTTTCTGCCAGCATTTTTTTTTTCTCTGCAACCCACTGCTAAATTGTGCTTCCTAGCTGTTTTTTTATAAAATCACTTAATCAAATCTAACTCTGATTGAACCACCAACCTTTTGGTTAATAGCCAAACATGCTAACCGATTGCGCCACAGAGACACCTTGCAAAAGTCAATACTGACAAAGGCTAATAATCATTCATCTAGAAAAACTTTAAAAAGTCAATAATCTGGAGAATTTTTGTAAGAAACACATTGGTACTTTCCCATGATGAGTGAGTGCTTCAGGATTTCTTGCACTTACATGGGCTATTAACCAAAAGGTTGGTGGTTCAATCCCACCCAGGGATGTAATTGACCTTGTCATCAGATTTTGGTGATCTTTAAGTAGACAAGTCAAAATTTCAAACCCCCTCTTATGGTGTAGGGTACCTGGCCTTCTCTGACGTAATCAGAGTTAGATTTAATTAACTGATTTTATAAAAAACAGCTAGGAAGCACAATTTAGCAGTGGGTTGCAGAGAAAAAAATAACATTTTAAACCTACCGGTAATTTTTTTTTCTCGTAGTCCGTAGAGGATGATGGGGACTCCGTAAGGACCATGGGGGATAGACGGGCTCCGCAGCAGACATGGGCACTTTAAGAAAGACTTTAGATCTGGGTGTGCACTGGCTCCTCCCTCTATGCCCCTCCTCCATACCTCAGTTAGAGAAACTGTGCCCAGAGGAGACAGACAGTACGAGGAAAGGATTTTTGTTAATCCAAGGTCAAGATTCATACCAGCCACACCAATCACACCGTATAACTTGTGATATACTACCCAGTTAACAGTATGAATCAAATCTAACTCTGATTACATCAGAGAAGGCCAGGTACCCTACACCATAACAGGGGTTTTCGAAATTTTGACTTGTCTACTTAAAGATCAACAAAATCTGATAAAAAGTTCAATTACGTCCCTGGGTGGGATTGAACCACCAACCTTTTGGTTAATAGCCGTACACACTAACTGATTGCGCCACAGCGAAACTTTGCAAAAGTATATACTGACAAAGGCTAATAAGCATTCATCTAGAACGTTTCCTATAAAAACTTTAAATAGTCAATAATCTGGAGAGTTTTTGTAAGATGTTTCTTCCATCAACCAATGAAGAAACACATTGGTACTTTCCCATGATGAGTGAGTGCTTCAGGATCTCTTGCACTTACATGTGCAGCAGAGTACTGTAATGGAAGCATGCTGGGTCCATAACCCAGAGGTAGGCAGATTGAAACTATCCTCTGCTATATGACTTGTCTACTTAAATATTACCAAAATTTGATCACAAGGTCAATTACGTCCCTGGATGGGATTGAACCACCAACCTTTTGATTAATAGCTGAACACACTAACCGATTGCGCCACAGAGACACTTTGCAAAAAGTACATACTGACAAAGACTAATAAGCATTCATCTAGAACGTTTCCTAGAAAAACTTTAAAAAGTCAATAATCTGGAGAGTTTTTGTAAGATGTTTCTTCCAGCAACCAATGAAGAAACACATTGGTACTTTCCCATGATGAGTGAGTGCTTCAGGATCTCTTGCACTTACATGTGCAGCAGAGTACTGCAATGGAAGCATGCTGGGCCCATAACCCAGAGGTAGGCAGATTGAAACTATCCTTTGCTATATGCATTTTTTTTTGTTCATTAAAGTAATCCAAAACTGGGATTGATATTTTAGCTTTTATTTTTACTTAAAGTACAATTACTTTTACCATTTTAATTTGTTTTAATAGTATATCGACAGTGTTGTTTTCTTTCAAAAATCCAATTAATTTTCTTTACCCGATTATTAAAATGGTAATTGACAAAAACAAACTACATTTTCACCAGAAGAGCAATACAAAATGTACAAGTGATATATTAAAATCATCTTTCCAGCTTGAATTTCAATGATGCATTGGGGCAACGATTTTGTGAGAAACATCTTCACCCTTAAATAAAGATTTTCTTTATTCCTTACCTGTGTGCTAATTAGATATCACCTTGTTTTCACATTAAACAGACTCCCACATGAGAAAGCAGCAAGGATGCAGTGGCGTTAATGTTTCCTGGTGTCAACCTGTATTATTTCAGTAGATATTGAAATGAGGATGCATCTTGCTGCCTTTCCAATGAAGCAAGTTTAATTTAGTAATAGGTGAAAAACCATCCCTACAAATATGTTAATCAGATACTTGGCTTTGTGGACACTTTTCAGAGAACAAATTAGTTAGCATAAAAATAAAGCCAGAAAATGAAGAGCTGTTTAATCACTCAATTGGATTTTTCTGCCAGCATATTTCTTTTTCTCTGCAACCCACTGCTAAATTGTGCTTCCTAGCTTTTTTTTTATAAAATCACTGATTCAAATCTAACTCTGATTACATCAGAGTAGGCCAGGTACCCTACACCATAAGAAGGGGGTTTGAAATTTTGACTTGTCTACTTAAAGATCACCAAAATCTGATAACAAGGTCAATTACATCTTTGGGTGGGATTGAACCACCAACCCTTTGATTAATAACCAAACACACTAACCGATTGCGCCACAGAGACACTTTACAAACATACATACTGACAAAGGCTAATAAGCATTCATCTAGAACGTTTCCTAGAAAAACTTTAAAAAGTCAATAATCTGGAGAGTTTTTGTAAGATGTTTCTTCCATCAACCAACGAAGAAACACATTGGTACTTTCCCATGATGAGTGAGTGCTTCAGGATCTCTTGCACTTACATGTGCAGCAGAGTACTGCAATGGAAACATGCTGGGCCCATAACCCTGAGGTAGGCAGATTGAAACTATCCTCTGCTATATGCATTTTTTTTTGTTAATTAAAGTAATCCAAAACTGGGATTGATATTTTTGCTCTTTTATTTTTACTTAAAGTACAATAACTTTTACCATTTTAATTTGTTTTAATAGTATATTGACAGTATTGTTTTCTTTCAAAAATCCACTTAATTTTCTTTACCCTATTATTAAAATGGTAATTGACAAAAACAAACTACATTGTCACCAGAAGAGCAATACAAAATGTACAAGTGATATATTAAAATCATCTTTCCTGCTTGAATTTCAATGATGCATTGGGGCAACGATTTTGTGAGAAACACCTTCACCCTTAAATAAAGATTTTCTTAATTCCTTACCTGTGTGCTAATTAGATATCACCTTGTTTTCACATTAAACAGACTTCCACATGCGAAAGCAGCAAGGATGCAGTGGCGTTAATGTTTCCTGGTGTCAACCTGTATTATTTCAGTAGACATTGAAATGAGGATGCATCTTGCTGCCTTTCCAATGAAGCAAGTTTAATTCAGTAATAGGTGAAAAACCATTCCTACAAAGGTGTTAATCAGAGACTTGGCTTTGTGGACACTTTTCAGAGAGCAAATTTGTTAGCATAAACATAAAATCAGAAAATGAAGAGCTGTTTAAACAGCTACTGCCTGAGGGTCTCTTGACCTGGTGCAATACCTCTGTAGCTTTTTGTTGAGGCGGGACGCCATCATGTCTATCTGGAACAGTCCCCACCGACTTGCAATCTGTGCGAAGACTTCCTGATGGAGTCCCCACTCTCCTGGATGTAGGTCGTGTCTGCTGAGGAAGTCTGCTTCCCAGTTGTCCACTCCCGGAATGAACACTGCTGACAGTGCGCTTACATGATTCTCCGCCCAGCGAAGAATTCTGGTGGCTTCCGCCATCGCCACTCTGCTCCTTGTGCCGCCTTGGCGGTTTACATGAACTACTGCGGTGACGTTGTCTGACTGGATCAGAACTGGTTGGTCGCGAAGTAAGGTCTCCGCTTGACATAGGGCGTTGTATATGGCCCTTAGCTCCAGGATGTTGATGTGAAGACAAGTCTCCTGACTTGACCAAAGACCTTGGAAATTTCTTCCCTGTGTGGCTGCTCCCCAACCTCGGAGGCTCGCGTTCGTGGTCACCAGGATCCAGTCCTGAATGCCGAACCTGCGGCCCTCTAGAAGGTGAGCACTCTGCAGCCACCACAGGAGAGATACCCTGGCCCTGGGGGACAGGGTGATCAACTGATGAATCTGTAGATGTGACCCGGACCACTTGTCCAGTAGGTCCCATTGCAAGATCCTCGCATGGAACCTGCCGAAGGGAATGGCCTCGTATGATGCCACCATCATTCCCAGGACTCGAGTGCAGTGATGCACTGACACCTGTTTTGGTTTCAATAGGTTCCTGACCAGAGTCATGAGTTCCTGGGCCTTTTCTATCGGAAGATAAACCCTTTTCTGGTCCATATCCAGAATAATGCCCAAGCAAAGTCAGACGAGTCGTAGGAACCAACTGCGACTTCGGGATATTGAGAATCCAGCCGTTTTGCTGTAACACCTTCAATGAAAGTTATACGCTGTTCAGCAACTGCTCTCTTGATCTCGCTTTTATGAGGAGATCGTTCAAGTACGGGATAATTGTGACACCTTGCTTTCGCAGGAGCACCATAATTTCCGTCATTACCTTGGTGAAAATTCTCGGAGAAAATTCTGGAGAGACCAAACGGCAACGTCTGAAATTGGTAATGACAATACTGTACCGCAAATCTTAGGTACGCCTGATGAGGTGGATAAATGAGTACATGAAGGTATGCATCCTTTATGTCCAGAGATATCATAAAATCCCCCCCTTCTAGGCTGGCGATGACCGCTCTTAGCGATTCCATCTTGAACTTGAACCTTTTCAAGTATAGGTTCAGGGATTTTAAATTTAATATGGGTCTGACCAAACCGTCCGGTTTTGGGACTACAAACAGGGTCGAATAATTTCCCTTTCCTTGTTGAAGCAGGGGAACCTTGACCACCACCTGTTGAAGATACAATTTGTGAATTGCATTTAACACTATCTCCCTTTCCTGGGGAGAAGATGGTAGGGCCGATTTGAAAAACCGGCGAGGAGGCACCTCTTCGAATTTCAGCTTGTAACCCTGAGAAACAATTTCTATTGCCTAGGGATCCACCTGCGAATGAACCCAGATGTGGCTGAAAACTCGAAGACGTGCCCCCAACTGGGCGGACTCCTTTAGCGGAGCCCCAGCGTCATGCGGTGGATTTTGTAGAGGCCGGGGAGGACTTCTGTTCCTGGGAACTAGCTGTGTTGTGCAGCTTCTTCCCTCTGCCCTTACCTCTGGCAAGAAAGGACGCACCTCGTACTTTCTTGTTTCTCTGTGATCGAAAGGACTGCATTTGATAATGTGGTGCTTTCTTAGGCTGTGAGGGAATATAAGGCAAAAAATTTGATTTACCAGCTGTAGCTGTGGAGACAAGGTCCGAGAAACCTTCCCCAAACAATTCCTCTCCCCTGTAAGGTAAAACCTCCATATGCCTTTTTGAGTCGGCATCACCTGTCCATTGCCGGGTCCATAGGACTCGTCTAGCAGAAATCGACATAGCGTTTATTCTAGAACCCAGTAGACTAATGTCACTTTGAGCATCTCTCATATATAGGACAGCATCTTTTATATGCCCTATGGTTAATAACATAGCATCCTTATCTAGGGTCTCAATCTCTGCTGATAAGGTATCTGTCCATGCTGCCACCGCGCTACAACCTCGGCCGACGCAATTGCCGGTCTGAGTAAGGTACCAGAATGTGTGTAAATGGACTTTAGGGTAACCTCCTGCTTGCGGTCAGCAGGGTCCCTGATGGTAGCCGTATCCTGGGATGGCAGCGCTACCTTTTTGGATAAGCGTGTCAATGCTTTATCCACCCTAGGGGAGGATTCCCACCGTATCCTGTCCATTGGCGGGAAAGGATACGCCATAAGAATCCTTTTGGGAATCTGCAGCTTTTTGTCTGGAGATTCCCAAGCTTTTTCACATAATTCGTTCAACTCATGTGAGGGGGGAAAGGTTATCTCAGGTTTCTTTCCCTTATACATGTGTACCCTCGTGTCAGGGACAGGGGACTCTGTGATGTGCAAAACATCTTTTATTGCAATAATCATATATCGAATACATTTAGCCAATTTTGGTTGTAACTTTGCATCATCGTAGTCGACACTGGAGTCAGAATCCGTGTCGGTATCTGTGTCAACTATTTGGGATAGTGGGCGCTTTTGAGACCCCGAAGGTCCCTGCGACATAGGGACAGGCATGGGTTGACTCCCTGACTGTTCCCTAGCTTCAGCTTTGTCTAATCTCTTGTGTAATAAGTTTACATTAGCACTTAAAACATTCCACATATCCATCCAGTCAGGTGTCGGCGTTGTCGATGGAGACACCACATTAATTTGCTCCTGCTCCTCTCTAGGAGAGCCTTCTACCTCAGACATGTCGACACACGTGTACCGACACACCATACACTCAGGGAATCCTCTTATCTGAGGACAGTTCCCCAACAAGGCCCTTTGGAGAGACAGAGAGAGAAAGTATGCCAGCACACACCCCAGCGCTATATGACCCAGGAAAAAAACACAATCATTTTATGTTTACCCAGTAGCGCTGTATTTCCATATATATATGCGCCTAATTATGTGCCCCCTCTTCTTTAAGACCCTCTTTCTACCGTGGTATAAGCAGGGGAGAGTCCATGGAGCTTCCCCTCAGTGGTGCTGTGGAGAAAATGGCGCTGGTGAGTGCTGAGGGAGAAGCCCCACCCCCTCAGCGACGGGCTTCTGTCCCGCTCAAATATAGTAAAAAAATGGCGGGGGCTCTTATATATATATACAGTGCCTAGCTGCATATATATTTATTTTGCCAAAGAGAGGTCTATATTGCTGCCCAGGGCGTCCCCCCTGCGCCCTTCACCCTTACACTGACTGCCGTGTGTGAGGTGTATTGGAGCAATGGAGCACAGCTTTACTGCTGTGCGTTACCTCAGTGAAGATCATGAAGTCTTCCGCCGCCTCTGAAGTCTTCTTTTCTTCTCATACTCACCCGGCTTCTATCTTCCGGCTCTGCGAGGGGGACGGCGGCGCGGCTCTGGGACGGACGGCGAGGGTGAGACCTGCGTACCGATCCCTCTGGAGCTAATGCTGTACAGTAGCCTAAGAAGCAGAGCCTATCAACTCACAGAAGTAGGTGTGCATCTCTCCCCTCCGCCCCTCGATGCAGGGAGTCTGTTGCCAGCAGGCTCCCTGAAAATAAAAAAATCTAACAAATATACTTTCTGTCAGGTAACTAAGGAGAGCTCCCTGAAAAGCACCCAGTCTCCTCTGGGCACAGTAGTAAACTGAGGTCTGGAGGAGGGGCATAGAGGGAGGAGCCAGTGCACACCCAGATCTAAAGTCTTTCTTAAAGTGCCCATGTCTCCTGCGGAGCCCGTCTATCCCCCATGGTCCTTACGGAGTCCCCAGCATCCTCTAGGACGTAAGAGAAAAATTATGCTGGCAGAAAAATCCAATTGAGTGATTAAACAGCTCCAGAGCTGCTCTGTAAGGCAAGTAAAAGGGTGTGGGCCCTGCAGCACTACCTGTAGTTTGCATTGTGCATTGGAAGCCTAGTTTGCTGTCTGTTTCCACTTCTTTTTTCTTGAGCCCCTCCCGTCTATACCCTTGTGCACTATCCTGACTTCTCCTCCCGTCTGCTTACTTTGTGCCTTCCAATGCACAATGCAAACTACAGGTAGTGCTGCAGGGCCCACACCCTTTTACTTGCCTTACAGAGCAGCTCTTGAGCTGTTACAGTGCCCAGCTGCTGCAAGAAATCAGCGTGAATGCTTCAGGCGCTGGGGCATGGCCAACATGAGCCCCACACCGAAGGAGGGTGGGGGTGTTTAATGCGAACTAGGGGTCTCGCACAATGCGAACTACAGGTAGTGCTGCAGGGCCCACACCCTTTTACTTGCCTTACAGAGCAGCTCTGGAGCTGTTACAGTGCCCAGCTGCTGCAAGAAATCAGCTTGAATCCTTCAGGGGCTGGGGCATAGCCAACATGAGCCCCACACCGACGGAGGGTGGAGGTGTTTAATGCGAACTAGGGGTCATCCAAGTGCCGCAAAAGGCCGCCATGCCCTGCACGCCCCTTTTCTCTTTTCATATGCAGACGAGGGTTGAAGCCAACTTTGACCCACTGCTTGGATGACATCGCCATATGCAAATCCATCTGCTGCAGGCCTTCCCCCAGGAATGCTTGCACTAGTTGTTGCATTTGGTTTGTTGTTTGGGGGTGCTTCAGTATTAGGCAGCCTTCTGCCCTCCCATGTTCATCTGAAAATATGTGTTCTCCCTGCAGTTGTTGTCCCCAGATGAGAGTTCCCTTGTGCTGCCTCAGTTGTATCTCCTTTACTTGACAGAGATGTGCCTGAGCAGCGGCCCTCCCCAGCCCTATCCCAAATCATACTTATTTTGCATAGGAGATACCATGGTCATGAAGACTGTTCTCCCAGGGTGCGGTTCATTCATTGCATTCTGGGTATGCTGACCCCTGTGATTTCCCCAAATGTGGGAAACTCGACTGCATTATTTAATGCGAACTAGGGGTCATCCAAGCACCGCAAAAGGCCGCCATGCCCTGCATACCCCTTTTCTCTTTTCATAAGCAGACGAGGTTTGAAGCCAACCTTGACCCACTGCTTGGATGACATCACTTGCTGCCTTTCCAATGAAGCAAGTTTAATTTAATAATAGGTGAAAAACCATCCCTACAAAGGTGTTAATCAGATACTTGGCTTTGTGGACACTTTTCAGAGCACAAATTTGTTAGCATAAAAATAAAGCCAGAAAATGAAGAGCTGTTTAATCACTCAATTGGATTTTTCTGCCAGCATATTTCTTTTTCTCTGCAACCCACTGCTAAATTGTGCTTCGTGGCTGTTTTTTTTATAAAATCACTTAATCAAATCTAACTCTGATTACATCAGAGAAGGCCAGGTACCCTACACCATAAGAGGTGGTTTGAAATTTTTACTTGTCTACTTAAAGATCACCAAAATCTGATAACAAGGTCAATTACGTCCCTAGGTGGGATTGAACCACCAACCTTTTGGTTAACAACTGAACACGCTAACTGTTTGTGCCTCAGAGACACTTTGCGAAAGTACATACTGACAAAGGCTAATAAGCATTCATCTAGAACGTTTCCTAGAAAAACTTTAAAAAGTCAATAATCTGGAGAGTTTTTGTAAGATGTTTCTTCCATCAACCAATGAAGAAACACATTGGTACTTTCCCATGATGAGTGAGTGCTTCAGGATCTCTTGCACTTACATGTGCAGCAGAGTACTGTAATGGAAGCATGCTGGGTCCATAACCCAGAGGTAGGCAGATTGAAACTATCCTCTGCTATATGCATTGTTTTTTGTTAATTAAAGTAATCCAAAACTGGGATTGATATTTTTGCTCTTTTATTTTTACTTAAAGTACAATAACTTTTACCATTTTAATTTGTTTTAATAGTATATTGACAGTATTGTTTTCTTTCAAAAATCCACTTAATTTTCTTTACCCTATTATTAAAATGGTAATTGACAAAAACAAACTACATTGTCACCAGAAGAGCAGTACAAAATATACAAGTGATATATTAAAATCATCTTTCCAGCTTTAATTTCAATGATGCCTTGGTGCAACAATTTTGTGAGAAACATCTTCACCCATAAAGAAAGATTTTCTTAATTCCTTACCTGTGTGCTGATTAGATATCACCTTGTTTTCACATTAAACAGACTTCCCCATGAGGAAGCAGCAAGGATGCAGTGACGTTTATGTTTCCTGGTGTCAACCTGTATTATTTCAGTAGACATTGAAATGAGGATGCATCTTGCTGCCTTTCCAATGAAGCAAGTTTAATTTAGTAATAGGTGAAAAACCATTCCTACAAAGGTGTTAATCAGAGACTTGGCTTTGTGGACACTTTTCAGAGAGCAAATTTGTTAGCATAAACATAAAATCAGAAAATGAAGAGCTGTTTAATCACTCAATTGGACTTTTCTGCCAGCATAATTTTTTTTCTCTGCAACCCACTGCTAAATTGTGCTTCCTAGCTGTTTTTTATAAAATCACTTAATCAAATCTAACTCTGATTACATCAGAGAAGGCTGGGTACCCT
The DNA here is from genome assembly GCF_028390025.1 of Pseudophryne corroboree. Lineage (NCBI taxonomy): Eukaryota > Metazoa > Chordata > Amphibia > Anura > Myobatrachidae > Pseudophryne > Pseudophryne corroboree. The sequence goes on along the minus strand of NW_026968120.1, from coordinate 482,238 downwards.
ACACCATAAGAGGGGGTTTGAAATTTTGACTTGTCTACTTAAAGATCACCAAAATCTGATAACAAGGTCAATTACGTCCCTGGGTGGGATTGAATCACCAACCTTTAGGTTAATAGCCATACACACTAACTGATTGCGCCACAGCGACACTTTGCAAAAGTACATACTGACAAAGGCTAATAAGCATTCATCTAGAACGTTTCCTAGAAAAACTTTAAAAAGTCAATAATCTGGAGAATTTTTGTAAGAAACACATTGGTACTTTCCCATGATGAGTGAGTGCTTCAGGATCTCTTGCACTTACATGGGCTATTAACCAAAAGGTTCCCACCCAGTGATGTAATTGACCTTGTGATCAGATTTTGGTGATCTTTAAGTAGACAAGTTAAAATTTCAAACCCCCTCTTATGGTGTAGGGTACCTGGCCTTCTCTGACGTAATCAGAGTTAGATTTAATTAAGGTGCGCAAGGGCATAGAAGGGAGCGGTTTAAGAAAAGAGAAGTGGAAACAGACAGCAAACTAGGCTGGAGAGAGACCTGAGACAAAGAGATCTGAATTATACGAGAGCCGACCAGGGGAAACACAAATTATGCAGTCAAGTTTCCCACATTTGGGGAAATCGCAGGAGCAGCACACCCAGAGTGCAATGGGTGAGCCTTGCCCTGGGAGAAGCACCTTCATGATCATAGTATCTCACCTGGCAGGTAAGTAGGAGTTGGGCTAGTGCTGGGGAGGGTCGCTGCTCGGGTACGCCCCTGTCAAGTGAAGGAGATCCAACTGAGGCAGCACAAGGGAACTCTCGAAAGAAGAACAAGGCTAGAGGAAGATCTGAGACAAAGAAATCTGACTTTTACCAGAGCTGACCAGAGGAAAGCACAAACACAGTCCCCCACTACCACCAGGAAACATTAACGCCACTGCATCCTTGCTGCTTTCTCATGTGGAAGTCTATTTAATGTGAAAACAAGGTGATATCTAATTAGCACACAGAAAAGAAAATTAAGTGAATTTTTGAAAGAAAACAATACTGTCAATATACTATTAAAACAAATTAAAATGGTAAAAGTTATTGTACTTTAAGTAAAAATAAAAGAGCAAAAATGTAAATCCCAGTTTTGGATTACTTTAATTAACAAAAAAAATGCATATAGCAGAGGATAGTTTCAATCTGCCTACCTCTGGGTTATGGACCCAGCATGCTTCCATTACAGTACTCTGCTGCACATGTAAGTGCAAGAGATCCTGAAGCACTCACTCATCATGGGAAAGTACCAATGTGTTTCTTCATTGGTTGATGGAAGAAACATCTTACAAAAATTCTCCACATTAATGACTTTTTAAAATGTTTCTAGGAAACGTTCTAGATGAATGCTTATTAGCCTTTTTCAGTATATGCTTTTGCAAAGTGTCGCTGTGGCGCAATCAGTTAGTGTGTAAGGCTATTAACCAAAAGGTTGGTGGTTCAATCCCACCCAGGGACGTAATTGACCTTGTTATCAGATTTTGGTGATCTTTATGTAGACAAGTCAAAATTTCAAACCCCCTCTTATGGTGTAGGGTACCTGGCCTTCTCTGATGTAATCAGAGTTAGATTTGATTCAGTGATTTTATAAAAACAGCTAGGAAGCACAATTTAGCAGTGGGTTGCAGAGAAAAAGAAATATGCTGGCAAAAAAATCCAATTGAGTGATTAAACAGCTCTTCATTTTCTGGCTTTATTTTTATGCTAACAAATTTGTTCTCTGAAAAGTGTCCACAAAGCCAAGTCTCTGATTAACACCTTTGTGGTGATGGTTTTTCACCTATTACTAAATTAAACTTGCTTCATTGGAAAGGCAGCAAGATGCATCCTCATTTCAATATCTACAGAAATAATACAGGTTGACACCAGGAAACATTAACGCCACTGCATCCTTGCTGCTTTCTCATGTGGAAGTCTGTTTAATGTGAAAACAAGGTGATATCTAATTAGCACACAGGTAAGGAATTAAGAAAATCTTTATTTAAGGGTGAAGATGCTTCTCACAAAATCGTTGCCCCAATGCATCATTGAAATTCAAGCTGGAAAGATGATTTTAATATATCACTTGTACATTTTGTATTGCTCTTCTGGTGACAATGTAGTTTGTTTTTGTCAATTACCATTTTAATAATCGGGTAAAGAAAATTAATTGGATTTTTGAAAGAAAACAATACTGTCAATATACTATTAAAACAAATTAAAATGGTAAAAGTTATTGTACTTTAAGTAAAAATAAAAGAGCAAAAATATCAATCCCAGTTTTGGATTACTTTAATTAACAAAAAAAAATGCATATAGCAGAGGATAGTTTCAATCTGCCTACCTCTGGGTTATGGACCCAGCATGCTTCCATTACAGTACTCTGCTGCACATGTAAGTGCAAGAGGTCTTGAAGCACTCACTTATCATGGGAAAGTACCAATGTGTTTCTTCATTGGTTGATGGAAGAAACATCTTACAAAAACTCTCCACATTATTGACTTTTTAAAATGTTTCTAGGAAACGTTCTAGATGAATGCTTATTAGCCTTTGTCAGTATGTACTTTTGCAAAGTGTCGCTGTGGCGCAATCAGTTAGTGTGTATGGTTATTAACCAAAAGGTTGGTGGTTCAATCCCACCCAGGGACGTAATTGACCTTATTATCAGATTTTGGTGATCTTTAAGTAGACAAGTCAAAATTTCAAACTCCCTGTTATGGTGTAGGGTACCTGGCCTTCTCTGATGTAATCAGAGTTAGATTTGATTCAGTGATTTTATAAAAACAGCTAGGAAGCACAATTTAGCAGTGGGTTGCAGAGAAAAAGAAATATGCTGGCAAAAAAATCCAATTGAGTGATTAAACAGCTCTTTATTTTCTGGCTTTATTTTTATGCTAACAAATTTGTTCTCTGAAAAGTGTCCACAAAGCCAAGTCTCTGATTAACACCTTTGTAGGGATGGTTTTTCACCTATTACTAAATTAAACTTGCTTCATTGGAAAGGCAGCAAGATGCATCCTCATTTCAATGTCTACTGAAATAATACAGGTTGACACCAGGAAACATTAACGCCACTGCATCCTTGCTGCTTTCGCATGTTGAAGTCTGTTTAATGTGAAAACAAGGTGATATCTAATTAGCACACAGGTAAGGAATTAAGAAAATCTTTATTTAAGGGTGAAGGTGTTTCTCACAAAATCGTTACCCCAATGCATCATTGAAATTCAAGCTGGAAAGATGATTTTAATATATCACTTGTACATTTTGTATTGCTCTTCTGGTGACAATGTAGTTTGTTTTTGTCAATTACCATTTTAATAATAGGGTAAAGAAAATTAAGTGGATTTTTGAAAGAAAACAATACTGTCAATATACTATTAAAACAAATTAAAATGGTAAAAGTTATTGCACTTTAAGTAAAAATAAAAGAGCAAAAATATCAATCCCAGTTTTGGATTACTTTAATTAACAAAAAAAAATGCATATAGCAGAGGATAGTTTCAATCTGCCTACCTCTGGGTTATGGGCCCAGCATTTTTCCATTGCAGTACTCTGCTGCACATGTAAGTGCAAGAGATCCTGAAGCACTCACTCATCATGGGAAAGTACCAATGTGTTTCTTCGTTGGTTGATGGAAGAAACATCTTACAAAAACTCTCCAGATTATTGACTTTTTAAAGTTTTTCTAGGAAACGTTCTAGATGAATGCTTATTAGCCTTTGTCAGTATGTACGTTTGTAAAGTGTCTCTGTGGCGCAATCTGTTAGTGTTTGGTTATTAATCAAAGGGTTGGTGGTTCAATCCCACCCAGGGATGTAATTGACCTTGTTATCAGATTTTGGTGATCTTTAAGTAGACAAGTCAAAATTTCAAACCCCCTTCTTATGGTGTAGGGTACCTGGCCTACTCTGATGTAATCAGAGTTAGATTTGAATCAGTGATTTTATAAAAAAAACAGCTAGGAAGCACAATTTAGCAGTGGGTTGCAGAGAAAAAGAAATATGCTGGCAGAAAAATCCAATTGAGTGATTAAACAGCTCTTCATTTTCTGGCTTTATTTTTATGCTAACGAATTTGTTCTCTGAAAAGTGTCCACAAAGCCAAGTATCTGATTAACATATTTGTAGGGATGGTTTTTCACCTATTACTAAATTAAACTTGCTTCATTGGAAAGGCAGCAAGATGCATCCTCATTTCAATATCTACTGAAATAATACAGGTTGACACCAGGAAACATTAACGCCACTGCATCCTTGCTGCTTTCTCATGTGGAAGTCTGTTTAATGTGAAAACAAGGTGATATCTAATTAGCACACAGGTAAGGAATTAAGAAAATCTTTATTTAAGGGTGAAGATGTTTCTCACAAAATCGTTGCCCCAATGCATCATTGAAATTCAAGCTGGAAAGATGATTTTAATATATCACTTGTACATTTTGTATTGCTCTTCTGGTGACAATGTAGTTTGTTTTTGTCAATTACCATTTTAATAATCGGGTAAAGAAAATTAATTGGATTTTTGAAAGAAAACAATACTGTCAATATACTATTAAAACAAATTAAAATGGTAAAAGTTATTGTACTTTAAGTAAAAATAAAAGCTAAAATATCAATCCCAGTTTTGGATTACTTTAATGAACAAAAAAAAAATGCATATAGCAAAGGATAGTTTCAATCTGCCTACCTCTGGGTTATGGGCCCAGCATGCTTCCATTGCAGTACTCTGCTGCACATGTAAGTGCAAGAGATCCTGAAGCACTCACTCATCATGCGAAAGTACCAATGTGTTTCTTCATTGGTTGCTGGAAGAAACATCTTACAAAAACTCTCCAGATTATTGACTTTTTAAAGTTTTTCTAGGAAACGTTCTAGATGAATGCTTATTAGTCTTTGTCAGTATGTACTTTTCGCAAAGTGTCTCTGTGGCGCAATCGGTTAGTGTGTTCAGCTATTAATCAAAAGGTTGGTGGTTCAATCCCATCCAGGGACGTAATTGACCTTGTGATCAGATTTTGGTAATATTTAAGTAGACAAGTCAAAATTGCAAACCCCCTCTTATGGTGTAGGGTACCTGGCCTTCTCTGATGTAATCAGAGTTAGATTTGATTAAGTGATTTTATAAAAAAACAGCTAGGAAGCACAATTTAGCAGTGGGTTGCAGAGAAAAAGAAAAATGCTGGCAGAAAAATCCAATTGAGTGATTAAACAGCTCTTCATTTTCTGGCTTTATTTTTATGATAACAAATTTGTTCTCTGAAAAGTGTCCACATAGCCAAGTATCTGATTAACATCTTTGTAGGGATGGTTTTTCACCTATTACTAAATTAAACTTGCTTCATTGGAAAGGCAGCAAGATGCATCCTCATTTCAATATCTACGGAAATAATACAGGTTGACACCAGGAAACATTAACGCCACTGCATCTTTGCTGTTTTCTCATGTGGAAGTCTGTTTAATGTGAAAACAAGGTGATATCTAATTAGCACACAGGTAAGGAATTAAGAACATCTTTATTTAAGGGTGAAGATGTTTCTCACAAAATCGTTGCCCCAATGCATCATTGAAATTCAAGCTGGAAAGATGATTTTACTATATCACTTGTACATTTTGTATTGCTCTTCTGGTGACAATGTAGTTTGTTTTTGTCAATTACCATTTTAATAATCGGGTAAAGAAAATTAATAAGATTTTTGAAAGAAAACAATACTGTCAATATACTATTAAAACAAATTAAAATGGTAAAAGTTATTGTACTTTAAGTAAAAATAAAAGAGCAAAAATATCAATCCCAGTTTTGGATTACTTTAATTAACAAAAAAAATGCATATAGCAGAGGATAGTTTCAATCTGCCTACCTCTGGGTTATGGGCCCAGCATTTTTCCATTGCAGTACTCTGCTGCACATGTAAGTGCAAGAGATCCTGAAGCACTCACTCATCATGGGAAAGTACCAATGTGTTTCTTCATTGGTTGATGGAAGAAACATCTTACAAAAACTCTCCACATTATTGACTTTTTAAAATGTTTCTAGGAATCGTTCTAGATGAATGCTTATTAGCCTTTGTCAGTATGTTCTTTTGCAAAGTGTCGCTGTGGCGCAAGCAGTTAGTGTGTAAGGCTATTAACCAAAAGGTTGGTGGTTCAATCCCACCAAGGGACTTAATTGACCTTGTTATCAGATTTTGGTGATCTTTAAGTAGACAAGTCAAAATTTCAAACCCCCTGTTATGGTGTAGGGTACCTGGCCTTCTCTAATGTAATCAGAGTTAGATTTGATTCAGTGATTTTATAAAAACAGCTAGGAAGAACAATTTAGCAGTGGGTTGCAGAGAAAAAGAAATATGCTGGCAGAAAAATCCAATTGAGTGATTAAACAGCTCTTCATTTTCTGGCTTTATTTTTATACTAACAAATTTGTTCTCTGAAAAGTGTCCACAAAGCCAAGTCTCTGATTAACACCTTTGTAGGGATGGTTTTTCACCTATTATTAAATTAAACTTGCTTCATTGGAAAGGCAGCAAGTGATGTCATCCAAGCAGTGGGTCAAAGTTGGCTTCAAACCTCGTCTGCTTATGAAAAGAGAAAAGGGGTATGCAGGGCATGGCGGCCTTTTGCGGTGCTTGGATGACCCCTAGTTCGCATTAAATAATGCAGTCGAGTTTCCCACATTTGGGGAAATCACAGGGGTCAGCATACCCAGAATGCAATGAATGAACCGCACCCTGGGAGAACAGTCTTCATGACCATGGTATCTCCGATGCAAAATAAGTATGATTTGGGATAGGGCTGGGGAGGGCCGCTGCTCAGGCACATCTCTGTCAAGTAAAGGAGATTCAACTGAGGCAGCACAAGGGAACTCTCATCTGGGGACAACAACTGCAGGGAGAACACATATTTTCAGATGAACATGGGAGGGCAGAAGGCTGCCTAATACTGAAGCACCCCCAAACAACAAACCAAATGCAACAACTAGTGCAAGCATTCCTGGGGGAAGGCCTGCAGCAGATGGATTTGCATATGGCGATGTCATCCAAGCAGTGGGTCAAAGTTGGCTTCAACCCTCGTCTGCATATGAAAAGAGAAAAGGGGCGTGCAGGGCATGGCGGCCTTTTGCGGCACTTGGATGACCCCTAGTTCGCATTAAACACCTCCACCCTCCGTCGGTGTGGGGCTCATGTTGGCTATGCCCCAGCCCCTGAAGGATTCAAGCTGATTTCTTGCAGCAGCTGGGCACTGTAACAGCTCCAGAGCTGCTCTGTAAGGCAAGTAAAAGGGTGTGGGCCCTGCAGCACTACCTGTAGTTCGCATTGTGCGAGACCCCTAGTTCGCATTAAACACCCCCACCCTCCTTCGGTGTGGGGCTCATGTTGGCCATGCCCCAGCCCCTGAAGCATTCACGCTGATTTCTTGCAGCAGCTGGGCACTGTAACAGCTCAAGAGCTGCTCTGTAAGGCAAGTAAAAGGGTGTGGGCCCTGCAGCACTACCTGTAGTTTGCATTGTGCATTGGAAGGCACAAAGTAAGCAGACGGGAGGAGAAGTCAGGATAGTGCACAAGGGTATAGACGGGAGGGGCTCAAGAAAAAAGAAGTGGAAACAGACAGCAAACTAGGCTTCCAATGCACAATGCAAACTACAGGTAGTGCTGCAGGGCCCACACCCTTTTACTTGCCTTACAGAGCAGCTCTGGAGCTGTTTAATCACTCAATTGGATTTTTCTGCCAGCATAATTTTTCTCTTACGTCCTAGAGGATGCTGGGGACTCCGTAAGGACCATGGGGGATAGACGGGCTCCGCAGGAGACATGGGCACTTTAAGAAAGACTTTAGATCTGGGTGTGCACTGGCTCCTCCCTTTATGCCCCTCCTCCAGACCTCAGTTTACTACTGTGCCCAGAGGAGACTGGGTGCTTTTCAGGGAGCTCTCCTGAGTTTCCTGACAGAAAGTATATTTGTTAGATTTTTTTATTTTCAGGGAGCCTGCTGGCAACAGACTCCCTGCATCGAGGGGCGGAGGGGAGAGATGCACACCTACTTCTGTGAGTTGATAGGCTCTGCTTCTTAGGCTACTGTACAGCATTAGCTCCAGAGGGATCGGTACGCAGGTCTCACCCTCGCCGTCCGTCCCAGAGCCGCGCCGCCGTCCCACTCGCAGAGCCGGAAGTTAGAAGCCGGGTGAGTATGAGAAGAAAAGAAGACTTCAGAGGCGGCGGAAGACTTCATGATCTTCACTGAGGTAACGCACAGCAGTAAAGCTGTGCTCCATTGCTCCAATACACCTCACACACGGCAGTCAGTGTAAGGGTGAAGGGCGCAGGGTGGACGCCCTGGGCAGCAATATAGACCTCTCTTTGGCAAAATAAATATATATGCAGCTAGGCACTGTATATATATATAAGAGCCCCCGCCATTTTTTTACTATATTTGAGCGGGACAGAAGCCCGTCGCTGAGGGGGTGGGGCTTCTCCCTCAGCACTCACCAGCGCCATTTTCTCCACAGCACCGCTGAGGGGAAGCTCCACGGACTCTCCCCTGCTTATACCACGGTAGAAAGAGGGTCTTAAAGAAGAGGGGGGCACATAATTAGGCGCATATGGAAATACAGCGCTACTGGGTAAACATAAAATTATTGTGTTTTTTTCCTGGGTCATATAGCGCTGGGGTGTGTGCTGGCATACTCTCTCTCTCTGTCTCTCCAAAGGGCCTTGTTGGGGAACTGTCCTCAGATAAGAGGATTCCCTGAGTGTATGGTGTGTCGGTACACGTGTGTCGACATGTCTGAGGTAGAAGGCTCTCCTAGAGAGGAGCAGGAGCAAATTAATGTGGTGTCTCCATCGACAACGCCGACACCTGACTGGATGGATATGTGGAATGTTTTAAGTGCTAATGTAAACTTATTACACAAGAGATTAGACAAAGCTGAAGCTAGGGAACAGTCAGGGAGTCAACCCATGCCTGTCCCTATGTCGCAGGGACCTTCGGGGTCTCAAAAGCGCCCACTATCCCAAATAGTTGACACAGATACCGACACAGATTCTGACTCCAGTGTCGACTACGATGATGCAAAGTTACAGCCAAAATTGGCTAAATGTATTCGATATATGATTATTGCAATAAAAGATGTTTTGCACATCACAGAGTCCCCTGTCCCTGACACGAGGGTACACATGTATAAGGGAAAGAAACCTGAGATAACCTTTCCCCCCTCACATGAGTTGAACGAATTATGTGAAAAAGCTTGGGAATCTCCAGACAAAAAGCTGCAGATTCCCAAAAGGATTCTTATGGCGTATCCTTTCCCGCCAATGGACAGGATACGGTGGGAATCCTCCCCTAGGGTGGATAAAGCATTGACACGCTTATCCAAAAAGGTAGCGCTGCCATCCCAGGATACGGCTACCATCAGGGACCCTGCTGACCGCAAGCAGGAGGTTACCCTAAAGTCCATTTACACACATTCTGGTACCTTACTCAGACCGGCAATTGCGTCGGCCGGGGTTGTAGCGCGGTGGCAGCATGGACAGATACCTTATCAGCAGAGATTGAGACCCTAGATAAGGATGCTATGTTATTGACCATAGGGCATATAAAAGATGCTGTCCTATATATGAGAGATGCTCAAAGTGACATTAGTCTACTGGGTTCTAGAATAAACGCTATGTCGATTTCTGCTAGACGAGTCCTATGGACCCGGCAATGGACAGGTGATGCCGACTCAAAAAGGCATATGGAGGTTTTACCTTACAGGGGTGAGGAATTGTTTGGGGAAGGTCTCTCGGACCTAGTCTCCACAGCTACAGCTGGTAAATCAAATTTTTTGCCTTATATTCCCTCACAGCCTAAGAAAGCACCACATTATCAAATGCAGTCCTTTCGATCACAGAGAAACAAGAAAGTACGAGGTGCGTCCTTTCTTGCCAGAGGTAAGGGCAGAGGGAAGAAGCTGCACAACACAGCTAGTTCCCAGGAACAGAAGTCCTCCCCGGCCTCTACAAAATCCACTGCATGACGCTGGGGCTCCACTAAAGGAGTCCGCCCAGTTGGGGGCACGTCTTCGAGTTTTCAGCCACATCTGGGTTCATTCGCAGGTGGATCCCTAGGCAATAGAAATTGTTTCTCAGGGTTACAAGCTGAAATTCGAAGAGGTGCCTCCTCGCCGGTTTTTCAAATCGGCCCTACCATCTTCTCCCCAGGAAAGGGAGATAGTGTTAAATGCAATTCACAAATTGTATCTTCAACATATGCAGATGAGGGTTCCAGCCAACTTTGGCCCACTGCTTGGATGACATCACCGTATGCAAATCCGTCTTCTGCAGACCTTCTCCCAGGAATGCTTGTACTAGTTGTTTCATTTGGTTTGTTGTTTGGGCGTGCTTCAGTATTAGGCAGCCTTCTGCCCTCCCATGTTCATCTGAAAATATGTGTTCTCCCGGCAGTTGTTGTCCCCAGATGAGAGTTCCCTTGTGCTGCCTCAGTTGAATCTCCTTTACTTGACAGAGATGTGCCTGAGCAGCGGCCCTCCCCAGCCCTATCTCAAATCATGCTTATTTTGCATAGGAGATACCATGGTCATAAAGATTGTTCTCCCAGGGCAAGGCTCACCCATTGCACTCTGGGTGTGCTGCTCCTGCGATTTCCCCAAATGTGGGAAACTTGACTGCATAATTTGTGTTTCCCCTGGTCGGCTCTCGTATAATTCAGATCTCTTTGTCTCAGGTCTCTCTCCAGCCTAGTTTGCTGTCTGTTTCCACTTCTGTTTTCTTGAGCCGCTCCCTTCTATGCCCTTGCGCACTATCCTGACTTCTCCCGTCTGCTTACTTTGTGCCTTCCAACGCACAATGCGAACTACAGGTAGTGCTGCAGGGCCCACACTCTTTTACTTGCCGTACAGAGCAGCTCTGGAGCTGTTACAGTGCCCAGCTTCTGCAAGAAATCAGCTTGAATGCTTCAGGGGCTGGGGCATAGCCAACATGAGCCCCACACCGAAGGAGGGTGGAGGTATTTAATGCGAACTAGGGGTCATCCAAGCACCGCAAAAGGCCGCCATGCCCTGCATAACCCTTTTCTCTTTTCATATGCAGATGAGGGTTCCAGCCAACTTTGGCCCACTGCTTGGATGACATCACCGTATGCAAATCCGTCTTCTGCAGACCTTCTCCCAGGAATGCTTTTACTAGTTGTTACATTTGGTTTGTTGTTTGGGGGTGCTTCAGTATTAGGCAGCCTTCTGCCCTCCCATGTTCATCTGAAAATATGTGTTCTCCCTGCAGTTGTTGTCCCCAGATGAGAGTTCCCTTGTGCTGCCTCAGTTGAATCTCCATTACTTGACAGAGATGTGCCTGAGCAGCGGCCCTCTCCAGCCCTATCCCAAATCATACTTATTTTGCATAGGAGTTTCCATGGTCATGAAGATTGTTCTCCCAGGGTGAGGTTCATTCATTGCATTATGGGTATGCTGACCCCTGTGATTTCCCCAAATGTGGGAAACTCGACTGCATTAATTGTGGTAGTGGGGGACTGTGTTTGTGCTTTCCTCTGGTCAGCTCTGGTAAAAGACAGATTCCTTTGTCTCAGATCTTCCTCTAGCCTTGTTCTTTTTTCGAGAGTTTCCTTGTGCTGCCTCAGTTGGATCTCCTTCACTTGACAGGGGGGTGCCCGAGCAGCGACCCTCCCCATCTCTAGCCCAACTCCTACTTACCTGCCAGGTGAGATACTATGATCATGAAGGTGCTTCTCCCAGGGCAAGGCTCACCCATTGCACTCTGGGTGTGCTGCTCCTACGATTTCCCCAAATGTGGGACACTTGACTGCATAATTTGTGTTTCCTCTAGTCGGCTACTCGTATAATTCAGATCTCTTTGTCTCAGGTCTCTCTCCAGCCTAGTTTGCTGTCTGTTTCCACTTCTCTTTTCTTGAGCCGCTGCCTTCTATGCCCTTGTGCACTCTCCTGACTTCTCCTGTCTGCTTACTTTGTGCCTTCCAACGCACAATACAAACTACAGGTAGTGCTGCAGGGCCCACACCCTTTTACTTGCCTTTCAGAGCAGCTCTGGAGCTGTTACAGTGCCCAGCTGCTGCAAGAAATCAGCTTGAATGCTTCAGGGGCTGGGGCATAGCCAACATGAGCCCCACACCGACGGAGGGTGGAGGTGTTTAATGCGAACTAAGGGTCATCCAAGCGCCGCAAAAGGCCGCCATGCCCTGCATACCCCTTTTCTCTTTTCATATGCAGATGAGGGTTCCAGCCAACTTTGGCCCACTGCTTGGATGACATCACCGTATGCAAATCCGTCTTCTGCAGACCTTCCCCCAGGAATGCTTGTACTAGTTGTTGCATTTGGTTTGTTGTTTGGGGTGCTTCAGTATTAGGCAGCCTTCTGCTCTCCCATGTTCATCTGAAAATATGTGTTCTCCCTGCAGTTGTTGTCCCCAGATGAGAGTTCCCTTGTGCTGCCTCAGTTGAATCTCCTTTACTTGACAGAGATGTGCCTGAGCAGCGGCCCTCCCCAGCCCTATCCCAAATCATACTTATTTTGCATAGGAGATACCATGGTCATGAAGATTGTTCTCCCAGGGTGAGGTTCATTCATTGCATTCTGGGTATGCTGACCCCTGTGATTTCCCCAAATGTGGGAAACTCGACTGCATTATTTGTGGTAGTGGGGGACTGTGTTTGTGCTTTCCTCTGGTCAGCTCTGGTAAAAGTCAGATTTCTTTGTCTCAGATCTTCCTCTAGCCTTGTTCTTTTTTCGAGAGTTTCCTTGTGCTGCCTCAGTTGGATCTCCTTCACTTGACAGGGGGGTGCCCGAGCAGCGACCCTCCCCAGCTCAAGCCCAACTCCTACTTACCTGCCAAGTGAGATACTATGATCAGGAAGGTGCTTCTACCAGGGCAAGGCTCACCCATTGCACTCTGGGTGTGCTGCTCCTACGATTTCCCCAAATGTGGGACACTTGACTGCATAATTTGTGTTTCCTCTGGTCGGCTACTTGTATAATTCAGATCTCTTTGTCTCAGGTCTCTCTCCAGCCTAGTTTGCTGTCTGTTTCCACTTCTCTTTTCTTGAGCCCCTGCCTTCTTTGCCCTTGTGCACTCTCCTGACTTCTCCTGTCTGCTTACTTTGTGCCTTCCAACGCACAATGCAAACTACAGGTAGTGCTGCAGGGCCAACACCCTTTTACTTGCCTTACAGAGCAGCTCTGGAGCTGTTACAGTGCCCAGCTGCTGCAAGAAATCAGCTTGAATGCTTCAGGGGCTGGGGCATAGCCAACATGAGCAGCAAGATGCAGCACTGGACTATTAGTAATGTACTGTTGTATGCTGAGCACCACAATGCAGCACAAGACAATGAGCAGTGATACTGAGCACTGATGAGGATACTACTGAGAACTGACACTGAGCAGGAGAGACACACTACTAGTATTACTGAGCAGCAATAAGTAACCACTGATACTGGGCACTGATATTGAGATTTCCACTGAGAGAACATAGCCACGTCCTCTCCGCTCTCTCTTCAATGCACGAGTAAAAATGGCGGCAACGCGCAGCTCTTTATATGGAATCCGAATCTCGCGAGAATCCGACAGCGGGATGATGACATTTTCCCTTGTTCAGGTTTTCCGAGTCAGGCGGGAACAACCGAGCCTGCCTCGGACCAGTGTAAACCACGTGGAGTTCGTCGGGAATTCGGTTCTCGGAGAACCGAACCCGCTCCTCTATATATACTATATTACTATGTTACTGTAGTATACAGAACACCACAATGCAATGAGCAGTGATAGTGAGCACTGATGAGGATACTAGAACTGACACTGAGCAGCAAGATGCAGCACTGGACTATTAGTAATGTACTGTAGTATGCTGAGCACCACAATGCAGCACAAGACAATGAGCAGTGATACTGAGCACTGATGAGGATACTACTGAGAACTGACACTGAGCAGGAGAGACACACTACTAGTATTACTGAGCAGCAATAAGTAACCACTGATACTGAGCACTGATATTGAGATTTCCACTGAGAGAACATAGCCACGTCCTCTCCGCTCTCTCTTCAATGCACGAGTAAAAATGGCAGCAAAGCGCAGCTCTTTATATGGAATCCGAATCTCGCAAGAATCCGACAGCGGGATGATGACATTTTCCCTTGTTCAGGTTTTCCGAGTCAGGCGGGAACAACCGAGCCTGCCTCGGACCAGTGTAAACCACGTGGAGTTCGTGGGGAATTCGGTTCTCGGAGAACCGAACCCGCTCCTCTCTACCTTATACCCATCAATTTTTTTATTTTCAATCTAAGCCCCTGCAGTTTTCTGTAAGCATCTGCTTCGCTATGATGATCAACAAGTCACAAGGGCAAACACTCAGGGCTTGAGGCGTAGATCTTAGGACCAGCTGCTACAAGCATGGCAGAGGTGTCACTATCACTGGTGACACCCAGAGAGGTGGCGAGGGAGATTGTAATGCAGTGCGCGCAGATAAACAGCGCAATGGTAAAAAGGAGGCATGGTTTCATAGGTAGGGGCGTGGCCTGGTGGCCTGAATCTACATTTTGTTGCTCCGGGTGTCCCGGGGGTTGGGGGCTGCACCCGGGGACTAGTGTGTGAGCTGTGCTGGCTCCTGCACAGTGACAGGGCATGGCCACCCAGCATGACGCCTCCCTTCTTGACCATGCTGTAATTGCAGTCGCACTGCAGTTCAGCGTGATCATAAAAAATGGTGTAGGCTCCTGCTGGTGCAGGCTGTAGAGAAAAGCTGCTGTGACCACGCCCCCTGTGTCTCCTCCGTTGCAGACCCCATTTTGAAGCCTTGCCCCCGGACTAAGAGAAAAGTATGCCCTTGCGCACTATCCTGACTTCTCCTCCCGTCTGCTTAATTTGTGCCTTCCAACGCACAATGCGAACAACAGGTGGTGCTGCAGGGCCCACACCCTTTTACTTGCCTTACAGAACAGCTCTGGAGCTGTTACAGTGCCCAGCTGCTGCAAGAAATCAGCTTGAGTGCTTCAGGGGATGGGGCATGGCCAACATGAGCCCCACACCAAAGGAGGGTGGGGATGTTTAATGCGAACTAGGGGTCATCCAAGCACTGCAAAAGGCCGCCATGCCCTGCATGCCCCTTTTCTCTTTTCATATGCAGATGAGGGTTCCAGTCAACTTTGGCCCACTGCTTGGATAACATCACCGTATGCAAATCCGTCTGCTGCAGACCTTCCCCCAGGAGTGCTTGTACTAGTTGTTGCATATGGTTTGATATTTGATGGTGCTTCAGTATTAGGCAGCCTTCCGCCCTCCCATGTTCATCTGAAAAGATGTGGTCTCCCTGCAGTTGTTGTCCCCAGATGAGAGTTCCCTTGTGCTGCCTCAGTTGAATCTCCTTTACTTGACAGAGATGTGCCTGAGCAGCGGCCCTCACCAGCCCTATCCCAAATCATACTTATTTTGCATAGGAGATACCATGGTCATGAAGATTGTTCTCCCAGGGTGAGGTTCATTCATTGCATTCTGGGTATGCTGACCCCTGTGATTTTCCCAAATGTGGGAAACTCGACTGCATATTTGTGGTAGTGGGGGACTGTGTTTGTGCTTTCCTCTGGTCAGCTCTGGTAAAAGTCAGATTTCTTTGTCTCAGATCTTCCTCTAGCCTTGTTCTTCTTTCGAGAGTTCTCTGGTGCTGCCTCAGTTGGATCTCCTTCACTTCACAGGGGGGAACCCGAGCAGCGACCCTCCCCAGCTCTAGCCCAACTCCTACTTACCTGCCAGGTGAGATACTATGATCATGAAGGTGCTTCTCCCAGGGCAAGGCTCAACCATTGCACTCTGGGTGTGCTGCTCCTGCGATTTCCCCAAATGTGGGAAACTTGACTGCATAATTTGTGTTTCCCCTCGTCGGCTCTCGTATAATTCAGATCTCTTTGTCTCAGGTCTCTCTCCAGCCTAGTTTGCTGTCTGTTTCCACTTCTCTTTTCTTGAGCCGCTCCCTTCTATTCCCTTGCGCACTATCCTGACTTCTCCCGTCTGCTTACTTCGTGCCTTCCAACGCACAATTCGAACTACAGGTAGTGCTGCAGGGCCCACACCCTTTTACTTGCCTTACAGAGTAGCTCTGGAGCAGTTACAGTGCCCAGCTGCTGCAAGAAATCAGCTTGAATGCTTCAGGGGCTGGGGCATAGCCAACATGAGCCCCACACCGAAGGAGGGTGGAGGTGTGTAATGCGAACTAGGGGTCATCCAAGCGCTGCAAAAGGCCGCCATGCCCTGCACGCCCCTTTTCTCTTTTCATATGCAGACGAGGGTTGAAGCCAACTTTGACCCACTGCTTGGATGACATCACCATATGCAAATCCATCTGCTGCAGGCCTTCCCCCAGGAATGCTTGCACTAGTTGTTGCATTTGGTTTGTTGTTTGGGGGTGCTTCAGCATTAGGCAGCCTTCTGCCCTCACATGTTCATCTGAAAATATGTGTTCTCCCTGCAGTTGTTGTCCCCAGATGAGAGTTCCCTTGTGCTGCCTCAGTTGAATCTCCTTTACTTGACAGAGATGTGCCTGAGCAGCGGCCCTCCCCAGCCCTATCCCAAATCATACTTATTTTGCATAGGCGATACCATGGTCATGAAGATTTTTCTCCCAGGGTGAGGTTCATTCATTGCATTCTGGGTATGCTGACCCCTGTGATTTCCCCAAATGTGGGAAACTCGACTGCATTATTTGTGGTAGTGGGGGACTGTGTTTGTGCTTTCCTCTGGTCAGCTCTGGAAAAAGTCAGATTTCTTTGTCTCAGATCTTCCTCTAGCCTTGTTCTTCTTTCGAGAGTTCCCTTGTGCTGCCTCAGTTGGATCTCTTTCACTTGACAGGGGGGTGCCCGAACAGCGACCCTCCCCAGCTCTAGCCCAACTCCTACTTACCTGCCAGGTGAGATACTATGATCATGAAGGTGCTTCTCCCAGGGCAAGGCTCACCCATTGCACTCTGGGTGTGCTGCCCCTGCGATTTCCCCAAATGTGGGAAACTTGACTGCATAATTTGTGTTTCCCCTGGTCGGCTCTCGTATAATTCAGATCTCTTTGTCTCAGGTCTCTCTCCAGCCTAGTTTGCTGTCTGTTTCCACTTCTCTTTTCTTCAGCCGCTCCCTTCTATACCCTTGTGCACTATCCTGACTTCTCCTCCCGTCTGCTTACTTTGTGCCTTCCAATGCACAATGCAAACTACAGGTAGTGCTGCAGGGCCCACACCCTTTTACTTGCCTTACAGAGCAGCTCTGGAGCTGTTACAGTGCCCAGCTGCTGCAAGAAATCAGCTTGAATGCTTCAGGGGATGGGGCATGGCCAACATGAGCCCCACACCAAAGGAGGGTGGAGGTGTTTAATGCGAACTAGGGGTCATCCAAGCACCGCAAAAGGCCGCCATGCCCTGCACGCCCCTTTTCTCTTTTCATATGCAGATGAGGGTTGAAGCCAACTTTGACCCACTGCTTGGATGACATCACCGTATGCAAATCCGTCTTCTGCAGAACTTCCCCCAGGAATGCTTGCACTAGTTGTTGCATTTGGTTTGTTGTTTGGGGGTGCTTCAGTATTAGGCAGCCTTCTGCCCTCCCATGTTCATCTGAAAATATGTGTTCTCCCTGCAGTTGTTGTCCCCAGATGAGAGTTCCCTTGTGCTGCCTCAGTTGAATCTCCTTTACTTGACAGAGATGTGCATGAGCAGCGGCCCTCCCCAGCCCTATTCCAAATCATACTTATTTTGCATAGGAGATACCATGGTCATGAAGATTGTTCTCCCAGGGTGAGGTTCATTCATTGCATTTTGGGTATGCTGACCCCTGTGATTTCCCCAAATGTGGGAAACTTGACTGCATTATTTGTGGTAGTGGGGGACTGTGTTTGTGCTTTCCTCTGGTCAGCTCTGGTAAAAGTCAGATTTCTTTGTCTCAGATTTTCCTCTAGCCTTGTTCTTCTTTCGAGAGTTCCATTGTGCTGCCTCAGTTGGATCTCCTTCACTTTACAGGGGGGTACCCGAGCAGCGACCCTCCCCAGCTCTAGCCCAACTCCTACTTACCTGCCAGGTGAGATACTATGATCATGAAGGTGCTTCTCCCAGGGCAAGGCTCACCCATTGCACTCTGGAAGTGCTGCCCCTGCGATTTCCCCAAATGTGGGAAACTTGACTGCATAATTTGTGTTTCCCCTGGTCGGCTCTCGTATAATTCAGATCTATTTGTCTCAGGTCTCTCTCCAGCCTAGTTTGCTGTCTGTTTCCACTTCTCTTTTCTTCAGCCGCTCCCTTCTATACCCTTGTGCACTATCCTGACTTCTCCTCCCGTCTGCTTACTTTGTGCCTTCCAATGCACAATGCAAACTACAGGTAGTGCTGCAGGGCCCACACCCTTTTACTTGCCTTACATAGCAGCTCTGGAGCTGTTACAGTGCCCAGCTGCTGCAAGAAATCAGCTTTAATGCTTCAGGGGATGGGGCATGGCCAACATGAGCCCCACACCAAAGGAGGGGGGAGGTGTTTAATTCGAACTAGGGGTCATCCAAGCACTGCAAAAGGCCGCCATGCCCTGCATGCCCCTTTTCTCTTTTCATATGCAGATGAGGGTTCCAGTCAACTTGGCCCACTGCTTGGATAACATCACCGTATGCAAATCCGTCTGCTGCAGACCTTCCCCCAGGAGTGCTTGTACTAGTTGTTGCATATGGTTTGATATTTGATGGTGCTTCAGTATTAGGCAGCCTTCCGCCCTCCCATGTTCATCTGAAAAGATGTGGTCTCCCTGCAGTTGTTGTCCCCAGATGAGAGTTCACTTGTGCTGCCTCAATTGAATCTCCTTTACTTGACAGAGATGTGCCTGAGCAGCGGCCCTCACCAGCCCTATCCCAAATCATACTTATTTTGCATAGGAGATACCATGGTCATGAAGATTGTTCTCCCAGGGTGAGGTTCATTCATTGCATTCTGGGTATGCTGACCCCTGTGATTTTCCCAAATGTGGGAAACTCGACTGCATTATTTGTGGTAGTGGGGGACTGTGTTTGTGCTTTCCTCTGGTCAGCTCTGGTTAAAGTCAGATTTCTTTGTCTCAGATCTTCCTCTAGCCTTGTTCTTCTTTCGAGAGTTCCCTGGTGCTGCCTCAGTTGGATCTCCTTCACTTCACAGGGGGGAACCCGAGCAGCGACCCTCCCCAGCTCTAGCCCAACTCCTACTTACCTGCCAGGTGAGATACTATGATCATGAAGGTGCTTCTCCCAGGGCAAGGCTCAACCATTGCACTCTGGGTGTGCTGCTCCTGCGATTTCCCCAAATGTGGGAAACTTGACTGCATAATTTGTGTTTCCCCTCGTCGGCTCTCGTATAATTCAGATCTCTTTGTCTCAGGTCTCTCTCCAGCCTAGTTAGCTGTCTGTTTCCACTTCTCTTTTCTTCAGCCGCTCCCTTCTATACCCTTGTGCACTATCCTGACTTCTCCTCCCGTCTGCTTACTTTGTGCCTTCCAATGCACAATGCAAACTACAGGTAGTGCTGCAGGGCCCACACCCTTTTACTTGCCTTACAGAGCAGCTCTGGAGCTGTTACAGTGCCCAGCTGCTGCAAGAAATCAGCTTGAATGCTTCAGGGGCTGGGGCATAGCCAACATGAGCCCCACACCAAAGGAGGGTGGAGGTGTTTAATGCAAACTAGGGGTCAGCCAAGCGCCGCAAAAGGCCACCATGCCCTGCATGCCCCTTTTCTCTTTTCATATGCAGACGAGGGTTGAAGCCAACTTTGACCCACTGCTTGGATGACATCACCATATGCAAATCCATCTGCGGCAGGCCATCCCCCAGGAATGCTTGCACTAGTTGTTGCATTTGGTTTGTTGTTTGGGGGTGCTTCAGTATTAGGCAGCCTTCTGCCCTCCCATGTTCATCTGAAAATATATGTTCTCCCTGCAGTTGTTGTCCCAAGATGAGAGTTCCCTTGTGCTGCCTCAGTTGAATCTCCTTTACTTGACAGAGATGTGCATGAGCAGCGGCCCTCCCCAGCCCTATTCCAAATCATACTTATTTTGCATAGGAGATACCATGGTCATGAAGATTTTTCTCCCAGGGTGAGGTTCATTCATTGCATTTTGGGTATGCTGACCCCTGTGATTTCCCCAAATGTGGGAAACTCGACTGCATTATTTGTGGTAGTGGGAGACTGTGTTTGTGCATTCCTCTGGTCAGCTCTGGTAAAAGTCAGATTTCTTTGTCTCAGATTTTCCTTTAGCCTTGTTCTTCTTTCGAGAGTTCCCTTGTGCTGCCTCAGTTGGATCTCCTTCACTTTACAGGGGGGTACCCGAGCAGCGACCCTCCCCAGCTCTAGCCCAACTCCTACTTACCTGCCAGGTGAGATACTATGATCATGAAGGTGCTTCTCCCAGGGCAAGGCTCACCCATTGTACTCTGGGTGTGCTGCTCCTGCGATTTCCCCAAATGTGGGAAACTTGACTGCATAATTTGTGTTTCCCCTGGTCGGCTCTCGTATAATTCAGATCTCTTTGTCTCAGGTCTCTCTCCAGCCTAGTTTGCTGTCTGTTTCCACTTCTCTTTTCTTCAGCCGCTCCCTTCTATACCCTTGTGCACTATCCTGACTTCTCCTCCCGTCTGCTTACTTTGTGCCTTCCAATGCACAATGCAAACTACAGGTAGTGCTGCAGGGCCCACACCCTTTTACTTGCCTTACAGAGCAGCTCTGGAGCTGTTACAGTGCCCAGCTGCTGCAAGAAATCAGCTTGAATGCTTCAGGGGCTGGGGCATAGCCAACATGAGCCCCACACCGAAGGAGGGTGGAGGTGTTTAATGCAAACTAGGGGTCAGACAAGCGCCGCAAAAGGCCACCATGCCCTGCACGCCCCTTTTCTGTTTTCATATGCAGACGAGGGATGAAGCCAACTTTGACCCACTGCTTGGATGACATTACCATATGCAAATCCGTCTTCTGCAGAACTTCCCCCAGGAATGCTTGCACTAGTTGTTGCATTTGGTTTGTTGTTTGGGGGTGCTTCAGTATTAGGCAGCCTTCTGCCCTCCCATGTTCATCTGAAAATATGTGTTCTCCCTGCAGTTGTTGTCCCCAGATGAGAGTTACCTTGTGCTGCCTCAGTTGAATCTCCTTAACTTGACAGAGATGTGCCTGAGCAGCGGCCCTCCCCAGCTCTATCCCAAATCATACTTATTTTGCATAGGAGATACCATGGTCATGAAGATTATTCTCCCAGGGTGAGGTTCATTCATTGCATTCTGGGTATGCTGACCCCTGTGATTTCCCCAAATGTGGGAAACTTGACTGCTTTATTTGTGGTAGTGGGGGACTGTGTTTGTGTTTTCCTCTGGTCAGCTCTGGTAAAAGTCAGATTTCTTTGTTTCAGATCTTCCTCTAGCCTTGTTCTTCTTTCGAGAGTTCCCTTGTGCTGCCTCAGTTGGATCTCCTTCACTTGACAGGGGGGTGCCCAAGCAGAGACCCTCCCCAGCTCTAGCCCAACTCCTACTTACCTGCCAGGTGAGATACTATGATCATGAAGGTGCTTCTCCCAGGGCAAAGCTCACCCATTGCACTCTGGGTGTGCTGCCCCTGCGATTTCCCCAAATGTGGGAAACTTAACTGCATAATTTGTGTTTCCCCTGGTCGGCTCTCGTATAATTCAGATCTCTTTGTCTCAGGTCTCTCTCCAACCTAGTTTGCTGTCTGTTTCCACTTCTCTTTTCTTCAGCCGCTCCCTTCTATACCCTTGTGCACTATCCTGACTTCTCCTCCCGTCTGCTTACTTTGTGCCTTCCAATGCACAATGCAAACTACAGGTAGTGCTGCAGGGCCCACACCCTTTTACTTGCCTTACAGAGCAGCTCTGGAGATGTTACAGTGCCCAGCTGCTGCAAGAAATCTGCTTGAATGCTTCAGGGGATGGGGCATGGCCAACATGAGCCCCACACCAAAGGAGGGTGGAGGTGTTTAATGCGAACTAGGGGTCATCCAAGCACCGCAAAAGGCCGCCATGCCCTGCACGCTCCTTTTCTCTTTTCATATGCAGATGAGGGTTGAAGCCAACTTTGACCCACTGCTTGGATGACATCACTGTATGCAAATCCGTCTTCTGCAGAACTTCCCCCAGGAATGCTTGCACTAGTTGTTGCATTTGGTTTGTTGTTTGGGGGTGCTTCAGTATTAGGCAGCCTTCTGCCCTCCCATGTTCATCTGAAAATATGTGTTCTCCCTGCAGTTGTTGTCCCCAGATGAGAGTTCCCTTGTGCTGCCTCAGTTGAATCTCCTTTACTTGACAGAGATGTGCATGAGCAGCGGCCCTCCCCAGCCCTATTCCAAATCATACTTATTTTGCATAGGAGATACCATGGTCATGAAGATTGTTCTCCCAGGGTGAGGTTCATTCATTGCATTTTGGGTATGCTGACCCCTGTGATTTCCCCAAATGTGGGAAACTTGACTGCATTATTTGTGGTAGTGGGGGACTGTGTTTGTGCTTTCCTCTGGTCAGCTCTGGTAAAAGTCAGATTTCTTTGTCTCAGATTTTCCTCTAGCCTTGTTCTTCTTTCGAGAGTTCCCTTGTGCTGCCTCAGTTGGATCTCCTTCAGTTTACAGGGGGGTACCCGAGCAGCGATCCTCCCCAGCTCTAGCCCAACTCCTACTTACCTGCCAGGTGAGATACTATGATCATGAAGGTGCTTCTCCCAGGGCAAGGCTCACCCATTGCACTCTGGGTGTGCTGCTCCTGCGATTTCCCCAAATGTGGGAAACTTGACTGCATAATTTGTGTTTCCCCTGGTCGGCTCTCGTATAATTCAGATCTCTTTGTCTCAGGTCTCTCTCCAGCCTAGTTTGCTGTCTGTTTCCACTTCTCTTTTCTTGAGCCGCTCCCTTCTATGCCCTTGCGCACTATCCTGACTTCTCCTCCTGTCCGCTTACTTTGTGCCTTCCAACGCACAATGCGAACTACAGGTAGTGCTGCAGGGCCCACACCCTTTTACTTGCCTTACAGAGCAGCTCTGGAGCTGTTACAGTGCCCAGCTGCTGCAAGAAATCAGCTTGAATGCTTCAGGGGCTGGGGCATGGCCAACATGAGCCCCACACCAAAGGAGGGTGGAGGTGTTTAATGCAAACTAGGGGTCAGCCAAGCGCCGCAAAAGGCCACCATGCCCTGCACGCCCCTTTTCTCTTTTCATATGCAGACGAGGGTTGAAGCCAACTTTGACCCACTGCTTGGATGACATCACCATATGCAAATCCATCTGCGGCAGGCCTTCCCCCAGGAATGCTTGCACTAGTTGTTGCATTTGGTTTGTTGTTTGGGGGTGCTTCAGTATTAGGCAGCCTTCTGCCCTCCCATGTTCATCTGAAAATATATGTTCTCCCTGCAGTTGTTGTCCCCAGATGAGAGTTCCCTTGTGCTGCCTCAGTTGAATCTCCTTTACTTGACAGAGATGTGCATGAGCAGCGGCCCTCCCCAGCCCTATTCCAAATCATACTTATTTTGCATAGGAGATACCATGGTCATGAAGATTTTTCTCCCAGGGTGAGGTTCATTCATTGCATTTTGGGTATGCTGACCCCTGTGATTTCCCCAAATGTGGGAAACTCAACTGCATTATTTGTGGTAGTGGGGGACTGTGTTTGTGCTTTCCTCTGGTCAGCTCTAGTAAAAGTCAGATTTCTTTGTCTCAGATTTTCCTCTAGCCTTGTTCTTCTTTCGAGAGTTCCCTTGTGCTGCCTTAGTTGGATCTCCTTCACTTTACAGGGGGGTACCCGAGCAGCGACCCTCCCCAGCTCTAGCCCAACTCCTACTTACCTGCCAGGTGAGATACTATGATCATGAAGGTGCTTCTCCCAGGGCAAGGCTCACCCATTGTACTCTGGGTGTGCTGCTCCTGCGATTTCCCCAAATGTGGGAAACTTGACTGCATAATTTGTGTTTCCCCTGGTCGGCTCTCGTATAATTGAGATCTCTTTGTCTCAGGTCTCTCTCCAGCCTAGTTTGCTGTCTGTTTCCACTTCTCTTTTCTTCAGCCGCTCCCTTCTATACCCTTGTGCACTATCCTGACTTCTCCTCCCGTCTGCTTACTTTGTGCCTTCCAATGCACAATGCAAACTACAGGTAGTGCTTCAGGGCCCACACCCTTTTACTTGCCTTACAGAGCAGCTCTGGAGCTGTTACAGTGCCCAGCTGCTGCAAGAAATCAGCTTGAATGCTTCAGGGGCTGGGGCATAGCCAACATCAGCCCCACACCGAAGGAGGGTGGAGGTGTTTAATGCAAACTAGGGGTCAGTCAAGCGCCGCAAAAGGCCACCATGCCCTGCATGCCCCTTTTCTGTTTTCATATGCAGACGAGGGTTGAAGCCAACTTTGACCCACTGCTTGGATGACATCACCATATGCAAATCCATCTGCGGCAGGCCTTCCCCCAGGAATGCTTGCACTAGTTGTTGCATTTGGTTTGTTGTTTGGGGGTGCTTCAGTATTAGGCAGCCTTCTGCTGCACCCTGCTTTGGTGTGGGGCTCATGTTGGCCATGCCCCATCCCCTGAAGCATTCAAGCAGATTTCTTGCAGCAGCTGGGCACTGTAACAGCTCCAGAGCTGCTCTGTAAGGCAAGTAAAAGGGTGTGGGCCCTGCAGCACTACCTGTAGTTTGCATTGTGCATTGGAAGGCACAAAGTAAGCAGACGGGAGGAGAAGTCAGGATAGTGCACAAGGGTATAGAAGGGAGCGGCTGAAGAAAAGAGAAGTGGAAACAGACAGCAAACTAGGCTGGAGAGAGACCTGAGACAAAGAGATCTGAATTATACGAGAGCCGACCAGGGGAAACACAAATTATGCAGTCAAGTTTCCCACATTTGGGGAAATCGCAGGGGCAGCACACCCAGAGTGCAATGGGTGAGCCTTGCCCTGGGAGAAGCACCTTCATGATCATAGTATCTCACCTGGCAGGTAAGTAGGAGTTGGGCTAGAGCTGGGGAGGGTCGCTGCTCGGGTTCCCCCCTGTGAAGTGAAGGAGATCCAACTGAGGCAGCACCAGGGAACTCTCGAAAGAAGAACAAGGCTAGAGGAAGATCTGAGACAAAGAAATCTGACTTTTACCAGAGCTGACCAGAGGAAAGCACAAACACAGTCTCCCGCTACCACAAATAATGCAGTCAAGTTTCCCACATTTGGGGAAATCACAGGGGTCAGCATACCCAAAATGCAATGAATGAACCTCACCCTGGGAGAAAAATCTTCATGACCATGGTATCTCCTATGCAAAATAAGTATGATTTGGAATAGGGCTGGGGAGGGCCGCTGCTCAGGCACATCTCTGTCAAGTAAAGGAGATTCAACTGAGGCAGCACAAGGGAACTCTCATCTTGGGACAACAACTGCAGGGAGAACATATATTTTCAGATGAACATGTGAGGGCAGAAGGCTGCCTAATACTGAAGCACCCCCAAACAACAAACCAAATGCAACAACTAGTGCAAGCATTCCTGGGGGAAGGCCTGCAGCAGATGGATTTGCATATGGTGATGTCATCCAAGCAGTGGGTCAAAGTTGGCTTCAACCCTCGTCTGCATATGAAAAGAGAAAAGGGGCGTGCAGGGCATGGCGGCCTTTTGCAGCGCTTGGATGACCCCTAGTTTGCATTACACACCTCCTCCCTCCTTCGGTGTGGGGCTCATGTTGGCTATGCCCCAGCCCCTGAAGCATTCAAGCTGATTTCTTGCAGCAGCTGGGCACTGTAACTGCTCCAGAGCTACTCTGTAAGGCAAGTAAAAGGGTGTGGGCCCTGCAGCACTACCTGTAGTTCGCATTGTGCGTTGGAAGGCACGAAGTAAGCAGACGGCAGAAGTCAGGATAGTGCGCAAGGGCATAGAAGGGAGCGGCTCAAGAAAAGAGAAGTGGAAACAGACAGCAAACTAGGCTGGAGAGAGACCTGAGACAAAGAGATCTGAATTATACGAGAGCCGACGAGGGGAAACACAAATAATGGAGTCAAGTTTCCCACATTTGGGGAAATCGCAGGAGCAGCACACCCAGAGTGCAATGGTTGAGCCTTGCCCTGGGAGAAGCACCTTCATGATCATAGTATCTCACCTGGCAGGTAAGTAGGAGTTGGGCTAGAGCTGGGGAGGGTCGCTGCTCGGGTTCCCCCCTGTGAAGTGAAGGAGATCCAACTGATGCAGCACCAGGGAACTCTCGAAAGAAGAACAAGGCTAGAGGAAGATCTGAGACAAAGAAATCTGACTTTTACCAGAGCTGACCAGAGGAAAGCACAAACACAGTCCCCCACTACCACAAATAATGCAGTCGAGTTTCCCACATTTGGGAAAATCACAGGGGCCAGCATACCCAGAATGCAATGAATGAACCTCACCCTGGGAGAACAATCTTCATGACCATGGTATCTCCTATGCAAAATAAGTATGATTTGGGATAGGGCTGATGAGGGCCGCTGCTCAGGCACATCTCTGTCAAGTAAAGGAGATTCAACTGAGGCAGCACAAGGGAACTCTCATCTGGGGACAACAACTGCAGGGAGACGACATCTTTTCAGATGAACATGGGAGGGCGGAAGGCTGCCTAATACTGAAGCACCATCAAATATCAAACCATGGCCCTCATTCCGAGTTGATCGCTCGCAATGCGATTTTAGCAGAGTTACACACACTAAGCCGCCGCCTACTGGGAGTGAATCTTAGCTTATTGCGATTACAAACTACTTAGCAGTTTCAGAGTAGCTTCAGACTTACTCGGCATCTGCGATCAGTTCAGTGCTTGTCGTTCCTGGTTTGACGTCACAAACACTCCCAGAGTTCGCCCAGACACTCCCCCGTTTCTCCGGCCACTCCTGCGTTTTTTCCGGAAACTGTAGCGTTTTTTCCCACACGCCCATAAAACGGCCTGTTTCCGCCCAGTAACACCCATTTCCTGTCAATCACATTACGATCGCCGGAGCGAAGAAAAAGCCGTGAGTAAAAATACTTTCTTCATTGTAAAATTACTTGGCGCAGTCGCAGTGCGAATATTGCGCATGCGTACTAAGCAGAATTTCACTGCGATGCGATGAAATTTACAGAGCGAACGACTCGGAATGAGGGCCCATATGCAACAACTAGTACAAGCACTCCTGGGGGAAGGTCTGCAGCAGACGGATTTGCATACGGTGATGTTATCCAAGCAGTGGGCCAAAGTTGACTGGAACCCTCATCTGCATATGAAAAGAGAAAAGGGGCATGCAGGGCATGGCGGCCTTTTGCAGTGCTTGGATGACCCCTAGTTCGCATTAAACACCCCCACCCTCCTTTGGTGTGGGGCTCATGTTGGCCATGCCCCATCCCCTGATGCATTCAAGCTGATTTCTTGCAGCAGCTGGGCACTGTAACAGCTCCAGAGCTGTTCTGTAAGGCAAGTAAAAGGGTGTGGGCCCTGCAGCACCACCTGTTGTTCGCATTGTGCGTTGGAAGGCACAAATTAAGCAGACGGGAGGAGAAGTCAGGATAGTGCGCAAGGGCATTCTTTTCTCTTAGTCCGGGGGCAAGGCTTCAAAATGGGGTCTGCAACGGAGGAGACACAGGGGGCGTGGTCACTAGAGATGAGCGCCGGAAATTTTTCGGGTTTTGTGTTTTGGTTTTGGGTTCGGTTCCGCGGCCGTGTTTTGGGTTCGACCGCGTTTTGGCAAAACCTCACCGAATTTTTTTTGTCGGATTCGGGTGTGTTTTGGATTCGGGTGTTTTTTTCCAAAAAACCTAAAAAACAGCTTAAATCATAGAATTTGGCGGTCATTTTGATCCCAAAGTATTATTA
Organism: Pseudophryne corroboree; assembly: GCF_028390025.1. Taxonomy (NCBI): domain Eukaryota; kingdom Metazoa; phylum Chordata; class Amphibia; order Anura; family Myobatrachidae; genus Pseudophryne; species Pseudophryne corroboree. The sequence goes on along the minus strand of NW_026968120.1, from coordinate 454,431 downwards.
ACCTCAAAAACCATAATTTCCACTCATTTTCAGTCTATTCTGAATACCTCACACCTCACAATATTATTTTTAGTCCTAAAATTTGCACCGAGGTCGCTGTGTGAGTAAGATAAGCGACCCTAGTGGCCGACACAAACACCGGGCCCATCTAGGAGTGGCACTGCAGTGTCACGCAGGATGGCCCTTCCAAAAAACCCTCCCCAAACAGCACATGACGCAAAGAAAAAAAGAGGCGCAATGAGGTAGCTGTGTGAGTAAGATTAGCGACCCTAGTGGCCGACACAAACACCGGGCCCATCTAGGAGTGGCACTGCAGTGTCACGCAGGATGTCCCTTCCAAAAAACCCTCCCCAAACAGCACATGACGCAAAGAAAAAAAGAGGCGCAATGAGGTAGCTGTGTGAGTAAGATAAGCGACCCTAGTGGCCGACACAAACACCGGGCACATCTAGGAGTGGCACTGCAGTGTCACGCAGGATGTCCCTTCCAAAAAACCCTCCCCAAACAGCACATGACGCAAAGAAAAAGAAAAGAAAAAAGAGGTGCAAGATGGAATTGTCCTTGGGCCCTCCCACCCACCCTTATGTTGTATAAACAGGACATGCACACTTTAACCAACCCATCATTTCAGTGACAGGGTCTGCCACACGACTGTGACTGATATGACGGGTTGGTTTGGACCCCCACCAAAAAAGAAGCAATTAATCTCTCCTTGCACAAACTGGCTCTACAGAGGCAAGATGTCCACCTCATCATCATCCTCCGATATATCACCGTGTACATCCCCCTCCTCACAGATTATCAATTTGTCCCCACTGGAATCCACCATCTCAGCTCCCTGTGTACTTTGTGGAGGCAATTGCTGCTGGTCAATGTCTCCACGGAGGAATTGATTATAATTCATTTTAATGAACATCATCTTCTCCACATTTTCTGGATGTAACCTCGTACGCCGATTGCTGACAAGGTGAGCGGCGGCACTAAACACTCTTTCGGAGTACACACTTGTGGGAGGGCAACTTAGGTAGAATAAAGCCAGTTTGTGCAAGGGCCTCCAAATTGCCTCTTTTTCCGGCCAGTATAAGTACGGACTGTGTGACGTGCCTACTTGGATGCGGTCACTCATATAATCCTCCACCATTCTTTCAATGGGGAGAGAATCATATGCAGTGACAGTAGACGACATGTCCGTAATCGTTGTCAGGTCCTTCAGTCCGGACCAGATGTCAGCATCAGCAGTCGCTCCAGACTGCCCTGCATCACCGCCAGCGGGTGGGCTCGGAATTCTGAGCCTTTTCCTCGCACCCCCAGTTGCGGGAGAATGTGAAGGAGGAGATGTTGTTGACAGGTCGCGTTCCGCTTGACTTGACAATTTACTCGCCAGCAGGTGTTTGAACCCCAGCAGACTTGTGTCTGCCGGAAAGAGAGATCCAAGGTAGGCTTTAAATCTAGGATCGAGCACGGTGGCCAAAATGTAGTGCTCTGATTTCAACAGATTGACCACCCGTGAATCCTTGCTAAGCGAATTAAGGGCTCCATCCACAAGTCCCACATGCCTAGCGGAATCGCTCCGTGTTAGCTCCTCCTTCAATGTCTCCAGCTTCTTCTGCAAAAGCCTGATGAGGGGAATGACCTGACTCAGGCTGGCAGTGTATGAACTGACTTCACGTGTGGCAAGTTCAAAGGGCATCAGAACCTTGCACAACGTTGAAATCATTCTCCACTGCGCTTGAGACAGGTGCATCCCACCTCCTATATCGTGCTCAATTGTATAGGCTTGAATGGCCTTTTGCTGCTCCTCCAACCTCTGAAGCATATACAGGGTTGAATTCCACCTCGTTACCACTTCTTGCTTCAGATGATGGCAGGGCAGGTTCAGTAGTTTTTGGTGGTGCTCCAGTTTTCTGTACGTGGTGCCTGTACGCCGAAAGTGTCCCGCAATTCTTCTGGCCACCGACAGCATCTCTTGCACGCCCCTGTCGTTTTTTAAAAAATTCTGCACCACCAAATTCAAGGTATGTGCAAAACATGGGACGTGCTGGAATTGGCCCAGATTTAATGCACACACAATATTGCTGGCGTTGTCCGATGCCACAAATCCACAGGAGAGTCCAATTGGGGTAAGCCATTCCGCGATGATCTTCCTCAGTTGCCGTAAGAGGTTTTCAGCTGTGTGCGTATTCTGGAAACCGGTGATACAAAGCGTAGCCTGCCTAGGAAAGAGTTGGCGTTTGCGAGATGCTGCTACTGGTGCCGCTGCTGCTGTTCTTGCGGCGGGAGTCCATACATCTACCCAGTGGGCTGTCACAGTCATATAGTCCTGACCCTGCCCTGCTCCACTTGTCCACATGTCCGTGGTTAAGTGGACATTGGGTACAACTGCATTTTTTAGGACACTGGTGAGTCTTTTTCTGACGTCCGTGTACATTCTCGGTATCGCCTGCATAGAGAAGTGGAACCTAGATGGTATTTGGTAACGGGGGCACACTACCTCAAGAAATTGTCTAGTTCCCTGTGAACTAACGGCGGATACCGGACGCACGTCTAAAACCAACATAGTTGTCAAGGCCTCAGTTATCCGCTTTGCAACAGGATGACTGCTGTGATATTTCATCTTCCTCGCAAAGGACTGTTGGACAGTCAATTGCTTGGTGGAAGTAGTAAAAGTGTGCTTACGACTTCCCTTCTGGGATGACCATCGACTCCCAGCAGCAACAACAGCAGCGCCAGCAGCAGTAGGCGTTACACGCAAGGATGCATCGGAGGAATCCCAGGCAGGAGAGGACTCGTCAGAATTGCCAGTGACATTGCCTGCAGGACTATTGGCATTCCTGGGGAAGGAGGAAATTGACACTGAGGGAGTTGGTGGGTGGTTTGCGTGAGCTTGGTTACAAGAGGAAGGGATTTACTGGTCAGTGGACTGCTTCCGCTGTCACCCAAAGTTTTTGAACTTGTCACTGACTTATTATGAATGCGCTGCAGGTGACGTATAAGGGAGAATGTTCCGAGGTGGTTAACGTCCTTACCCCTACTTATTACAGCTTGACAAAGGGAACACACGGCTTGACACCTGTTGTCCGCATTTCTGGTGAAATACTTTCACACCGAAGAGCTGATTTTTTTGGTATTTTCACCAGGCATGTCAACGGCCATATTCCTACCACGGACAACAGGTGTCTCCCCGGGTGCCTGACTTAAACAAACCACCTCACCATCAGAATCCTCCTGGTCAATTTCCTCCCCAGCGCCAGCAACACCCATATCCTCCTCATCCTGGTGTACTTCAACACTGACATCTTCAATCTGACTATCAGGAACTGGACTGCGGGTGCTCCTTCCATCACTTGCAGGGGGCGTGCAAATGGTGGAAGGCGCATGCTCTTCACGTCCAGTGTTGGGAAGGTCAGGCATCGCAACCGACACAATTGGAGTCGGACTCTCCTTGTGGATTTGGGATTTCGAAGAACGCACAGTTCTTTACGGTGCTACTGCTTTTGCCAGCTTTAGTCTTTTCATTTTTCTAGCGAGAGGCTGAGTGCTTCCATCCTCATGTGAAGCTGAACCACTAGCCATGAACATAGGCCAGGGCCTCAGCCGTTCCTTGCCACTCCGTGTGGTAAATGGCATATTGGCAAGTTTACGCTTCTCCTCCGACAATTTTATTTTAGGTTTTGGAGTCCTTTTTTTACTGATATTTGGTGTTTTGGATTTGACATGCTCTGTACTATGACATTGGGCATCGGCCTTGGCAGACGACGTTGCTGGCATTTCATCGTCTCGGCCATGACTAGTGGCAGCAGCTTCAGCACGAGGTGGAAGTGGATCTTGATCTTTCCCTAATTTTGGAACCTCAACATTTTTGTTCTCCATATTTTAATAGGCACAACTAAAAGGCACCTCAGGTAAACAATGGAGATGGATGGATTGGATACTAGTATACAATTATGGACGGGCTGCCGAGTGCCGACACAGAGGTAGCCACAGCCGTGAACTACCGCACTGTACTGTGTCTGCTGCTAATATATAGACTGATTGATAAAGAGATAGTATACTCGTAACTAGTATGTATGTATAAAGAAAGAAAAAAAAACCACGGTTAGGTGGTATATACAATTATGGACGGGCTGCCGAGTGCCGACACAGAGGTAGCCACAGCCGTGAACTACCGCACTGTACTGTGTCTGCTGCTAATATAGACTGGTTGATAAAGAGATAGTATACTCGTAACTAGTATGTATGTATAAAGAAAGAAAAAAAACCACTGTTAGGTGGTATATACAATTATGGACGGGCTGCCGAGTGCCGACACAGAGGTAGCCACAGCCGTGAACTACCGCACTGTACTGTGTCTGCTGCTAATATAGACTGGTTGATAAAGAGATAGTATACTCGTAACTAGTATGACTATAAAGAAAGAAAAAAAAACCACGGTTAGGTGGTATATACAATTATGGACGGGCTGCCGAGTGCCGACACAGAGGTAGCCACAGCCGTGAACTACCGCACTGTACTGTGTCTGCTGCTAATATATAGACTGGTTGATAAAGAGATAGTATACTCGTAACTAGTATGTATGTATAAAGAAAGAAAAAAAAACCACGGTTAGGTGGTATATACAATTATGGACGGGCTGCCGAGTGCCGACACAGAGGTAGCCACAGCCGTGAACTACCGCACTGTACTGTGTCTGCTGCTAATATAGACTGGTTGATAAAGAGATAGTATACTCGTAACTAGTATGTATGTATAAAGAAAGAAAAAAAAAACCACGGTTAGGTGGTATATACAATTATGGACGGGCTGCCGAGTGCCGACACAGAGGTAGCCACAGCCGTGAACTACCGCACTGTACTGTGTCTGCTGCTAATATAGACTGGTTGATAAAGAGATAGTATACTCGTAACTAGTATGACTATAAAGAAAGAAAAAAAAAACACGGTTAGGTGGTATATACAATTATGGACGGGCTGCCGAGTGCCGACACAGAGGTAGCCACAGCCGTGAACTACCGCACTGTACTGTGTCTGCTGCTAATATAGACTGGTTGATAAAGAGATAGTATACTACTAATATTATATATACTGGTGGTCAGGTCACTGGTCACTAGTCACACTGGCAGTGGCACTCCTGCAGCAAAAGTGTGCACTGTTTAATTTTAATATAATATTATGTACTCCTGGCTCCTGCTATAACCTATAACTGGCACTGCAGTGCTCCCCAGTCTCCCCCACAATTATAAGCTGTGTGAGCTGAGCACAGTCAGATATATATATACATTGATGCAGCACACTGGGCTGAGCAGTGCACACAGATATGGTATGTGACTGAGTCACTGTGTGTATCGTTTTTTTCAGGCAGAGAACGGATATATTAAATAAAACAAACAACTGCACTGTCTGGTGGTCACTGTGGTCGTCAGTCACTAAACTCTGCACTCTCTTCTACAGTATCACAGCCTCAGGTCAATCTCTCTCTCTCTCAACCCTAATCTAAATGGAGAGGACGCCAGCCACGTCCTCTCCCTATCAATCTCAATGCACGTGTGAAAATGGCGGCGACGCGCGGCTCCTTATATAGAATCCGAGTCTCGCGAGAATCCGAAAGCGTCATGATGACGTTCGGGCGCGCTCGGGTTAACCGAGCAAGGCGGGAGGATCCGAGTCTGCTCGGACCCGTGAAAAAAACATGAAGTTCGTGCGGGTTCGGATTCAGAGAAACCGAACCCGCTCACCTCTAGTGGTCACAGCAGCTTTTCTCTACAGTCTGCACCAGCAGGAGCCTACACCATTTTTTATGATCACGCTGAACTGCAGTGCGACTGCAATTACAGCATGGTCAAGAAGGGAGGCGTCATGCTGGGTGGCCATGCCCTGTCACTGTGCAGGAGCCAGCACCGCTCACACACTAGTCCCCGGGTGCAGCCCCCAACCCCCGGGACACCCGGAGCAACAAAATGTAGATTCAGGCCACCAGGCCACGCCCCTACCTATGAAACCATGCCTCCTTTTTACCATTGCGCTGTTTATCTGCGCGCACTGCATTACAATCTCCCTCGCCACCTCTCTGGGTGTCACCAGTGATAGTGACACCTCTGCCATGCTTGTAGCAGCTGGTCCTAAGATCTACGCCTCAAGCCCTGAGTGTTTGCCCTTGTGACTTGTTGATCGTCATAGCGAAGCAGATGCTTACAGAAAACTGCAGGGGCTTAGATTGAAAATAAAAAAAATTGATGGGTATAAGGTAGAGAGGAGCGGGTTCGGTTCTCCGAGAACCGAATTCCCCACGAACTCCACGTGGTTTACACTGGTCCGAGGCAGGCTCGGTTGTTCCCGCCTGACTTGGAAAACCTGAACAAGGGAAAATGTCATCATCCCGCTGTCAGATTCTCGTGAGATTCGGATTCCATATAAAGAGCTGCGCGTTGCTGCCATTTTTACTCGTGCATTGAAGAGAGAGCGGAGAGGACGTGGCTATGTTCTCTCAGTGGAAATCTCAATATCAGTGCTCAGTATCAGTGGTTACTTATTGCTGCTCAGTAATACTAGTAGTGTGTCTCTCCTGCTCAGTGTCAGTTCTCAGTAGTATCCTCATCAGTGCTCAGTATCACTGCTCATTGTCTTGTGCTGCATTGTGGTGCTCAGCATACTACAGTACATTACTAATAGTCCAGTGCTGCATCTTGCTGCTCAGTGTCAGTTCTAGTATCCTCATCAGTGCTCACTATCACTGCTCATTGCATTGTGGTGTTCTGTATACTACAGTAACATAGTAATATAGTATATATAGAGGAGCGGGTTCGGTTCTCCGAGAACCGAATTCCCCACGAACTCCACGTGGTTTACACTGGTCCGAGGCAGGCTCGGTTGTTCCCGCCTGACTCGGAAAACCTGAACAAGGGAAAATGTCATCATCCCGCTGTCGGATTCTCGCGAGATTCGGATTCCATATAAAGAGCTGCGCGTTGCCGCCATTTTTACTCGTGCATTGAAGAGAGAGCGGAGAGGACGTGGCTATGTTCTCTCAGTGGAAATCTCAATATCAGTGCTCAGTATCAGTGGTTACTTATTGCTGCTCAGTAATACTAGTAGTGTGTCTCTCCTGCTCAGTGTCAGTTCTCAGTAGTATCCTCATCAGTGCTCAGTATCACTGCTCATTGTCTTGTGCTGCATTGTGGTGCTCAGCATACTACAGTACATTACTAATAGTCCAGTGCTGCATCTTGCTGCTCAGTGTCAGTTCTAGTATCCTCATCAGTGCTCACTATCACTGCTCATTACATTGTGGTGTTCTGTATACTACAGTAACATAGTAATATAGTAACATATAGTAACATAGTTTTTGAGGTTGAATAGAGGCAAATTGCCCATCGTGTTCAACCTGTTTTAAGTTGTGATGATTCTACATACTTGCTGAATAATGTTTTATGACTAGTTAGCTACTATAACTCATGTTACCCCCGGATTAACCATGTTGATATTTTAAGTATTATAACCTTGGATAGCTTTTTCATTCAGAAATGTATCCATTCCTTTTTTAAATCCAATTACAGAGTCCGCCATTACCACCTTCCCTGGCAGGGAATTCCACATCCTGATTGCCCTAACAGTGAAGATCATAGTATCTCACCTGGCAGGTAAGTAGGAGTTGGGCTAGAGCTGTGGAGGATTGCTGCTCGGGCACCCCCTGTCAAGTGAAGGAGATCCAACTGAGGCAGCACAAGGGAACTCTCGAAAGAAGAACAAGGCTAGAGGAAGATCTGAGACAAAGAAATCTGACTTTTACCAGAGCTGACCAGGGGAAAGCACAAACACAGTCCCCCACTACCACAAATAATGCAGTCGAGTTTCCCACATTTGGGGAAATCACAGGGGTCAGCATACCCAGAGTGCAATGAATGAACCTCACCCTGGGAGAACAATTTTCATGACCATGGTATCTCCTATGCAAAATAAGTATGATTTGGGATAGGGCTGGGGAGGGCCGCTGCTCAGGCACATCTCTGTCAAGTAAAGGAGATTCAACTGAGGCAGCACAAGGGAACTCTCATCTGGGGACAACAACTGCAGGGAGAACACATATTTTCAGATGAACATGGGAGGGCAGAAGGCTGCCTAATACTGAAGCACCCCCAAACAACAAACCAAATGCAACTACTAATGCAAGCATTCCTGGGGGAAGGCCTGCAGCAGACGGATTTGCATATGGTGATGTCATCCAAGCAGTGGGTCAAAGTTGGCTTCAACCCTCGTCTGCATATGAAAATAAAAAAGGGGTGTGCAGGGCATGGCGGCCTTTTGCGGCGCTTGGATGACCCCTAGTTCGCATTAAACACCTCCACCCTCCTTCGGTGTGGGGCTCATGTTGGCTATGCCCCAGCCCCTGAAGCATTCAAGCTGATTTCTTGCAGCAGCTGGGCACTGTAACAGCTCCAGAGCTGCTCTGTAAAGCAAGTAAAAGGGTGTGGGCCCTGCAGCACTACCTGTAGTTTGCATTGTGCGTTGGAAGGCACAAAGTAAGCAGACGGGGAAGTCAGGATAGTGCACAAGGGCATAGAAGGGAGCGGCTCAAGAAAAGAGAAGTGGAAACAGACAGCAAACTAGGCTGGAGAGAGACCTGAGACAAAGAGATCTGAATTATACGAGAGCCGACCAGAGGAAACACAAATTATGTAATCAAGTGTCCCACATTTGGGGAAATCGTAGGAGCAGCACACCCAGAGTGCATTGGGTGAGCCTTGCCCTGGGAGAAGCACCTTCCTGATCATAGTATCTCACCTGGCAGGTAAGTAGGAGTTGGGCTAGAGCTGGGGAGGGTCGCTGTACGGGCACCCCCCTGTCAAGTGAAGGAGATCCAACTGAGGCAGCACAAGGAAACTCTCGAAAAAAGAACAAGGCTAGATGAAGATCTGAGACATAGAAATCTGACTTTTACCAGAGCTGACCAGAGGAAAGCACAAACACAGTCCCCCACTACAACAAATAATGCAGTCGAGTTTCCCACATTTGGGGAAATCACAAGGGTCAGCATACCCAGAATGCAATGAATGAACCTCACCCTGGGAGATCAATCTTCATGATAATGGTATCTCCTATGCAAAATAAGTATGATTTGGGATAGGGCTGGGGAGGGCCGCTGCTCAGGCACATCTCTGTCAAGTAAAGGAGATTCAACTGAGGCAGCACAAGGGAACTCTCATCTGGGGACAACAACTGCAGGGAGAACACATATTTTCAGATGAACATGGGAGGGCAGAAGGCTGCCTAATACTGAAGCACCCCCAAACAACAAACCAAATGCAACTACTAATGCAAGCATTCCTGGGGGAAGGCCTGCAGCAGACGGATTTGCATATGGTGATGTCATCCAAGCAGTGGGTCAAAGTTGGCTTCAACCCTCGTCTGCATATGAAAATAAAAAAGGGGTGTGCAGGGCATGGCGGCCTTTTGCGGCGCTTGGATGACCCCTAGTTCGCATTAAACACCTCCACCCTCCTTCGGTGTGGGGCTCATGTTGGCTATGCCCCAGCCCCTGAAGCATTCAAGCTGATTTCTTGCAGCAGCTGGGCACTGTAACAGCTCCAGAGCTGCTCTGTAAAGCAAGTAAAAGGGTGTGGGCCCTGCAGCACTACCTGTAGTTTGCATTGTGCGTTGGAAGGCACAAAGTAAGCAGACGGGGAAGTCAGGATAGTGCACAAGGGCATAGAAGGGAGCGGCTCAAGAAAAGAGAAGTGGAAACAGACAGCAAACTAGGCTGGAGAGAGACCTGAGACAAAGAGATCTGAATTATACGAGAGCCGACCAGAGGAAACACAAATTATGTAATCAAGTGTCCCACATTTGGGGAAATCGTAGGAGCAGCACACCCAGAGTGCATTGGGTGAGCCTTGCCCTGGGAGAAGCACATTCCTGATCATAGTATCTCACCTGGCAGGTAAGTAGGAGTTGGGCTAGAGCTGGGGAGGGTCGCTGTACGGGCACCCCTCTGTCAAGTGAAGGAGATCCAACTGAGGCAGCACAAGGAAACTCTCGAAAAAAGAACAAGGCTAGATGAAGATCTGAGACATAGAAATCTGACTTTTACCAGAGCTGACCAGAGGAAAGCACAAACACAGTCCCCCACTACAACAAATAATGCAGTCGAGTTTCCCACATTTGGGGAAATCACAGGGGTCAGCATACCCAGAATGCAATGAATGAACCTCACCCTGGGAAATCAATCTTCATGATAATGGTATCTCCTATGCAAAATAAGTATGATTTGGGATAGGGCTGGGGAGGGCCGCTGCTCAGGCACATCTCTGTCAAGTAAAGGAGATTCAACTGAGGCAGCACAAGGGAACTCTCATCTGGGGACAACAACTGCAGGGAGAACACATATTTTCAGATGAAAATGGGAGAGCAGAAGGCTGCCTAATACTGAAGCACCCCCAAACAACAAACCAAACGCAACAACTAGTACAAGCATTCCTGGGAAAAGGTCTGCAGAAGACGGATTTGCATACGGTGATGTCATCCAAGCAGTGGGCCAAAGTTGGCTGGAACCCTCATCTGCATATGAAAAGTGAAAAGGGGTATGCAGGGCATGGCGGCCTTTTGCGGTGCTTGGATGACCCTTAGTTTGCATTAAACACCTCCACCCTCCGTCGGTGTGGGGCTCATGTTGGCTATGCCCCAGCCCCTGAAGCATTCAAGCTGATTTCTTGCAGCAGCTGGGCACTGTAACAGCTCCAGAGCTGCTCTGTAAGGCAAGTAAAAGGGTGTGGGCCCTGCAGCACTACCTGTAGATTGCATTGTGCATTGGAAGGCACAAAGTAAGCAGACAGGAGGAGATGTCAGGATAGTCCACAAGGGTATTGAAGGGAGGGGCTTAAGAAAAAAGAAGTGGAAACAGACAGCAAACTAGGCTGGAGAGAGACCTGAGACAAAGAGATCTGAATTATATGAGAGCCGACCAGGGGAAACACAAATTATGCAGTCAAGTTTCCCACATTTGGGGAAATCGCAGGGGCAGCACACCCAGAGTGCATTGGGTGAGCCTTGCCCTGGGAGAAGCACCTACATGATCATAGTATCTCACCTGGCAGGTAAGTAGGAGTTGGGCTAGAGCTGGGGAGGGTCGCTGCTCGGGCACCCCCCTGTCAAGTGAAGGAGATCCAACTGAGGCAGCACAAGGGAACTCTCGAAAGAAGAACAAGGCTAGAGGAAGATCTGAGACAAAGAAATCTGACTTTTACCAGAGCTGACCAGAGGAAAGCACAAACACAGTCCCCCACTACCACAAATAATGCAGTTGAGTTTCCCACATTTGGGGAAATCACAGGGGTCAGCATACCCAGAATGCAATGAATGAACCTAACCCTGGGAGAACAATCTTCATGACCATGGTATCTCCTATGCAAAATAAGTATGATTTGGGATAGGGCTGGGGAGGGCCGCTGCTCAGGCACATCTCTGTCAAGTAAAGGAGATTCAACTGAGGCAGCACAAGGGAACTCTCATCTGGGGACAACAACTGCAGGGAGAACACATATTTTCAGATGAACATGGGAGGGCAGAAGGCTACCTAATACTGAAGCACCCCCAAACAACAAACCAAATGCAACAACTAGTAAAAGCATTCCTGGGAGAAGGTCTGCAGAAGACGGATTTGCATACGGTGATGTCATCCAAGCAGTGGGCCAAAGTTGGCTGGAACCCTCATCTGCATATGAAAAGAGAAAAGGGTTATGCAGGGCATGGCGGCCTTTTGCGGCGCTTGGATGACCCCTAGTTCGCATTAAACACCTCCATTCTCCTTCGGTGTGGGGCTCATGTTGGCTATGCCCCAGCCCCTGAAGTATTCAAGCTGATTTCTTGCAGCAGCTGGGCACTGTAACAGCTCCAGAGCTGCTCTGTAAGGCAAGTAAAAGGGTGTGGGCCCTGCAGCACTACCTGTAGTTCGCATTGTGCGTTGGAAGGCACAAAGTAAGCAGACGGGAGAAGTCAGGATAGTGCGCAAGGGCATAGAAGGGAGCGGCTCAAGAAAAGAGAAGTGGAAACAGGCAGCAAACTAGGCTGGAGAGAGACCTGAGACAAAGAGATCTAAATTATACGAGAGCCGACCAGGGGAAACACAAATTATGCAGTCAAGTGTCCCACATTTGGGGAAATCGCAGGAGCAGCACACCCAGAGTGCAATGGGTGAGCCTTGCCCTGGGAGAAGCACCTTCATGATCATAGTATCTCACCTGGCAGGTAAGTAGGAGTTGGGCTAGAGCTGGGGAGGGTTGCTGCTCGGGTACCCCCCTGTCAAGTGAAGGAGATCCAACTGAGGCAGCACAAGGGAACTCTCAAAGAAGAACAAGGCTAGAGGAAAATCTGAGACAAAGAAATCTGACTTTTACCAGAGCTGACCAGAGGAAAGCACAAACACAGTCCCCCACTACCACAAATAATGCAGTCGAGTTTCCCACATTTGGGGAAATCACAGGGGTCAGCATACCCAAAATGCAATGAATGAACCTCACCCTCGGAGAACAATCTTCATGACCATGGTATCTCCTATGCAAAATAAGTATGATTTGGGATAGGGCTGGAGAGGGCCGCTGCTCAGGCACATCTCTGTCAAGTAAAGGAGATTCAACTGAGGCAGCACAAGGATACTCCCATCTGGGGACAACAACTGCAGGGAGAACACATATTTTCAGATGAACATGGGAGGGCAGAAGGCTGCCTAATACTGAAGCACCCCCAAACAACAAACCAAATGCAACAACTAGTACAAGCATTCCTGGGGGAAGTTCTGCAGAAGACGGATTTGCATACGGTGATGTCATCCAAGCAGTGGGCCAAAGTTGGCTGGAACCCTCATCTGCATATGAAAAGAGAAAAGGGGTATGCAGGGCATGGCGGCCTTTTGCGGCGCTTGGATGACCCTTAGTTCGCATTAAACACCCCCACCCTCCTTCGGTGTGGGGCTCATGTTGGCTATGCCCCAGCCCCTGAAGCATTCAAGCTGATTTCTTGCAGCAGCTGGGCACTGTAACAGCTCCAGAGCTGCTCTGTACGGCAAGTAAAAGGGTGTGGGCCCTGCAGCACTACCTGTAGTTTGCATTGTGCATTGGAAGGCACTTAAGAATAGAGAAGAGGAAACAGACAGCAAACTAGGCTGGAGAGAGACCTGAGACAAAGAGATCTGAATTATACGAGAGCCGACCAGGGGAAACACAAATTATGCAGTCAAGTTTCCCACATTTGGGGAAATCGCAGGAGCAGCACACCCAGAGTGCAATGGGTGAGCCTTGCCCTGGGAGAAGCACCTACGTGATCATAGTATCTCACCTGGCAGGTAAGTAGGAGTTGGGCTAGAGCTGGGGAGGGTCGCTGCTCGGGTACCCCCCTGTCAAGTGAAGGAGATCCAACTGAGGCAGCACAAGGGAATTCTCGAAAGAAGAACAAGGCTAGAGGAAGATCTGAGACAAAGAAATCTGACTTTTACCTGAGCTGACCAGAGGAAAACACAAACACAGTCCCCCACTACCACAAATAATGCTGTCGAGTTTCACACATTTGGGGAAATCACAGGGGTCAGCATACCCAGAATGCAATGAATGAACCTCACACTGGGAGAATAATCTTCATGACCATGGTATCTCCTATGCAAAATAAGTATGATTTGGGATAGGGCTGGGGAGGGCCGCTGCTCAGGCACATCTCTGTCAAGTAAAGGAGATTCAACTGAGGCAGCATAAGGGAACTCTCATCTGGGGACAACAACTGCAGGGAGAACACATATTTTCAGATGAACATGGGAGGGCAGAAGGCTGCCTAATACTGAAGCACCCCCAAACAACAAACCAAATGCAACAACTAGTGCAAGCATTCCTGGGGGAAGGCCTGCAGCAGATGGATTTGCATATGGTGATGTCATCCAAGCAGTGGGTCAAAGTTGGCTTCAACCCTCGTCTGCATATGAAAAGAGAAAAGGGGCGTGCAGGGCATGGCGGCCTTTTGCGGCGCTTGGATGACCCCTAGTTCGCATTAAACACCTCCACCCTCCTTTGGTGTGGGGCTCATGTTGGCTATGCCCCAGCCCCTGAAGCATTCAAGCTGATTTCTTGCAGTAGCTGGGCACTGTAACAGCTCCAGAGCTGCTCTGTACGGCAAGTAAAAGGGTGTGGGCCCTGCAGCACTACCTGTAGTTTGCATTGTGCATTGGAAGGCACAAAGTAAGCAGACGGGAGAAGTAAGGATAGTGCGCAAGGCCATAGAATGGAGCGGCTTAAGAAAAGAGAAGTGGAAACAGACAGCAAACTAGGCTGGAGAGAGACCTGAGACAAAGAGATCTGAATTATACGAGAGCCGACCAGGGGAAACACAAATTATGCAGTCAAGTTTCCCACATTTGGGGAAATCGCAGGGGCAGCACATCCAGAGTGCAATGGGTGAGCCTTGCCCTGGGAGAAGCACCTTCATGATTATAGTATCTCACCTGGCAGGTAAGTAGAAGTTGGGCTAGAGCTGGGGAGGGTCGCTGCTCGGGCACCCCCCTGTCAAGTGAAGGAGATCCAACTGAGGCAGCACAAGGGAACTCTCGAAAGAAGAACAAGGCTAGAGGAAGAACTGAAACAAAGAAATCTGACTTTTACCAGAGCTGACCAGAGGAAAGCACAAACACAGTCCCCCACTACCACAAATAATGCAGTTGAGTTTCCCACATTTGGGGAAATCACAGGGGTCAGCATACCCAGAATGCAATGAATGAACCTCACCCTGGGAGAACAAACTTCAAGACCATGGTCTCTCCTATGCAAAATAAGTATGATTTGGGATAGGGCTGGGGAGGGCCGCTGCTCAGGCACATCTTAGTCAAGTAAAGGAGATTCAACTGAGGCAGCACAAGGGAACTCTCATCTGGGGACAACAACTGCAGGGAGAACACATATTTTCAGATGAACATGGGAGGGCAGAAGGCTGCCTAATACTGAAGCACCCCCAAACAACAAACCAAATGCAACAACTAGTGCAAGCATTCCTGGGGGAAGGCCTGCAGCAGATGGATTTGCATATGGTGATGCCATCCAAGCAGTGGGTCAAAGTTGGCTTCAACCCTCGTCTGCATATGAAAAGAGAAAAGGGGCGTGCAGGGCATGGCGGCCTTTTGCGGCGCTTGGATGACCCCTAGTTCGCATTACACACCTCCACCCTCCTTCGGTGTGGGGCTCATGTTGGCTATGCCCCAGCCCCTGAAGCATTCAAGCTGATTTCTTGCAGCAGCTGGGCACTGTAACTGCTCCAGAGCTGCTCTGTAAGGCAAGTAAAAGGGTGTGGGCCCTGCAGCACTACCTGTAGTTTGCATTGTGCGTTGGAAGGCACGAAGTAAGCAGACGGGAGAAGTCAGGATAGTGCGCAAGGGCATAGAAGGGAGCGGCTCAAGAAAAGAGAAGTGGAAACAGACAGCAAACTAGGCTGGAGAGAGACCTGAGACAAAGAGATCTGAATTATACGAGAGCCGACCAAGGGAAACACAAATTATGCAGTCAAGTTTCCCACATTTGGGGAAATCACAGGGGCAGCACAACCAGAGTGCAATGGGTGAGCCTTGCCCTGGGAGAAGCACCTTCATGATCATAGTATCTCACCTGGCAGGTAAGTAGGAGTTGGGCTAGAGCTGGGGAGGGTCGCTGCTCGGGCACCCCCCTGTCAAGTGAAAGAGATCCAACTGAGGCAGCACAGGGGAACTCTCGAAAGAAGAACAAGGCTAGAGGAAGATCTGAGATAAAGAAATCTGATTTTTACCAGAGCTGACCAGAGGAAAGCACAAACACAGTCCCCCACTACCACAAATAATGCAGTCGAGTTTCCCACATTTGGGGAAATCACAGGGGTCAGCATACCCAGAATGCAATGAATGAACCTCACCCTGGGAGAACAATCTTCATGACCATGGTATCGCCTATGCAAAATAAGTATGATTTGGGATAGGGCTGGGGAGGGCCGCTGCTCAGGCACATCTCTGTCAAGTAAAGGAGATTCAACTGAGGCAGCACAAGGGAACTCTCATCTGGGGACAACAACTGCAGGGAGAACACATATTTTCAGATGAACATGGGAGAGCAAAAGGCTGCCTAATACTGAAGCACCCCCAAACAACAAACCAAATGCAACAACTAGTGCAAGCATTCCTGGGGGAAGGCCTGCAGCAGATGGATTTGCATATGGTGATGTCATGCAAACAGTGGGTCAAAGTTGGCTTCAACACTCGTCTGCATATGAAAAGAGACAAGGGGCGTGCAGGGCATGGCGGCCTTTTGCGGCGCTTGGATGACCCCTAGTTCGCATTACACACCTCCACCCTCCTTCGGTGTGGGGCTCATGTTGGCTATTCCCCAGCCCCTGAAGCATTCAAGCTGATTTCTTGCAGCAGCTGGGCACTGTAACTGCTCCAGAGACGCTCTGTAAGGCAAGTAAAAGGGTGTGGGTCCTGCAGCACTACCTGTAGTTTGCATTGTGCGTTGGAAGGCACGAAGTAAGCAGACGGGAGAAGTCAGGATAGTGCGCAAGGGCATAGAAGGGAGCGGCTCAAGAAAAGAGAAGTAGAAACAGACAGCAAACTAGGCTGGAGAGAGACCTGAGACAAAGAGATCTGAATTATACGAGAGCCGACCAGGGGAAACACAAATTATGCAGTCAAGTTTCCCACATTTGGGGAAATCGCAGAAGCAGCACACCCAGAGTGCAATGGGTGAGCCTTGCCCTGGGAGAAGCACCTTCATGATCATAGTATCTCACCTGGCAGGTAAGTAGGAGTTGGGCTAGAGCTGGGGAGGGTCGCTGCTCGAGCATCCCCCTGTCAAGTAAAGGAGATTCAACTGAGGCAGCACAAGGGAACTCTCATCTGGGGACAACAACTGCAGGGAGAACACATATTTTCAGATAAAAATCTTGGTCATGCTCTGGTTTCTCTTCAGAACGAACAAATCTTTCGCCTTTTACTAAAGATTTCCGTGGAGAGGAGCAAAACCGAGTTTTATCTCAATTTTTGCATGCCCCATCTTTTTGGGGTTTCTTTTATCGGTTTAAAGATAGAATGAGTGTGCTTTAATGTAAGCTCATTTGCATAGAAATGACAGTAAATGTTTGTTTCTTTTCAAACAGAACTTTCTTGACCACACTAATTGTTTGAAAGATCTGGGAGCACATGGAAAAGAGTACAAACCATGTTTATAGCAAGGGGAAGCCTGGTGAGAAATCTGCTTTCTTTCATTCAAATTGGGTGCTCACTTTGAGCTGAATGAGAACTGCTGGCATGGCACTCAGGCGACAGGTGGAATCTTGGTCATGCTCTGGTTTCTCTTCAGAACTAACAAATATTTCGCCTTTTATTAAAGATTTCCGTGGAGAGGAGCAAAACTGAGTTTTATCTCAATTTTTGCATGCCCCATATTATTGGGGTTTCTTTTATCAGTTTAAAGACAGAACGAGTGTGCTTTCTTGTTAGCTTTAATGTAAGTTTATTTGCATAACAATGACAGTAAATGTTTGTTTCTTTTCAAACAGAACTTTCTTGACCATGCTACTTGCTTGAAAGATCTGGGAGCACATGGAAAACAGTACAAACCATGCAGTATCACAAGAGCCTTTATTTGATCTTTCATGAAGATAGAGCAGAATTGAGGACACGTCAACAATTTCTGCCGAAGGTGGTTCATCTTTCCACATGGTGCCTTTGGCCACTGACACCTTCGTTGAGTCAAAGTCTCTGGCTGTGGTCAGAACTTTGAAAATTTATGTCACCAGAACGGTTCAGATTAGGAAAACAGAGGCTCTGTTTGTCCTGTATGCTCCCAACATGATTGGGTGTCCTGCTTCCATGCAGACCATTATGCGCTGGATCTGTGGTAAGATTCAGCATGCTCATTCCACGGCAGGATTGCCGTTACTGAATTAGGTGAAGACCCATTCTACTAGAAAGGTGGGTTCATCCTGGGCAGCTGGTCGGGGAGTCTCGGCATTGCAACTTTGCCGAGCAGCTATTTAGTAAACACTTTTGCTAAGTTTTACAAGTTTGATACCTTGGCTGATGATAACCTCAAGTTGGGTCATTCGGTGCTGCAGAGTCGTACGCACTCTCCCACCCGTTCAAGAGCTTTGGTATAACCCCATGGTTCTTAATGTGACCCCAGCATCCTCTAGTTCGTATGAGAAAATAGGATTTTAATACCTACCGGTAAATCCTTTTCTCTTAGTACGTAGAGGATGCTGGGCACCCGTCCCAGTCCATACTGTGTCTGCAGTTATTACTTGTGGTTATACACATGTTGTGTTACGGTTCTGGTCAGCTTTTTGCTGCAATTGTTCATGCCGTTGGCTTGTGTTCTGTTGAATGCCACGTTCTGCGGCATGCTTAAGGTGTGAGCTGGTAAGATGCTCACCTTAGTTTAACAATAAATCCTTTCCTCGAAATGTCCGTCTCCCTGGGCACAGTTCCTATAACTGTAGTCTGGAGGAGGGGCATAGAGGGAGGAGCCAGTTCACACCCTTTGAAAGTCTTAAAGTGCCCATGTCTCTTGCGGATCCCGTCTATACCCCATGGTTCTTAATGTGACCCCAGCATCCTCTACGGACTAAGAGAAAAGGATGCCCTTGTGTACTATCCTGACTTCTCCTCCCGTCTGCTTACTTTGTGCCTTCCAACGCACAATGCGAACTACAGGTGGTGCTGCAGGGCCCACACCCTTTTACTTGCCTTACAGAGCAGCTCTGGAGCTGTTACAGTGCCCAGCTGCTGCAAGAAATCAGCATGAATGCTTCAGGGGATGGGGCATGGCCAACATGAGCCCCACACCAAAGGAGGGTGGGGGTGTTTAATGCGAACTAGGGGTCATCCAAGCACTGCAAAAGGCCGCCATGCCCTGCATGCCCCTTTTCTCTTTTTATATGCAGATGAGGGTTCCAGCCAACTTTGGCCCACTGCTTGGATGACATCACCGTATGCAAATCCGTCTGCTGCAGACCTTCCCCCAGGAATGCTTGTACTAGTTGTTGGATATGGTTTGATATTTGATGGTGCTTCAGTATTAGGCAGCCTTCCGCCCTCCCATGTTCATCTGAAAAGATGTGGTCTCCCTGCAGTTGTTGTCCCCAGACGAGAGTTCCCTTGTGCTTCCTCAGTTGAATCTCCTTAACTTGACGGGGGAGGGGCTGCCCGAGCTGCCACCCTCCCCAGCCCTATCCCAACTCATACTTATTTTACATATTAGATCTCTTGATCATGAAGATTGTTCTCACAGGGTGAGGTTCATCCATTATATTTTAAAATAGGAAGGTACAAATTACATATTTGAATTGCATCTATGTGCTGGATTCAAATGTCCCCCCCCCCTTCCTTTCTCAATTGTGCCCGTCAGCAGCTATTCTAAGGTTGCTGCCAATGGGTGTGACACATTAATTTCTTCTGTGGGGTACACTGGACTCCACAAGGATTCACATTGGGGTGTAGAGTAGGATCTTGATCTGAGGCACCAACCGGCTCAAAGCTTTTGACTGTTCCCAAGAAGCTCAGTGCATTCTCCTCTATAACCCCGCTTCCATGAACAGGGAGCTCAGTTTGTAGTTGGTGCCTTCAGTAGCAGGCCAATTAACAGGGGCCTGCCTCAGGCAGCCTATTCTTAGCTATTAATTTTGACAAGAAAAGAAGAACTTGTTTTATGAGAATCTACAAGGGCTGCAGCAGGCTAGGTCTAATAGACATCTTTACTGCAGCTTCATCACTCCCAGCGGCGCTATATACTCCCGTGCCCTGGTTGCTGGGTCACTGCAGCGGAGGCTCCGGTTTCATCCTAAGGTCAGTCACACACACACCACCCTTCTGGATCACGAGGCCGCTGATGAAGGGGAGCGAGGCCGTAGGGGGTGGGCCGTGTGCGCACTGCGGTGGACACTGATTACTGGGCAGCCGCTCCACTAGCCACCAGGTACAGTTAAGGAGCACAGGTCTGGGGGTTTTTCTCCTATATTAACCCAATTTTGTACTGCCCGCAGCGCATTGTGATAGGTAATAGGGCCTGATTCAGGTTGGATTGCAATCACAATAAGCGATCCAACTGCAAAAATTGCTAAGAGCATACGCATGTGCCTGCATTTTCTGCGGCACCCCGCAGAGAATGTGATCGCCTCTGCCTGTCAATCGGGGCGGGGAAGGGGGGGAGAGGTGGGTCAGCAACACTCCATTTCCAAGTCAGGGATGGAGCGGTGCGGGGGCAAGGCTTCAAAATGGGGTCTGCAACGGAGGAGACACAGGGGGCGTGGTCACAGCGGCTGTATGACATCACATTCAGCCGCTGTGATCACAAAAATGGTGGCGGCTTCCTGCGCGCACATACAGTCTGCACCAGCAGGAGCCTACACCATTTTTTATGATCACGCTGAACTGCAGTGCGACTGCAATTACAGCATGGTCAAGAAGGGAGGCGTCATGCTGGGTGGCCATGCCCTGTCACTGTGCAGGAGCCAGCACCGCTCACACACTAGTCCCCGGGTGCAGCCCCCAACCCCCGGGACACCCGGAGCAACAAAATGTAGATTCAGGCCACCAGGCCACGCCCCTACCTATGAAACCATGCCTCCTTTTTACCATTGCGCTGCTTATCTGCGCGCACTGCATTACAATCTCCCTCGCCACCTCTCTGGGTGTCACCAGTGATAGTGACACCTCTGCCATGCTTGTAGCAGCTGGTCCTAAGATCTACGCCTCAAACCCTGAGTGTTTGCCCTTGTGACTTGTTGATCATCATAGCGAAGCAGATGCTTACAGAAAACTGCAGGGGCTTAGATTGAAAATAAAAAAATTGATGGGTATAAGGTAGAGAGGAGCGGGTTCGGTTCTCCGAGAACCGAATACCCCACGAACTCCACGTGGTTTACACTGGTCCGAGGCAGGCTCGGTTGTTCCCGCCTGACTCGGAAAACCTGAACAAGGGAAAATGTCATCATCCCGCTGTCGGATTCTCGCGAGATTCGGATTCCATATAAAGAGCTGCGCGTTGCTGCCATTTTTACTCGTGCATTGAAGAGAGAGCGGAGAGGACGTGGCTATGTTCTCTCAGTGGAAATCTCAATATCAGTGCTCAGTATCAGTGGTTACTTATTGCTGCTCAGTAATACTAGTAGTGTGTCTCTCCTGCTCAGTGTCAGTTCTCAGTAGTATCCTCATCAGTGCTGAGTATCACTGCTCATTGTCTTGTGCTGCATTGTGGTGCTCAGCATACTACAGTACATTACTAATAGTCCAGTGCTGCATCTTGCTGCTCAGTGTCAGTTCTAGTATCCTCATCAGTGCTCACTATCACTGCTCATTGCATTGTGGTGTTCTGTATACTACAATAACATAGTAACATAGTTTTTGAGGTTAAATAGAGGCAGATTGCCCATCGTGTTCAACCTGTTTTAAGTTGTGATGATTCTACATACTTGCTGAATAATGTTTTATGACTAGTTAGCTACTATAACTCATGTTACCCCCGGATTAACCATGTTGATATTTTAAGTATTATAACCTTGGATAGCTTTTTCATTCAGAAATGTATCCATTCCTTTTTTAAATCCAATTACAGAGTCCGCCATTACCACCTTCCCTGGCAGGGAATTCCACATCCTGATTGCCCTAACAGTGAAGAAACCTTTCCTCCATTGCGTTCTGAACTTTCCTCCAGTCGCAGCGAGTGACCACGTGTTCTTTTAATAAATAATTCCTCTGATAACTCTTTGTTATGTATCTTTACATATTTGAAGATATTAATAATATCTCCTCTTAGGCACCTCTTTTCTAGTGTATAAATATTCAGCCTAGTAAGTCTTTCCTTATAGTCCAGTACTTTTAGGCCTTTAATCAATTTAGTCTTCAGGATCTCTTACACTTCCATGAGCAGCAGAGTAGTGCAATGGAAGCATGCTGGGCCCATAACCCAGAGGTCGATTGATCGAAACTATCCACTGCTATGTGCATTTTTTTTTTTATAATTAAAGTAATCAAAAACTGGGATTGATATTTTGGCTATTTTATTTTTACTTAAAGTACAATAACTTTTATCATTTTAATTTGTTTTAATAGTATATTGACAGCATTGTTTTCTTTAAAAAATCCACTTAATTTTCTTTACCCTATTACTGAAATGGTAATTGACAAAAACAAACTACATTGTCACCAGAAGAGCAATGCAAAATGTACAAGTGATATATGAAAATCATCTTCCATCTTGAATTTCAATGATGCATTGGGACAACAATTTGTGAGAAACATCTTCACCCATAAAGAAAGATTTTCTTAATTCCTTACCTGTGTGCTGATTAGATATCACCTTGTTTTCACATTAAACAGACTTCCCCGTGAGGAAGCAGCAAGGATGCAGTGACGTTTCCTGGTGTCAACCTGTATTATTTCAGTAGACATTGAAATGAGGATGCATCTTTGATGCCTTTCCAATGAAGCAAGTTTATTTCAGTAATAGGTGAAAAACCATTCCTACAAAGGTGTTAATCAGAGACTTGGCTTTGTGGACACTTTTCAGAGAGCAAATTTGTTAGCATAAACATAAAATCAGAAAATGAAGAGCTGTTTAATCACTCAATTGGACTTTTCTGCCAGCATATTTTTTTTTCTCTGCAACCCACTGCTAAATTGTGCTTCCTAGCTGTTTTTTTATAAAATCACTTAATCAAATCTAACTCTGATTACATCAGAGAAGGCCAGGTACCCTACACCATAAGGGGGGTTTTTGAAATTTTGACTTGTCTACTTAAAGATCACCAAAATCTGATTACAAGGTCAATTACATCCCTGGGTGGGATTGAACCACCAACCTTTTGGTTAATAGCCAAACATGCTAACCGATTGCGCCACAGAGACACCTTGCAAAAGTCAATACTGACAAAGGCTAATAATCATTCATCTAGAACGTTTCCTAGAAAAACTTTAAAAAGTCAATAATCTGGAGAATTTTTGTAAGAAACACATTGGTACTTTCCCATGATGAGTGAGTGCTTCAGGATTTCTTGCACTTACATGGGCTATTAACCAAAAGGTTGGTGGTTCAATCCCACCCAGGGATGTAATTGACCTTGTCATCAGATTTTGGTGATCTTTAAGTAGACAAGTCAAAATTTCAAACCCCCTCTTATGGTGTAGGGTACCTGGCCTTCTCTGACGTAATCAGAGTTAGATTTAATTAAGTGATTTTATAAAAAACAGCTAGGAAGCACAATTTAGCAGTGGGTTGCAGAGAAAAAAATAACATTTTAAACCTACCGGTAATTTTTTTTTCTCGTAGTCCGTAGAGGATGATGGGGACTCCGTAAGGACCATGGGGGATAGACGGGCTCCGCAGCAGACATGGGCACTTTAAGAAAGACTTTAGATCTGGGTGTGCACTGGCTCCTCCCTCTATGCCCCTCCTCCATACCTCAGTTAGAGAAACTGTGCCCAGAGGAGACGGACAGTACGAGGAAAGGATTTTTGTTAATCCAAGGTCAAGATTCATACCAGCCACACCAATCACACCGTATAACTTGTGATATACTACCCAGTTAACAGTATGAAAACAACATAGCATCAGTCCAAGACCGATGAAAACTAACATATAACCCTTATGTAAGCAATAACTATATACAAGTCTTGCAGAAGTAGACCGCACTTGGGACGGGCACCCAGCATCCTCTACGGACTACGAGAAAAAGATTTACCGGTAGGTTTAAAATCTTATCTTCTCTTACGTCCTAGAGGATGCTGGGGACTCCGTAAGGACCATGGGGATTATACCAAAGCTCCCAAACGGGCAGGAGAGTGCGGATGACTCTGCAGCACCGATTGAGCAAACAGGAGGTCCTCCTCAGCCAGGGTATCAAACTTATAGAACTTTGCAAAGGTGTTTGAACCAACTTTGACCCACTGCTTGGATGACATCACCATATGCAAATCCATCTGCGGCAGGCCTTCCCCCAGGAATGCTTGCACTAGTTGTTGCATTTGGTTTGTTGTTTGGGGGTGCTTCAGTATTAGGCAGCCTTCTGCCCTCCCATGTTCATCTGAAAATATGTGTTCTCCCTGCAGTTGTTGTCCCCAGATGAGAGATCCTTGTGCTGCCTCAGTTGAATCTCCTTTACTTGACAGAGATGTGCCTGAGCAGCGGCCCTCCCCAGCCCTATCCCAAATCATACTTATTTTGCATAGGAGATACCATGGTCATGAAGATTGTTCTCCCAGGGTTAGGTTCATTCATTGCATTCTGGGTATGCTGACCCCTGTGATTTCCCCAAATGTGGGAAACTCAACTGCATTATTTGTGGTAGTGGGGGACTGTGTTTGTGCTTTCCTCTGGTCAGCTCTGGTAAAAGTCAGATTTCTTTGTCTCAGATCTTCCTCTAGCCTTGTTCTTCTTTCGAGAGTTCCCTTGTGCTGCCTCAGTTGGATCTCCTTCACTTGACAGGGGGGTGCCCGAGCAGCGACCCTCCCCAGCTCTAGCCCAACTCCTACTTACCTGCCAGGTGAGATACTATGATCATGAAGATGCTTCTCCCAGGGCAAGGCTCACCCATTGCACTCTGGGTGTGCTGCCCCTGCGATTTCCCCAAATGTGGGAAACTTGACTGCATAATTTGTGTTTCCCCTGGTCGGCTCTCATATAATTCAGATCTCTTTGTCTCAGGTCGCTCTCCAGCCTAGTTTGCTGTCTGTTTCCACTACTTTTTCTTGAGCCCCTCCCTTCTATACCCTTGTGCACTATCCTGACTTCTCCCGTCTGCTTACTTTGTGCCTTCCAACGCACAATGCAAACTACAGGTAGTGCTGCAGGGCCCACACCCTTTTACTTGCTTTACAGAGCAGCTCTGGAGCTGTTACAGTGCCCAGCTGCTGCAAGAAATCAGCTTGAATGCTCCAGGGGCTGGGGCATAGCCAACATGAGCCCCACACCGAAGGAGGGTGGAGGTGTTTAATGCGAACTAGGGGTCATCCAAGCGCCGCAAAAGGCCGCCATGCCCTGCACACCCCTTTATTCTTTTCATATGCAGACGAGGGTTGAAGCCAACTTTGACCCACTGCTTGGATGACATCACCATATTCAAATCCATCTGCTGCAGGCCTTCCCCCAGGAATGCTTGCACTAGTTGTTGCATTTGGTTTGTTGTTTGGGGGTGCTTCAGTATTAGGCAGCCTTCTGCCCTCCCATGTTCATCTGAAAATATGTGTTCTCCCTGCAGTTGTTGTCCCCAGATGAGAGTTCCCTTGTGCTGCCTCAGTTGAATCTCCTTTACTTGACAGGGGGATGCTCGAGCAGCGACCCTCCCCAGCTCTAGCCCAACTCCTACTTACCTGCCAGGTGAGATACTATGATCATGAAGGTGCTTTTCCCAGGGCAAGGCTCACCCATTGCACTCTGGGTGTGCTGCTCCTGCGATTTCCCCAAATGTGGGAAACTTGACTGCAGAATTTGTGTTTCCCCTGGTCGGCTCTCGTATAATTCAGATCTCTTTGTCTCAGGTCTCTCTACAGCCTAGTTTGCTGTCTGTTTCCACTTCTTTTTTCTTGAGCCCCTCCCTTTTATACCCTTGTGCACTATCCTGACTTCTCCTCCTCTCTGCTTACTTTGTGCCTTCCAATGCACAATGCAAACTACAGGTAGTGCTGCAGGGCCCACACCCTTTTACTTGCCTTACAGAGCAGCTCTGGAGCTGTTACAGTGCCAAGCTGCTGCAAGAAATCAGCTTGAATGCTTCAGGGGCTGGGGCATGGCCAACATGAGACCAACACCGAAGGAGGGTGGGGGTGTTTAATGCAAACTAAGGGTCATCCAAGCGCCGCAAAAGGCCGCCATGCCCTGCACGCCCCTTTTCTCTTTTCATATCCAGACGAGGGTTGAAGCCAACTTTGACCCACTGCTTGGATGACATCACCATATGCAAATCCATCTGCGGCAGGCCTTCCCCCAGGAATGCTTGCACTAGTTGTTGCATTTGGTTTGTTGTTTGGGGGTGCTTCAGTATTAGGCAGCCTTCTGCCCTCCCATGTTCATCTGAAAATATGTGTTCTCCCTGCAGTTGTTGTCCCCAGATGAGAGTTCCCTTGTGCTGCCTCAGTTGAATCTCCTTTACTTGACAGAGATGTGCCTGAGCAGCGGCCCTCCCCAGCCCTATCCCAAATCATATTTATTTTGCATAGGAGATACCATGGTCATGAAGATTATTCTCCCAGGGTGAGGTTCATTCATTGCATTCTGGGTATGCTGACCCCTGCGATTTCCCCAAATGTGGGTAACTCGACTGCATTATTTGTGGTAGTGGGGGACTGTGTTTGTGTTTTCCTCTGGTCAGCTCTGGTAAAAGTCAGATTTCTTTGTTTCAGATCTTCCTCTAGCCTTGTTCTTCTTTCGAGAGTTCCCTTGTGCTGCCTCAGTTGGATCTCCTTCACTTGACAGGGGGGTGCCCGAGCAGCGACCCTCCCCAGCTCAAGCCCAACACCTACTTACCTGCCAGGTGAGATACTATGATCATGAAGGTGCTTCTCCCAGGGCAAGGCTCACCCATTGCACTCTGGGTGTGCTGCCCCTGCGATTTCCCCAAATGTGGGAAACTTGACTGCATAATTTGTGTTTCCCCTGGTCGGCTCTCGTATAATTCAGATCTCTTTGTCTCAGGTCTCTCTCCAGCCTAGTTTGCTGTCTGTTTCCACTTCTTTTTTCTTGAGCCCCTCCCTTTTATACCCTTGTGTACTATCCTGACTTCTCCTCCTGTCTGCTTACTTTGTGCCTTCCAATGCACAATGCAAACTACACACCCTTTTACTTGCCTTACAGAGCAGCTCTGGAGCTGTTACAGTGCCAAGCTGCTGTAAGAAATCAGCTTGAATGCTTCAGGGGCTGGGGCATTGTCAACATGAGCCCCACACCGTAGGAGGGTGGGGGTGTTTAATGCGAACTAAGGGTCATCCAAGCGCCGCAAAAGGCCGCCATGCCCTGCATACCCCTTTTCTCTTTTCATATGCAGATGAGGGTTCCAGCCAACTTTGGCCCACTGCTTGGATGACATCACCGTATGCAAATCCGTCTTCTGCAGAACTTCCCCCAGGAATGCTTGTACTAGTTGTTGCATTTGGTTTGTTGTTTGGGGTGCTTCAGTATTAGGCAGCCTTCTGCCCTCCCATGTTCATCTGAAAATATGTGTTCTCCCTGCAGTTGTTGTCCCCAGATGAGAGTTCCCTTGTGCTGCCTCAGTTGAATCTCCTATACTTGACAGAGATGTGCCTGAGCAGCTGCCCTCCCCAGCCCTATCCCAAATCATACTTATTTTGCATAGGCGATACCATGGTCATGAAGATTGTTCTCCCAGGGTGAGGTTCATTCATTGCATTCTGGGTATGCTGACCCCTGTGATTTCCCCAAATGTGGGAAACTCGACTGCATTATTTGTGGTAGTGGGGGACTGTGTTTGTGCTTTCCTCTGGTCAGCTCTGGTAAAAGTCAGATTTCTTTGTCTCAGATCTTCCTCTAGCCTTGTTCTTCTTTCGAGAGTTCCCTTGTGCTGCCTCAGTTGGATCTCCTTCACTTGACAGGGGGTGCCCGAGCAGCAATCCTCCACAGCTCTGGCCCAACTCCTACTTACCTGCCAGGTGAGATACTATGATCTTCACTGTTAGGGCAATCAGGATGTGGAATTCCCTGCCAGGGAAGGTGGTAATGGCGGACTCTGTAATTGGATTTAAAAAAGGAATGGATACATTTCTGAATGAAAAAGCTATCCAAGGTTATAATACTTAAAATATCAACATGGTTAATCCGGGGGTAACATGAGTTGTAGTAGCTAACTTGTCATAAAACATTATTCAGCAAGTATGTAGAATCATCACAACTTAAAACAGGTTGAACACGATGGGCAATTTGCCTCTATTCAACCTCAAAAACTATGTTACTATATGTTACTATATTACTATGTTACTGTAGTATACAGAACACCACAATGCAATGAGCAGTGATAGTGAGCACTGATGAGGATACTAGAACTGACACTGAGCAGCAAGATGCAGCACTGGACTATTAGTAATGTACTGTAGTATGCTGAGCACAACAATGCAGCACAAGACAATGAGCAGTGATACTGAGCACTGATGAGGATACTACTGAGAACT
The DNA here is from genome assembly GCF_028390025.1 of Pseudophryne corroboree. Taxonomy (NCBI): domain Eukaryota; kingdom Metazoa; phylum Chordata; class Amphibia; order Anura; family Myobatrachidae; genus Pseudophryne; species Pseudophryne corroboree. Next base: position 426,279 of record NW_026968120.1, on the reverse strand, counting down.
GACACTGAGCAGGAGAGACACACTACTAGTATTACTGAGCAGCAATAAGTATCCACTGATACTGAGCACTGATATTGAGATTTCCACTGAGAGAACATAGCCACGTCCTCTCCGCTCTCTCTTCAATGCACGAGTAAAAATGGCGGCAACGCGCAGCTCTTTATATGGAATCCGAATCTCGCGAGAATCCGACAGCGGGATGATGACATTTTCCCTTGTTCAGGTTTTCCGAGTCAGACGGGAACAACCGAGCCTGCCTCGGACCAGTGTAAACCACGTGGAGTTCGTGGGGAATTCGGTTCTCGGAGAACCGAACCCGCTCCTCTCTACCTTATACCCATCAATTTTTTTTATTTTCAATCTAAGCCCCTGCAGTTTTCTGTAAGCATCTGCTTTGCTATGATGATCAACAAGTCACAAGGGCAAACACTCAGGGCTTGAGGCGTAGATCTTAGGACCAGCTGCTACAAGCATGGCAGAGGTGTCACTATCACTGGTGACACCCAGAGAGGTGGCGAGGGAGATTGTAATGCAGTGCGCGCAGATAAGCAGCGCAATGGTAAAAAGGAGGCATGGTTTCATAGGTAGGGGCGTGGCCTGGTGGCCTGAATCTACATTTTGTTGCTCCGGGTGTCCCGGGGGTTGGGGGCTGCACCGGGGACTAGTGTGTGAGCGGTGCTGGCTCCTGCACAGTGACAGGGCATGGCCACTAGAGATGTGCACCAGAAATTTTTCGGGTTTTGTGTTTTGGTTTTGGGTTCGGTTCCGCGGCCGTGTTTTGGGTTCGAACGCGTTTTGGCTAAACCTCACCGAATTTTTATTGTCGGATTCGGGTGTGTTTTGGATTCGGGTGTTTTTTTCAAAAAAACCCTAAAAAACAGCTTAAATCATAGAATTTGGGAGTCATTTTGATCCCAAAGTATTATTAACCTCAATAACCATAATTTCCACTCATTTTCAGTCTATTCTTAACACCTCACACCTCACAATATTATTTTTAGTCCTAAAATTTGCACCGAGGTCGCTGGATGACTAAGCTCAGCGACCCAAGTGGTCGATACAAACACCTGGCCCATCTAGGAGTGGCACTGCAGTGTCACGCAGGATGGCCCTTCCAAAAAACACTCCCCAAACAGCACATGACGCAAAGAAAAAAAGAGGCGCAATGAGGTAGCTGTGTGACTAAGCTCAGCGACCCAAGTGGCCAACACAAACACCTGGCCCATCTAGGAGTGGCACTGCAGTGTCACGCAGGATGGCCCTTCCAAAAACACTCCCCAAACAGCACATGACGCAAAGAAAAAAAGAGGCGCAATGAGGTAGCTGTGTGACTAAGCTCAGCGACCCAAGTGGCCGACACAAACACCTTGCCCATCTAGGAGTGGCACTGCAGTGTCACGCAGGATGGCCCTTCCAAAAAACACTCCCCAAACAGCACATGACGCAAAGAAAAAAAGAGGCGCAATGAGGTAGCTGTGTGACTAAGCTCAGCGACCCAAGTGGCCGACACAAACACCTGGCCCATCTAGGAGTGTCACTGCAGTGTCACGCAGGATGGCCCTTCCAAAAAACACTCCCCAAACAGCACATGACGCAAAGAAAAAAAGAGGCGCAATGAGGTAGCTGCGTGACTAAGCTCAGCGACCCAAGTGGCCGACACAAACACCTGGCCCATCTAGGAGTGGCACTGCAGTGTCACGCAGGATGGCCCTTCCAAAAAACACTCCCCAAACAGCACATGACGCAAAGAAAAATGAAAGAAAAAAGAGGTGCAAGATGGAATTGTCCTTGGGCCCTCCCACCCACCCTTATGTTGTATAAACAGGACATGCACACTTTAACCAACCCATCATTTCAGTGACAGGGTCTGCCACACGACTGTGACTGATATGACGGGTTGGTTTGGACCCCCACCAAAAAAGAAGCAATTAATCTCTCCTTGCACAAACTGGCTCTACAGAGGCAAGATGTCCACCTCATCATCATCCTCCGATTCATCACCGTGTACATCCCCCTCCTCACAGATTATCAATTCGTCCCCACTGGAATCCACCATCTCAGCTCCCTGTGTACTTTGTGGAGGCAATTGCTGCTGGTCAATGTCTCCACGGAGCAATTGATTATAATTCATTTTAATGAACATCATCTTCTCCACATTTTCTGGAAGTAACCTCGTACGCCGATTGCTGACAAGGTGAGCGGCGGCACTAAACACTCTTTCGGAGTACACACTTGTGGGAGGGCAATTTAGGTAGAATAAAGCCAGTTTGTGCAAGGGCCTCCAAATTGCCTCTTTTTCCTGCCAGTATACGTACTGACTGTCTGACGTGCCTACTTGGATGCGGTCACTCATATAATCCTCCACCATTCTTTCAATGGTGAGAGAATCATATGCAGTGACAGTAGACGACATGTCCGTAATCGTTGGCAGGTCCTTCAGTCCGGACCAGATGTCAGCATCAGCAGTCGCTCCAGACTGCCCTGCATCACCGCCAGCGGGTGGGCTCGGAATTCTGAGCCTTTTCCTCGCACCCCCAATTGCGGGAGAATGTGAAGGAGGAGCTGTTGACCGATCAAGTTCCACTTGACTTGATAATTTTCTCACCAGCAGGTCTTTGAACCCCTGCAGACTTGTGTCTGCCGGAAAGAGAGATACAACGTAGGTTTTAAATCTAGGATCGAGCACGGTGGCCAAAATGTAGTGCTCTGATTTCAACAGATTGACCACCCGTGAATCCTGGTTAAGCGAATGAAGGGCTCCATCCACAAGTCCCACATGCCTAGCGGAATCGCTCTGTCTTAGCTCCTCCTTCAATGTCTCCAGCTTCTTCTGCAAAAGCCTGATGACGGGAATGACCTGACTCAGGCTGGCAGTGTCTGAACTGACTTCACGTGTGGCAAGTTCAAAAGGTTTCAGAACCTTGCACAACGTTGAAATCATTCTCCACTGCGCTTGAGACAGGTGCATTCTACCTCCTATATCGTGGTCAGATGTATAGGCTTGAATGGCCTTTTGCTGCTCCTCCATCCTCTGAAGCATATAGAGGGTTGAATTCCACCTCGTTACCACTTCTTGCTTCAGATGATGGCAGGGCAGGTTCAGGCGTTTTTGGTGTTGCTCCAGTCTTCTGTACGTGGTGCCTGTACGCAGAAAGTGTCCCGCAATTCTTCTGGCCACCGACAGCATCTCTTGCACGCCCCTGTCATTTTTTAAATAATTCTGCACCACCAAATTCAAGGTATGTGCAAAACATGGGACGTGCTGGAATTTGCCCAGATATAATGCACGCACAATATTGCTGGCGTTGTCCGATGCCACAAATCCACAGGAGAGTCCAATTGGGGTAAGCCATTCTGCGATGATCTTCCTCAGTTGCCGTAAGAGGTTTTCAGCTGTGTGCGTATTCTGGAAAGCGGTGATACAAAGCGTAGCCTGCCTAGGAAAGAGTTGGCGTTTGCGAGATGCTGCTACTGGTGCCGCCGCTGCTGTTCTTGCGGCGGGAGTCAATACATCTACCCAGTGGGCTGTCACAGTCATATAGTCCTGAGTCTGCCCTGCCCCACTTGTCCACATGTCCGTGGTTAAGTGGACATTGGGTACAACTGCATTTTTTAGGACACTGGTGAGTCTTTTTCTGAGGTCTGTGTACATTTTCGGTATCGCCTGCCTAGAGAAATGGAACCTAGATGGTATTTGGTACCGGGGACACAGTACCTCAATCAAGTCTATAGTTGGCTCTGAAGTAATGATGGATACCGGAACCACGTTTCTCACCGCCCAGGATGCCAAGGCCTCAGTTATCTGGGATGACCATCGACTCCCAGCAGCAACAACAGCAGCGCCAGCTGCAGTAGGCGTTACACTCAAGGATGCATCGGAGGAATCCCAGGCAGGAGAGAACTCGTCAGAATTGCCAGTGACATGGCCTGCAGGACTATTGGCATTCCTGGGGAAGGAGGAAATTGACACTGAGGGAGTTGGTGGGGTGGTTTGCGTGAGCTTGGTTACAAGAGGAAGGGATTTACTGGTTAGTGGACTGCTTCCGCTGTCACCCAAAGTTTTTGAACTTGTCACTGACTTATGATGAATGCGCTGCAGGTGACGTATAAGGGAGGATGTTCCCGAGGTGGTTAACGTCCTTACCCCTACTTATTACAGCTTGACAAAGGCAACACACGGCTTGACACCTGTTGTTCGCATTTCTGTTGAAATACTTCCACACCGAAGAGCTGATTTTTTTGGTATTTTCACCAGGCATGTCAATGGCCATATTCCTCCCACGGACAACAGGTGTCTCTCCGGGTGCCTGACTTAAACAAACCACCTCACCATCAGAATCCTCCTTGTCAATTTCCTCCCCAGCGCCAGCAACACCCATATCCTCCTCATCCTGGTGTACTTCAACACTGACATCTTCAATCTGACTATCAGGAACTGGACTGTGGGTGCTCCTTCCAGCACTTGCAGGGGGTGTGCAAATGGTGGAAGGTGCATGCTCTTCACGTCCAGTGTTGGGAAGGTCAGGCATCGCAACCGACACAATTGGACTCTCCTTGTGGATTTGTGATTTTGAAGAACGCACAGTTCTTTGCTGTGCTTTTGCCAGCTTAAGTCTTTTAATTTTTCTAGCGAGAGGCTGAGTGCTTCCATCCTCATGTGAAGCTGAACCACTAGCCATGAACATAGGCCAGGGCCTCAGCCGTTCCTTGCCACTCCGTGTGGTAAACGGCATATTGGCAAGTTTACGCTTCTCCTCCGACGATTTTTATTTAGATTTTTGAGTCCTTTTTTTACTGATCTTTTGTGTTTTGGATTTTACATGCTCTGTACTATGACATTGGGCATCGGCCTTGGCAGACGACGTTGATGGAATTTCATCTTCTCGGCCATGACTAGTGGCAGCAGCTTCAGCACGAGGTGGAAGTGGATCTTGATCTTTCCCTATTTTTGGAACCTCAACATTTTTGTTCTCCATATTTTAATAGGCACAACTAAAAGGCACCTCAGGTAAACAATGGAGATGGATGGATACTAGTATACTTATGGATGACGAGTGACTGACGACACAGAGGTAGCTACAGCCGTGGACTACCGTACTGCGTCTGCTAGTATAGAGATGATAATTAATGATATAAAAAAAAAATATATATAACTACTGTAGGTATATATAATATAATGACGGACCTGGTGGACACTGTCAGCAGACTGCTAAACTACTAGTATGAAGAAGATAGAAAAAAACCCCACCACAGGTAGGTAGGTATACAATTATGGACGAGCACTGACGACACAGAGATAGCCACAGCCGTGGCCTACCATACTGCGTCTGCTAGTATAGAGATGATAATTAATGATATAAAAAAAAATATATAACTACTGTAGGTATATATAATATAATGACGGACCTGGTGGACACTGTCAGCAGACTGCTAAACTACTAGTATGAAGAAGATAGAAAAAAAACTCCACCACAGGTAGGTATACAATTATGGACGAGTGACGACACAGAGGTAGGTACAGCCGTGGACTACCGTACTGCGTCTGCTAGTATAGATAATATACTAAATATATTACTACTGTAGGTATATAATATAATGACGGACCTGGTGGACACTGTCAGCAGACTCCTAAACTACTAGTATGAAGAAGATAGAAAAAAAAACCCCACCACAGGTAGGTAGGTATACAATTATGGACGAGCACTGACGACACAGAGATAGCCACAGCCGTGGCCTACCGTACTGCGTCTGCTAGCATAGATAATATACTAAATATATTACTACTGTAGGTATATAATATAATGACGGACCTGGTGGACACTGTCAGCAGACTCCTAAACTACTAGTATGAAGAAGATAGAAAAAAAAAACCCCACCACAGGTTGGTATACAATTATGGACGAGTGACGACACAGAGGTAGGTACAGCCGTGGACTACCGTACTGCGTCTGCTAGTATAGATAATATACTAAATATATTACTACTGTAGGTATATAATATAATTACGGACCTGGTGGACACTGTCAGCAGACTCCTAAACTACTAGTATGAAGAAGATAGAAAAAAAAACCCACCACAGTTAGGTATACAATTATGGACGAGTGACGACACAGAGGTAGGTACAGCCATGGACTACCGTACTGCGTCTGCTAGTATAGATAATATACTAAATATATTACTACTGTAGGTATATAATATAATGACGGACCTGGTGGACACTGTCAGCAGACTCCTAAACTACTAGTATGAAGAAGATAGAAAAAAAAACCCACCACAGGTAGGTATACAATTATGGACGAGCACTGACGACACAGAGATAGCCACAGCCGTGGACTACCGTACTGCGTCTGCTAGTATAGATAATATAATAAATATATTACTACTGTAGGTATATAATATAATGATGGACCTGGTGGACACTGTCAGCAGACTCCTAAACTACTAGTATGAAGAAGATAGAAAAAAAAAACCCACCACAGGTAGGTAGGTATACAATTATGGACGAGCACTGACGACACAGAGATAGCCACAGCCGTGGACTACCGTACTGCGTCTGCTAATATAGAGATGATAAAGATGATAGAGATGAAAAAAAAAATATAACACTACTGCAGGTAAATATTTATATAATATAATGTATGACGGACCTGCTGGACACTGTCAGCAGAATGCGTTTATAGAATAAAAAAAAAAACACCACAGGAGTGTTTAACTTTTTCAGGCAGACAATATACTGGTGGTCACACTGGCAGCAAAAGTGTGCACTGTACTCCTGCTATAACTGCTCCCCAGTCTCCCCCACAATTAAGCTGTGTGAGCAGTGAGCACTCAGCACAGTCAGATATACATAGATGATATATCATGCAGCACACTGAGGCTGAGCACAGATATGGTATGTGTATCGTTTTTTTTCAGGCAGAGAACGGATTATAAATAATAAAACTGGTGGTCACTATCAGCAAAACTCTGCACTACTGAGTACTCCTGACAAGTTCAACTGCTCCCCAAATTAGTAGTAAATCAAATGTCACTCGTCTCTATCTTCTAATCTAAACGGAGAGGACCCCAGCCACGTCCTCTCCCTATCAATCTCAATGCACGTGTGAAAATGGCGGCAACGCGCGGCTCCTTATATAGAATCCGAGTCTCGTGAGAATCCGACAGCGGGATGATGACGTTCGGGCGCGCTCGGGTTAACCGAGCAAGGCGGGAGGATCCGAGTCTGCTCGGACCCGTGCAAAAAAGGGTGAAGTTCGGGCGGGTTCGGATTCCGAGGAACCGAACCCGCTCATCTCTAATGGCCACCCAGCATGACGCCTCCCTTCTTGACCATGCTGTAATTGCAGTCGCACTGCAGTTCAGCGTGATCATAAAAAATGGTGTAGCCTCCTGCTGGTACAGACTGTATGTGCGCGCAGGAAGCCGCCACCATTTTTGTGATCACAGCGGCTGAATGTGATGTCATACAGCTGCTGTGACCACGCCCCCTGTGTCTCCTCCATTGCAGACCCCATTTTGAAGCCTTGCCCCCGCACCGCTCCATCCCTGACTTGGAAATGGAGTGTTGCTGACCCCCCTCTCCCCCCCCCCTGCCCCGATTGACAGGCAGAGGCGATCGCATTCTCTGCGGGGTGCCGCAGAAAATGCAGGCACATGCGTATGCTCTTAGCAATTTTTGCAGTTGGATCGCTTATTGTGATTGCAATCCAAACTGAATCAGGCCCCATTACCTATCACAATGTGCTGCGGGCAGTACAAAATTGGTTTAATATAGGAGAAAAACCCCCAGACCTGTGCTCCTTAACTGTACCTGGTGGCTAGTGGAGCGGCTGCCCAGTAATCAGTGTCCACACCAGTGCGCACACGGTCCACCCCCTACGGCCATGCTCCCCTTCATCAGCGGCCTCGTGATCCGGAAGGGCGGTGTGTGTGTGACTGACCTTAGGAAGAAACCGGAGCCTCCGCTGCAGTGACCCAGCAACCAGGGCACGGGAGTATACAGCGCCGCTGGGAGTGATGAAGCTGCAGTAAAGATGTCTATTAGACCTAGCCTGCTGCAGCCCTTGTAGATTCTCATAAAACAAGTTCTTCTTTTCTTGTCAAAATTAATAGCTAAGAATAGGCTGCCTGAGGCAGGCCCCTGTTAAGAGGCCTGCTACTGAAGGCACCAACTACAAACTGAGCTCCCTGTTCATGGAAGCGGGGTTATAGAGGAGGATGCGCTGAGCATCTTGGGAACAGTCAAAAGCTTTGAGCCGGTTGGTGCCTCAGATCAAGATCCTACTCTACACCCCAATGTGAATCCTTGTGGGGTCCAGTGTACCCCACAGAAGAAATTAATGTGTCACACCCATTGGCAGCAACCTTAGAATAGCTGCTGACGGGCACAATTGAGAAAGGAAGGGGGGGGGACATTTGAATCCAGCACATAGATGCAATTCAAATATGTAATTTGTACCTTCCTATTTTAAAATATAATGGATGAACCTCACCCTGTGAGAACAATCTTCATGATCAAGAGATCTCATATGCAAAATAAGTATGAGTTGGGATAGGGCTGGGGAGGGTGGCTGCTCGGGCAGCCCCTCCCCCGTCAAGTTAAGGAGATTCAACTGAGGAAGCACAAGGGAACACTCGTCTGGGGACAACAACTGCAGGGAGACCACATCTTTTCAGATGAACATGGGAGGGCGGAAGGCTGCCTAATACTGAAGCACCATCAAATACCAAACCATATGCAACAACTAGTACAAGCATTCCTGGGGGAAGGTCTGCAGCAGACGGATTTGCATACGGTGATGTCATCCAAGCAGTGGGCCAAAGTTGGCTGGAACCCTCATCTGCATATGAAAAGAGAAAAGGGGCATGCAGGGCATGGCGACCTTTTGCGGTGCTTGGATGACCCCTAGTTCGCATTAAACAACCCCACCCTCCTTTGGTGTGGGGCTCATGTTGGCTATGCCCCAGCCCCTGAAGCATTCAAGCTGATTTCTTGCAGCAGCTGGGCACTGTAACAGCTCCAGAGCTGCTCTGTAAGGCAACTAAAAGGGTGTGGGCCCTGCAGCACTACCTGTAGTTCGCATTGTGCGTTGGAAGTCACAAAGTAAGCAGACGGGAGAAGTCAGGATAGTGCGCAAGGGCATAGAAGGGAGCGGCTCCAGAAAAGAGAAGTGGAAACAGACAGCAAACTAGGCTGGAGAGAGACCTGAGACAAAGAGATCTGAATTATACGAGAGCCGACCAGGGGAAACACAAATTATGCAATCAAGTTTCCCACATTTGGGGAAATTGCAGGAGCAGCACACCCAGAGTGCAATGGGTGAGCCTTGCCCTGGGAGAAGCACCTTCATGATCATAGTATCTCACCTGGCAGGTAAGTAGGAGTTGGGCTAGAGCTGGGGAGGGTCACTGCTCGGGCACCCCCCTGTCAAGTGAAGGAGATCCAACTGAGGCAGCACAAGGGAACTCTCGAAAGAAGAACAAGGCTAGAGGAATATCTGAGACAAAGAAATCTGACTTTTACCAGAGCTGACCAGAGGAAAGCACAGACAGTCCCCCACTACCACAAATAATGCAGTCGAGTTTCCCACATTTGGGGAAATCACAGGGGTCAGCATACCCAGAATGCAATGAATGAACCTCACCCTGGGAGAACAATCTTCATGACCATGGTAATAAGTATGATTTGGGAGAGGGCTGGGGAGGGCCGCTGCTCAGGCACATCTCTGTCAAGTAAAGGAGATTCAACTGAGGCAGCACAAGGGAACTCTCATCTGGGGACAACAACTGCAGGGAGAACACATATTTTCAGATGAACATGGGAGGGCAGAAGGCTGCCTAATACTGAAGCACCCCCAAACAACAAACCAAATGCAACAACTAGTAAAAGCATTCCTGGGTGAAGGTCTGCAGAAGACGGATTTGCATACGGTGATGTCATCCAAGCAGTGGGCCAAAGTTGGCTGGAACCCTCATCTGCATATGAAAAGAGAAAAGGGTTATGCAGGGCATGGCGGCCTTTTGCGGTGCTTGGATGACCCCTAGTTCACATTAAACACCTCCACCCTCCTTCGGTGTGGGGCTCATGTTGGCTATGCCCCAGCCCCTGAAGCATTCAAGCTGATTTCTTGCCGCAGCTGGGCACTGTAACAGCTCCAGAGTTGCTCTGTAAGGCATGTAAAACACAGTCCCCCACTACAACCAGGAAACATTAACGCCACTGCATCCTTGCTGCTTTCTCATGTGGAAGTCTATTTAATGTGAAAACAAGGTGATATCTAATTAGCACACAGAAAAGAAAATTAAGTGAATTTTTGAAAGAAAACAATACTGTTAATATACTATTAAAACAAATTAAAATGGTAAAAGTTATTGTACTTTAAGTAAAAATAAAAGAGCAAATATATCAATCCCAGTTTTGGATTACTTTAATTAACAAAAAAAATGCATATAGCAGAGGATAGTTTCAATCTGTCTACCTCTGGGTTATGGGCCCAGCATGCTTCCATTGCAGTACTCTGCTGCACATGTAAGTGCAAGAGATCCTGAAGCACTCACTCATCATGGGAAAGTACCAATGTGTTTCTTCATTGGTTGATGGCAGAAACATCTTACAAAAACACTCCAGATTATTGACTTTTTAAAGTTTTTCTAGGAAACGTTCTAGATGATTGTTTATTAGCCTTTGTCTGGATTTTTCTGCCAGCATATTTCTTTTTCTCTGCAACCCACTGCTAAATTGTGCTTCCTAGCTGTTTTTATAAAATCACTGAATCAAATTTAACTCTGATTACATCAGAGAAGGCCAGGTACCCTACACCATAACAGGGGGTTTGAAATTTTGACTTGTCTACTTAAAGATCACCAAAATCTGATAACAAGGTCAATTAAGTCCCTGGGTGGGATTGAACCACCAACCTTTTGGTTAATAGCCTTACACACTAACTGATTGCGCCACAGCGACACTTTGCAAAAGTACATACTGACAAAGGCTAATAAGCATTCATCTAGAACGATTCCTAGAAACATTTTAAAAAGTCAATAATGTGGAGAGTTTTTGTAAGATGTTTCTTCCATCAACCAATGAAGAAACACATTGGTACTTTCCCATGATGAGTGAGTGCTTCAGGATCTTTTGCACTTACATGTGCAGCAGAGTACTGTAATGGAAGCATGCTGGGTCCATAACCCAGAGGTAGGCAGATTGAAACTATCCTCTGCTATATGCATTTTTTTTTTGTTAATTAAAGTAATCCAAAACTGGGATTGATATTTTTGCTCTTTTATTTTTACTTAAAGTACAATAACTTTTACCATTTTAATTTGTTTTAATAGTATATTGACAGTATTGTTTTCTTTCAAAAATCCAATTAATTTTCTTTACCCGATTATTAAAATGGTAATTGACAAAAACAAACTACATTGTCACCAGAAGAGCAATACAAAATGTACAAGTGATATATTAAAATCATCTTTCCAGCTTGAATTTCAATGATGCATTGGGGCAACGATTCACCCTTAAATAAAGATTTTCTTAATTCCTTACCTGTGTGCTAATTAGATATCACCTTGTTTTCACATTAAACAGACTTCCACATGAGAAAACAGCAAAGATGCAGTGGCGTTAATGTTTCCTGGTGTCAACCTGTATTATTTCCGTAGATAATGAAATGAGGATGCATCTTGCTGCCTTTCCAATGAAGCAAGTTTAATTTAGTAATAGGTGAAAAACCATCCCTACAAAGATGTTAATCAGATACTTGGCTTTGTGGACACTTTTCAGAGAACAAATTTGTAATCATAAAAATAAAGCCAGAAAATGAAGAGCTGTTTAATCACTCAATTGGATTTTTCTGCCAACATTTTTCTTTTTCTCTGCAACCCACTGCTAAATTGTGCTTCCAAGCTGTTTTTTTATAAAATCACTTAATCAAATCTAACTCTGATTACATCAGAGAAGGCCAGGTACCCTACACCATAAGAGGGGGTTTGCAATTTTGACTTGTCTACTTAAATATCACCAACATCTGATCACAAGGTCAATTACGTCCCTGGGTGGGATTGAACCACCAACCTTTTGATAAATAGCTGAACACACTAACCGATTGTGCCACAGAGACACTTTGCAAAAAGCACATACTGACAAAGACTAATAAGCATTCATCTAGAACGTTTCCTAGAAAAACTTTAAAAAGTCAATAATCTGGAGAGTTTATGTAAGATGTTTCTTCCAGCAACCAATGAAGAAACACATTGGTACTTTCGCATGATGAGTGAGTGCTTCAGGATCTCTTGCACTTACATGTGCAGCAGAGTACTGCAATGGAAGCATGCTGGGCCCATAACCCAGAGGTAGGCAGATTGAAACTATCCTTTGCTATATGAATTTTTTTTTTTGTTCATTAAAGTAATCCAAAACTGGGATTGATATTTTAGCTTTTATTTTTACTTAAAGTACAATAACTTTTACCATTTTAATTTGTTTTAATAGTATATTGACAGTATTGTTTTCTTTCAAAAATCCACTTAATTTTCTTTACCCTATTATTAAAATGGTAATTGACAAAAACAAACTACATTGTCACCATAAGAGCAATACAAAATGTACAAGTGATATATTAAAATCATCTTTCCAGCTTGAATTTCAATGATGCATTGGGGCAACGATTTTGTGAGAAACATCTTCACCCTTAAATAAAGATTTTCTTAATTCCTTACCTGTGTGCTAATTAGATATCACCTTGTTTTCACATTAAACAGACTTCCACATGAGAAAGCAGCAAGGATGCAGTGGCGTTAATGTTTCCTGGTGTCAACCTGTATTATTTCAGTAGATATTGAAATGAGGATGCATCTTGCTGCCTTTCCAATGAAGGAAGTTTAATTTAGTAATAGGTGAAAAACCATCCCTACAAATATGTTAATCAGATACTTGGCTTTGTGGACACTTTTCAGAGAACAAATTAGTTAGCATAAAAATAAAGCCAGAAAATGAACAGCTGTTTAATCACTCAATTGGATTTTTCTGCCAGCATATTTCTTTCTCTCTGCAACCCACTGCCAAATTGTGCTTCCTAGCTGTTTTTATAAAATAACTGAATCAAATCTAACTCTGATTACATCAGAGAAGGCCAGGTACCCTACACCATAACAGGGGGTTTGAAATTTTGACTTGTCTACTTAAAGATCACCAAAATCTGATAACAAGGTCAATTAAGTCCCTGGGTGGGATTGAACAACCAACCTTTTGGTTAATAGCCTTACACACTAACTGATTGCGCCACAGCTACACTTTGCAAAAGTACATACTGACAAAGGCTAATAAGCATTCATCTAGAACGATTCCTAGAAACATTTTAAAAAGTCAATAATGTGGAGAGTTTTTGTAAGATGTTTCTTCCATCAACCAATGAAGAAACACATTGGTACTTTCCCATGATAAGTGAGTGCTTCAGTACCTCTTGCACTTACATGTGCAGCAGAGTACTGTAATGGAAGCATGCTGGGTCCATAACCCAGAGGTAGGCAGATTGAAACTATCCTCTGCTATATGCATTTTTTTTTTTGTTAATTAAAGTAATCCAAAACTGGGATTGATATTTTTGCTCTTTTATTTTTACTTAAAGTACAATAACTTTTACCATTTTAATTTGTTTTAATAGTATATTGACAGTATTGTTTTCTTTCAAAAATCCACTTAATTTTCTTTACCCGATTATTAAAATGGTAATTGACAAAAACAAACTACATTGTCACCAGAAGAGCAATACAAAATGTACAAGTGATATATTAAAATCATCTTTCCAGCTTGAATTTCAATGATGCATTGGGGCAACGATTTTGTGAGAAACATCTTCACCCTTAAATAAAGATTTTCTTAATTCCTTACCTGTGTGCTAATTAGATATCACCTTGTTTTCACATTAAACAGACTTCCACATGCGAAAGCAGCAAGGATGCAGTGGCGTTAATGTTTCCTGGTGTCAACCTGTATTATTTCAGTAGACATTGAAATGAAGATGCATCTTGCTGCCTTTCCAATGAAGCAAGTTTAATTTAGTAATAGGTGAAAAACCATCCCTACAAAGGTGTTAATCAGAGACTTGGCTTTGTGGACACTTTTCAGAGAACAAATTTGTTAGTATAAAAGTAAAGCCAGAAAATGAAGAGCTGTTTAATCACTCAATTGGATTTTTCTGCCAGCATATTTCTTTTTCTCTGCAACCCACTGCTAAATTGTTCTTCCTAGCTGTTTTAATAAAATCACTGAATCAAATCTAACTCTGATTACATTAGAGAAGGCCAGGTACCCTACACCATAACAGGGGGTTTGAAATTTTGACTTGTCTACTTAAAGATCACCAAAATCTGATAACAAGGTCAATTAAGTCCCTGGGTGGGATTGAACCACCAACCTTTTGGTTAATAGCCTTACACACTAACTGATTGCGCCACAGCGACACTTTGCAAAAGTACTTACTGACAAAGGCTAATAAGCATTCATCTAGAATGATTCCTAGAAACATTTTAAAAAGTCAATAATGTGGAGAGTTTTTGTAAGATGTTTCTTCCATCAACCAATGAAGAAACACATTGGTACTTTCCCATGATGAGTGAGTGCTTCAGGATCTCTTGCACTTACATGTGCAGCAGAGTACTGTAATGGAAGCATGCTGGGTCCATAACCCAGAGGTAGGCAGATTGAAACTATCCTCTGCTATATGCATTTTTTTTGTTAATTAAAGTAATCCAAAACTGGGATTGATATTTTTGCTCTTTTATTTTTACTTAAAGTACAATAACTTTTACCATTTTAATTTGTTTTAATAGTATATTGACAGTATTGTTTTCTTTCAAAAATCCAATTAATTTTCTTTACCCGATTATTAAAATGGTAATTGACAAAAACAAACTACATTGTCACCAGAAGAGCAATACAAAATGTACAAGTGATATATTAAAATCATCTTTCCAGCTTGAATTTCAATGATGCATTGGGGCAACGATTTTGTGAGAAACATCTTCACCCTTAAATAAAGATTTTTTTAATTCCTTACCTGTGTGCTAATTAGATATCACCTTGTTTTCACATTAAACAGGCTTCCACATGAGAAAGCAGCAAGGATGCAGTGGCGTTAATGTTTCCTGGTGTCAACCTGTATTATTTCAGTAGATATTGAAATGAGGATGCATCTTGCTGCCTTTCCAATGAAGCAAGTTTAATTTAGTAATAGGTGAAAAACCATCCCTACAAATATGTTAATCAGATACTTGGCTTTGTGGACACTTTTCAGAGAACAAATTCGTTAGCATAAAAATAAAGCCAGAAAATGAAGAGCTGTTTAATCACTCAATTGGATTTTTCTGCCAGCATATTTCTTTTTCTCTGCAACCCACTGCTAAATTGTGCTTCCTAGCTGTTTTTATAAAATCACTGAATCAAATCTAACTCTGATTACATCAGAGAAGGCCAGGTACGCTACACCATAACAGGGGGTTTGAAATTTTGACTTGTCTACTTAAAGATCACCAAAATCTGATAACAAGGTCAATTATGTCCCTGGGTGGGATTGAACCACCAACCCTTTGGTTAATAACCAAACACACTAACCGATTGCGCCACAGAGACACTTTGCGAAAGTCCATACTGACAAAGGCTAATAAGCATTCATCTAGAACGTTTCCTAGAAAAACTTTAAAAAGTCAATAATCTGGAGAGTTTTTGTAAGATGTTTCTTCCATCAACCAACGAAGAAACACATTGGTACTTTCCCATGATGAGTGAGTGCTTCAGGATCTCTTGCACTTACATGTGCAGCAGAGTACTGTAATGAAAGCATGCTGGGTTCATAACCCAGAGGTAGGCAGATTGAAACTATCCTTTGCTATATGCATTTTTTTTTGTTAATTAAAGTAATCCAAAACTGGGATTGATATTTTTGCTCTTTTATTTTTACTTAAAGTACAATAACTTTTACCATTTTAATTTGTTTTAATAGTATATTGACAGTATTGTTTTCTTTCAAAAATCCACTTAATTTTCATTACCCTATTATTAAAATGGTAATTGACAAAAACAAACTACATTGTCACCAGAAGAGCAATACAAAATGTACAAGTGATATATTAAAATCATCTTTCCAGCTTGAATTTCAATGATGCATTGGGGCAACAATTTTGTGAGAAACATCTTCACCCTTAAATAAAGATTTTCTTAATTCCTTACCTGTGTGCTAATTAGATATCACCTTGTTTTCACATTAAACAGACTTCCACATGAGAAAGCAGCAAGGATGCAGTGGCGTTAATGTTTCCTGGTGTCAACCTGTATTATTTCAGTAGATATTGAAATGAGGATGCATCTTGCTGCCTTTCCAATGAAGCAAGTTTAATTTAGTAATAGGTGAAAAACCATCCCTACAAAGATGTTAATCAGATACTTGGCTTTGTGGACACTTTTCAGAGAACAAATTTGTTAGCATAAAAATAAAGCCAGAAAATGAAGAGCTGTTTAATCACTCAATTGGATTTTTTTGCCAGCATATTTCTTTTTCTCTGCAAACCACTGCTAAATTGTGCTTCCTAGCTGTTTTTATAAAATCACTGAATCAAATCTAACTCTGATTACATCAGAGAAGGCCAGGTACCCTACACCATAACAGGGGTTTTTGAAATTTTGACTTGTCTACTTAAAGATCACCAAAATCTGATAACAAGGTCAATTACGTCCCTGGGTGGGATTGAACCACTAACCTTTTGGTTAATAGCCATACACACTAACTGATTGCGCCACAGCGACACTTTGCAAAAGTATATACTGACAAAGGCTAATAAGCATTCATCTAGAACGTTTCCTAGAAAAACTTTAAATAGTCAATAATCTGGAGAGTTTTTGTAAGATGTTTCTTCCATCAACCAATGAAGAAACACATTGGTATTTTCCCATGATGAGTGAGTGCTTCAGGATCTCTTGCACTTACATGTGCAGCAGAGTACTGTAATGGAAGCATGCTGGGTCCATAACCCAGAGGTAGGCAGATTGAAACTATCCTCTGCTATATGCATTTTTTTGTTGTTAATTAAAGTAAACAAAAACTGGGATTGATATTTTTGCTCTTTTATTTTTACTTAAAGTACAATAACTTTTACCATTTTAATTTGTTTTAATAGTATATTGACAGTATTGTTTTCTTTCAAAAATCCACTTAATTTTCTTTACCCGATTATTAAAATGGTAATTGACAAAAACAAACTACATTGTCACCAGAAGAGCAATACAAAATGTACAAGTGATATATTAAAATCATCTTTCCAGCTTGAATTTCAATGATGCATTGGGGCAACGATTTTGTGAGAAACATCTTCACCCTTAAATAAAGATTTTCTTAATTCCTTACCTGTGTGCTAATTAGATATCACCTTGTTTTCACATTAAACAGACTTCCACATGAGAAAGCAGCAAGGATGCAGTGGCGTTAATGTTTCCTGGTGTCAACCTGTATTATTTCAGTAGATATTGAAATGAGGATGCATCTTGCTGCCTTTCCAATGAAGCAAGTTTAATTTAGTAATAGGTGAAAAACCATCCCTACAAAGATGTTAATCCGATACTTGGCTTTTTGGACACTTTTCAGAGAACACATTTGTTAGCATAAAAATAAAGCCAGAAAATGAAGAGCTGTTTAATCACTCAATTGGATTTTTCTGCCAGCATATTTCTTTTTCTCTGCAACCTGGGCGGAGAATCATGTAAGCGCACTGTCAGCAGTGTTCATTCCGGGAGTGGACAACTGGGAAGCAGACTTCCTCAGCAGACACGACCTACATCCAGGAGAGTGGGGACTCCATCAGGAAGTCTTCGCACAGATTGCAAGTCGGTGGGGACTGTTCCAGATAGACATGATGGCGTCCCGCCTCAACAAAAAGCTACAGAGGTATTGCACCAGGTCAAGAGACCCTCAGGCAGTAGCTGTTTAAACAGCTCTTCATTTTCTGATTTTATGTTTATGCTAACAAATTTGCTCTCTGAAAAGTGTCCACAAAGCCAAGTCTCTGATTAACATATTTGTAGGGATGGTTTTTCACCTATTACTAAATTAAACTTGCTTCATTGGAAAGGCAGCAAGATGCATCCTCATTTCAATATCTACTGAAATAATACAGGTTGACACCAGGAAACATTAACGCCACTGCATCCTTGCTGCTTTCTCATGTGGAAGTCTGTTTAATGTGAAAACAAGGTGATATCTAATTAGCACACAGGTAAGGAATAAAGAAAATCTTTATTTAAGGGTGAAGATGTTTCTCACAAAATCGTTGCCCCAATGCATCATTGAAATTCAAGCTGGAAAGATGATTTTAATATATCACTTGTACATTTTGTATTGCTCTTCTGGTGACAATGTAGTTTGTTTTTGTCAATTACCATTTTAATAATCGGGTAAAGAAAATTAATTGGATTTTTGAAAGAAAACAACACTGTCAATATACTATTAAAACAAATTAAAATGGTAAAAGTTATTGTACTTTAAGTAAAAATAAAAGCTAAAATATCAATCCCAGTTTTGGATTACTTTAATGAACAAAAAAAAAATGCATATAGCAAAGGATAGTTTCAATCTGCCTACCTCTGGGTTATGGGCCCAGCATGCTTCCATTGCAGTACTCTGCTGCACATGTAAGTGCAAGAGATCCTGAAGCACTCACTCATCATGGGAAAGTACCAATGTGTTTCTTCATTGATTGCTGGAAGAAACATCTTACAAAAACTCTCCAGATTATTGACTTTTTAAAGTTTTTCTAGGAATCGTTCTAGATGAATGCTTATTAGCCTTTGTCAGTATGTACTTTTGCAAAGTTTCGCTGTGGCGCAATCAGTTAGTGTGTACGGCTATTAACCAAAAGGTTGGTGGTTCAATCCCACCCAGGGACGTAATTGAACTTGTAATCAGATTTTGTTGATCTTTAAGTAGACAAGTCAAAATTTCGAAAACCCCTGTTATGGTGTAGGGTACCTGGCCTTCTCTGATGTAATCAGAGTTAGATTTGATTCATACTGTTAACTGGGTAGTATATCACAAGTTATACGGTGTGATTGGTGTGGCTGGTATGAATCTTGACCTTGGATTAACAAAAATCCTTTCCTCGAACTGTCTGTCTCCTCTGGGCACAGTTTCTCTAACTGAGGTATGGAGGAGGGGCATAGAGGGAGGAGCCAGTGCACACCCAGATCTAAAGTCTTTCTTAAAGTGCCCATGTCTGCTGCGGAGCCCGTCTATCCCCCATGGTCCTTACAGAGTCCCCATCATCCTCTACGGACTACGAGAAAAAAAAATTACCGGTAGGTTTAAAATGTTATTTTTTTCTCTGCAACCCACTGCTAAATTGTGCTTCCTAGCTGTTTTTTATAAAATCACTTAATTAAATCTAACTCTGATTACGTCAGAGAAGGCCAGGTACCCTACACCATAAGAGGGGGTTTGAAATTTTGACTTGTCTACTTAAAGATCACCAAAATCTGATGACAAGGTCAATTACATCCCTGGGTGGGATTGAACCACCAACCTTTTGGTTAATAGCCCATGTAAGTGCAAGAAATCCTGAAGCACTCACTCATCATGGGAAAGTACCAATGTGTTTCTTACAAAAATTCTCCAGATTATTGACTTTTTAAAGTTTTTCTAGGAAACGTTCTAGATGAATGATTATTAGCCTTTGTCAGTATTGACTTTTGCAAGGTGTCTCTGTGGCGCAATCGGTTAGCATGTTTGGCTATTAACCAAAAGGTTGGTGGTTCAATCCCACCCAGGGATGTAATTGACCTTGTAATCAGATTTTGGTGATCTTTAAGTAGACAAGTCAAAATTTCAAAAACCCCCCTTATGGTGTAGGGTACCTGGCCTTCTCTGATGTAATCAGAGTTAGATTTGATTAAGTGATTTTATAAAAAAACAGCTAGGAAGCACAATTTAGCAGTGGGTTGCAGAGAAAAAAAATATGCTGGCAGAAAAGTCCAATTGAGTGATTAAACAGCTCTTCATTTTCTGATTTTATGTTTATGCTAACAAATTTGCTCTCTGAAAAGTGTCCACAAAGCCAAGTCTCTGATTAACACCTTTGTAGGAATGGTTTTTCACCTATTACTGAAATAAACTTGCTTCATTGGAAAGGCATCAAAGATGCATCCTCATTTCAATGTCTACTGAAATAATACAGGTTGACACCAGGAAACGTCACTGCATCCTTGCTGCTTCCTCACGGGGAAGTCTGTTTAATGTGAAAACAAGGTGATATCTAATCAGCACACAGGTAAGGAATTAAGAAAATCTTTCTTTGTGGGTGAAGATGTTTCTCACAAATTGTTGTCCCAAGGCATCATTGAAATTCAAGATGGAAGATGATTTTCATATATCACTTGTACATTTTGCATTGCTCTTCTGGTGACAATGTAGTTTGTTTTTGTCAATTACCATTTCAGTAATAGGGTAAAGAAAATTAAGTGGATTTTTTAAAGAAAACAATGCTGTCAATATACTATTAAAACAAATTAAAATGATAAAAGTTATTGTACTTTAAGTAAAAATAAAAGAGCCAAAATATCAATCCCAGTTTTTGATTACTTTAATTATAAAAAAAAAATGCACATAGCAGAGGATAGTTTCGATCAATCGACCTCTGGGTTATGGGCCCAGCATGCTTCCATTGCACTACTCTGCTGCTCATGGAAGTGTAAGAGATCCTGAAGACTAAATTGATTAAAGGCCTAAAAGTACTGGACTATAAGGAAAGACTTACTAGGCTGAATATTTATACACTAGAAAAGAGGTGCCTAAGAGGAGATATTATTAATATCTTCAAATATGTAAAGATACATAACAAAGAGTTATCAGAGGAATTATTTATTAAAAGAACACGTGGTCACTCGCTGCGACTGGAGGAAAGTTCAGAACGCAATGGAGGAAAGGTTTCTTCACTGTTAGGGCAATCAGGATGTGGAATTCCCTGCCAGGGAAGGTGGTAATGGCGGACTCTGTAATTGGATTTAAAAAAGGAATGGATACATTTCTGAATGAAAAAGCTATCCAAGGTTATAATACTTAAAATATCAACATGGTTAATCCGGGGGTAACATGAGTTATAGTAGCTAACTAGTCATAAAACATTATTCAGCAAGTATGTAGAATCATCACAACTTAAAACAGGTTGAACACGATGGGCAATTTGCCTCTATTCAACCTCAAAAACTATGTTACTATATTACTATGTTATTGTAGTATACAGAACACCACAATGCAATGAGCAGTGATAGTGAGCACTGATGAGGATACTAGAACTGACACTGAGCAGCAAGATGCAGCACTGGACTATTAGTAATGTACTGTAGTATGCTGAGCACCACAATGCAGCACAAGACAATGAGCAGTGATACTGAGCACTGATGAGGATACTACTGAGAACTGACACTGAGCAGGAGAGACACACTACTAGTATTACTGAGCAGCAATAAGTAACCACTGATACTGAGCACTGATATTGAGATTTCCACTGAGAGAACATAGCCACGTCCTCTCCGCTCTCTCTTCAATGCACGAGTAAAAATGGCAGCAACGCGCAGCTCTTTATATGGAATCCGAATCTCGCGAGAATCCGACAGCGGGATGATGACATTTTCCCTTGTTCAGGTTTTCCGAGTCAGGCGGGAACAACCGAGCCTGCCTCGGACCAGTGTAAACCACGTGGAGTTCGTGGGGAATTCGGTTCTCGGAGAACCGAACCCGCTCCTCTCTACCTTATACCCATCAATTTTTTTATTTTCAATCTAAGCCCCTGCAGTTTTCTGTAAGCATCTGCTTCGCTATGATGATCAACAAGTCACAAGGGCAAACACTCAGGGTTTGAGGCGTAGATCTTAGGACCAGCTGCTACAAGCATGGCAGAGGTGTCACTATCACTGGTGACACACAGAGAGGTGGCGAGGGAGATTGTAATGCAGTGCGCGCAGATAAGCAGCGCAATGGTAAAAAGGAGGCATGGTTTCATAGGTAGGGGCGTGGCCTGGTGGCCTGAATCTACATTTTGTTGCTCCGGGTGTCCCGGGGGTTGGGGGCTGCACCCGGGGACTAGTGTGTGAGCTGTGCTGGCTCCTGCACAGTGACAGGGCATGGCCACCCAGCATGACGCCTCCCTTCTTGACCATGCTGTAATTGCAGTCGCACTGCAGTTCAGCGTGATCATAAAAAATGGTGTAGGCTCCTGCTGGTGCAGATTGTATGTGCGCGCAGGAAGCCGCCACCATTTTTGTGATCACAGCGGCTGAATGTGATGTCATACAGCCGCTGTGACCACGCCCCCTGTGTCTCCTCCGTTGCAGACCCCATTTTGAAGCCTTGCCCCCGCACCGCTCCATCCCTGACTTGGAAATGGAGTGTTGCTGACCCACCTCTCCCCCCCTTCCCCACCCCGATTGACAGGCAGAGGCGATCACATTCTCTGCGGGGTGCCGCAGAAAATGCAGGCACATGCGTATGCTCTTAGCAATTTTTGCAGTTGGATCGCTTATTGTGATTGCAATCCAACCTGAATCAGGCCCTATTACCTATCACAATGCGCTGCGGGCAGTACAAAATTGGGTTAATATAGGAGAAAAACCCCCAGACCTGTGCTCCTTAACTGTACCTGGTGGCTAGTGGAGCGGCTGCCCAGTAATCAGTGTCCACCGCAGTGCGCACACGGCCCACCCCCTACGGCCTCGCTCCCCTTCATCAGCGGCCTCGTGATCCGGAAGGGTGGTGTGTGTGTGACTGACCTTAGGATGAAACCGGAGCCTCCGCTGCAGTGACCCAGCAACCAGGGCACGGGAGTATATAGCGCCGCTGGGAGTGATGAAGCTGCAGTAAAGATGTCTATTAGACCTAGCCTGCTGCAGCCCTTGTAGATTCTCATAAAACAAGTTCTTCTTTTCTTGTCAAAATTAATAGCTAAGAATAGGCTGCCTGAGGCAGGCCCCTGTTAATTGGCCTGCTACTGAAGGCACCAACTACAAACTGAGCTCCCTGTTCATGGAAGCGGGGTTATAGAGGAGAATGCACTGAGCTTCTTGGGAACAGTCAAAAGCTTTGAGCCGGTTGGTGCCTCAGATCAAGATCCTACTCTACACCCCAATGTGAATCCTTGTGGAGTCCAGTGTACCCCACAGAAGAAATTAATGTGTCACACCCATTGGCAGCAACCTTAGAATAGCTGCTGACGGGCACAATTGAGAAAGGAAGGGGGGGGGGACATTTGAATCCAGCACATAGATGCAATTCAAATATGTAATTTGTACCTTCCTATTTTAAAATATAATGGATGAACCTCACCCTGTGAGAACAATCTTCATGATCAAGAGATCTAATATGTAAAATAAGTATGAGTTGGGATAGGGCTGGGGAGGGTGGCAGCTCGGGCAGCCCCTCCCCCGTCAAGTTAAGGAGATTCAACTGAGGAAGCACAAGGGAACTCTCGTCTGGGGACAACAACTGCAGGGAGACCACATCTTTTCAGATGAACATGGGATGGCGGAAGGCTGCCTAATACTGAAGCACCATCAAATATCAAACCATATCCAACAACTAGTAACAGCATTCCTGGGGGAAGGTCTGCAGCAGACGGATTTGCATACGGTGATGTCATCCAAGCAGTGGGCCAAAGTTGGCTGGAACCCTCATCTGCATATAAAAAGAGAAAAGGGGCATGCAGGGCATGGCGGCCTTTTGCAGTGCTTGGATGACCCCTAGTTCGCATTAAACACCCCCACCCTCCTTTGGTGTGGGGCTCATGTTGGCCATGCCCCATCCCCTGAAGCATTCATGCTGATTTCTTGCAGCAGCTGGGCACTGTAACAGCTCCAGAGCTGCTCTGTAAGGCAAGTAAAAGGGTGTGGGCCCTGCAGCACCACCTGTAGTTCGCATTGTGCGTTGGAAGGCACAAAGTAAGCAGACGGGAGGAGAAGTCAGGATAGTACACAAGGGCATCCTTTTCTCTTAGTCCGTAGAGGATGCTGGGGTCACATTAAGAACCATGGGGTATAGACGGGATCCGCAAGAGACATGGGCACTTTAAGACTTTCAAAGGGTGTGAACTGGCTCCTCCCTCTATGCCCCTCCTCCAGACTCCAGTTATAGGAACTGTGCCCAGGGAGACGGACATTTCGAGGAAAGGATTTATTGTTAAACTAAGGTGAGCATCTTACCAGCTCACACCTTAAGCATGCCGCAGAACGTGGCATTCAACAGAACACAAGCCAACGGCATGAACAATTGCAGCAAAAAGCTGACCAGAACCGTAACACAACATGTGTATAACCACAAGTAATAACTGCAGACACAGTATGGACTGGGACGGGTGCCCAGCATCCTCTACGTACTAAGAGAAAAGGATTTACCGGTAGGTATTAAAATCCTATTTTCTCATACGACCTAGAGGATGCTGGGGTCACATTAAGAACCATGGGGTTATACCAAAGCTCTTGAACGGGTGGGAGAGTGCGTACGACTCTGCAGCACCGAATGACCCAACTTGAGGTTATCATCAGCCAAGGTATCAAACTTGTAAAACTTAGCAAAAGTGTTTACTAAATAGCTGCTCGGCAAAGTTGCAATGCCGAGACTCCCCGACCAGCTGCCCAGGATGAACCCACCTTTCTAGTAGAATGGGTCTTCACCTAATTCAGTAACGGCAATCCTGCCGTGGAATGAGCATGCTGAATTTTACCACAGATCCAGCGCATAATGGTCTGCATGGAAGCAGGACACCCAATCATGTTGGGAGCATACAGGACAAACAGAGCCTCTGTTTTCCTAATCTGAACCGTTCTGGTGACATAAATTTTCAAAGTTCTGACCACAGCCAGAGACTTTGACTCAACGAAGGTGTCAGTGGCCAAAGGCACCATGTGGAAAGATGAACCACCTTCGGCAGAAATTGTTGACGTGTCCTCAATTCTGCTCTATCTTCATGAAAGATCAAATAAAGGCTCTTGTGATACTGCATGGTTTGTACTGTTTTCCATGTGCTCCCAGATCTTTCAAGCAAGTAGCATGGTCAAGAAAGTTCTGTTTGAAAAGAAACAAACATTTACTGTCATTGTTATGCAAATAAACTTACATTAAAGCTAACAAGAAAGCACACTCATTCTGTCTTTAAACTGATAAAAGAAACCCCAATAATATGGGGCATGCAAAAATTGAGATAAAACTCAGTTTTGCTCCTCTCCACGGAAATCTTTAATAAAAGGTGAAATATTTGTTAGTTCTGAAGAGAAACCAGAGCATGACCAAGATTCCACCTGTCGCCTGAGTGCCATGCCAGCAGTTCTCATTCAGCTCAAAGTGAGCACCCAATTTGAATGAAAGAAAGCAGATTTCTCACCAGGCTTCCCCTTGCTATAAACATGGTTTGTACTCTTTTCCATGTGCTCCCAGATCTTTCAAACAATTAGTGTGGTCAAGAAAGTTCTGTTTGAAAAGAAACAAACATTTACTGTCATTTCTATGCAAATGAGCTTACATTAAAGCACACTCGTTCTATCTTTAAACCAATAAAATAAAACCCCAATAAGATGGGGCATGCAAAAATTGAGATAAAACTCAGTTTTGCTCCTCTCCACGGAAATCTTTAGTAAAAGGCGAAAGATTTGTTCGTTCTGAAGAGAAACCACAGCATGACCAAGATTCTACCTGTCGCCTGAGTGCCATGCCAGCAGTCCTCATTCAGCTCAAAGTGAGCACCCAATTTGAAAGAAAGAAAGCAGATTTCTCACCAGGCTTCCCCTTGCTATAAACATGGTTTGTACTCTTTTCCATGTGCTCCCAGATCTTTCAAGCAATTAGTATAGTCAAGAAAGTTCTGTTTGAAAAGAAACAAACATTTACTGTCATTTCTACGCAAATGAGCTTACATTAAAGCACACTCGTTCTATCTTTAAACTGATAAAAGAAACCCCAATAAGACGGGGCATGCAAAAATTGAGATAAAACTCAGTTTTGCTCCTCTCCACGGAAATCTTTAGTAAAAGGCAAAAGATTTGTTCGTTCTGAAGAACTAGCACAAGGGAACTCTCAAAAGAAGAACAAGGCTCTGAAACAAAGAAATCTGACTTTTACCAGAGCTGACCAGAGGAAAACACAAACACAGTCCCCCACTACCACAAATAAAGCAGTCGAGTTTCCCACATTTGGGGAAATCACAGGGGTCAGCATACCCAGAATGCAATGAATGAACCTCACCCTGGGAGAATAATCCTTATGACCATGGTATCTCCTATGCAAAATAAGTATGATTTGGGATAGAGCTGGGGAGGGCCGCTGCTCAGGCACATCTCTGTCAAGTTAAGGAGATTCAACTGAGGCAGCACAAGGGAACTCTCATCTGGGGACAACAACTGCAGGGAGAACACATATTTTCAGATGAACATGGGAGGGCAGAAGGCTGCCTAATACTGAAGCACCCCCAAACAACAAACCAAATGCAACAACTAGTGCAAGCATTCCTGGGGGAAGGCCTGCCGCAGATGGATTTGCATATGGTGATGTCATCCAAGCAGTGGGTCAAAGTTGGCTTCAACCCTCGTCTGCATATGAAAACAGAAAAGGGGCGTGCAGGGCATGGTGGCCTTTTGCGGCGCTTGTCTGACCCCTAGTTTGCATTAAACACCTCCACCCTCCTTCGGTGTGGGGCTCATGTTGGCTATGCCCCAGCCCCTGAAGCATTCAAGCTGATTTTTCTCCCAAACGAAAGACACTAGAATGAAAATTTTAAAGCCTCCTGTTAGTGCTTCATCTACACGTTATAGCCCTGAATTTTCCAATGCCTATCTCTTTGCAAAAGAGAGATATCGGCAAGGAAAAGCTGTATTGTACCTTTGCATTTTTCTCCCAAACGAAAGACACTAGAATGAAAATTTTAAAGCCTCCTGTTAGTGCTTCATCTACACGTTATAGCCCTGAATTTTCCAATGCCTAGCTCTTTGCAAAAGAGAGATATTGGCAAGGAAAAGCTGTATTGTACCTTTGCATTTTTCTCCCAAACGAAAGACACTAGAATGAAAATTTTAAAGTCTACTGTTAGAGCTTCATCTACACGTTATAGCCCTGAATTTTCCAATGCCTAGCTCTTTGCAAAAGACAGATATCGGCAAGGAAAAGCTGTATTGTACCTTTGCATTTTTCTCCCAAACGAAAGACACTAGAATGAAAATTTTAAAGCCTCCTGTTAGTGCTTCATATACACGTTATAGCCCTGAATTTTCCAATGCCTATCTCTTTGCAAAAGAGAGATATCGACAAGGAAAAGCTGTATTGTACCTTTGCATTTTTCTCCCAAACGAAGGACATTAGAATGAAAATTTTAAAGCCTCCTATTAGTGCTTCATCTACACGTTATAGCCCTGAATTTTCCAATGCCTAGCTCTTTGCAAAAGAGAGATATCGGCAAGGAAAAGCTGTATTGTACCTTTGCATTTTTCTCCCAAACG
The DNA here is from genome assembly GCF_028390025.1 of Pseudophryne corroboree. Lineage (NCBI taxonomy): Eukaryota > Metazoa > Chordata > Amphibia > Anura > Myobatrachidae > Pseudophryne > Pseudophryne corroboree. The sequence goes on along the minus strand of NW_026968120.1, from coordinate 398,768 downwards.
AAAGACACTAGAATGAAAATTTTAAAGCCTCCTGTTAGTGCTTCATCTACACGTTATAGCCCTGAATTTTCCAATGCCTATCTCTTTGCAAAAGAGAGATATCGGCAAGGAAAAGCTGTATTGTACCTTTGCATTTTTCTCCCAAACGAAGGACACTAGAATGAAAATTTTAAAGCCTCCTATTAGTGCTTCATCTACACGTTATAGCCCTGAATTTTCCAATGCCTATCTCTTTGCAAAAGAGAGATATCGGCAAGGAAAAGCTGTATTGTACCTTTGCATTTTTCTCCCAAACGAAGGACACTAGAATGAAAATTTTAAAGCCTCCTGTTAGTGCTTCATCTATACGTTATAGCCCTGAATTTTCAAATGCCTATCTCTTTGCAAAAGAGAGATATCGGCAAGGAAAAGCTGTATTGTACCTTTGCATTTTTCTCCCAAACGAAAGACACTAGAATGAAAATTTTAAAGCCTCCTGTTAGTACTTCATCTACACGTTATAGCCCTGAATTTTCCAATGCCTATCTCTTTGCAAAAGAGAGATATCGGCAAGGAAAAGCTGTATTGTACCTTTGCATTTTTCTCCCAAACGAAGGACACTAGAATGAAAATGTAAAAGCCTCCTGTTAGTGCTTCATCTACACGGTATAGCCCTGAATTTTCCAATGCCTAGCTCTTTGCAAAAGAGAGATATTGGCAAGGAAAAGCTGTATTGTACCTTTGCATTTTTCTCCCAAACGAAGGACACTAGAATGAAAATTTTAAAGCCTCCTGTTAGTGCTTCATCTACACGTTATAGCCCTGAATTTTCCAATGCCTATCTCTTTGCAAAAGAGAGATATCGGCAAGGAAAAACTGTATTGTACCTTTGCATTTTTCTCCCAAACGAAAGACACTAGAATGAAAATTTTAAAGCCTCCTGTTAGTGCTTCATCTACACGTTATAGCCCTGAATTTTCCAATGCCTAGCTCTTTGCAAAAGAGAGATATCGGCAAGGAAAAGCTGTATTGTACCTTTGCATTTTTCTCCCAAACGAAGGACACTAGAATGAAAATGTAAAAGCCTCCTGTTAGTGCTTCATCTACACGGTATAGCCCTGAATTTTCCAATGCCTATCTCTTTGCAAAAGAGAGATATCGGCAAGGAAAAGCTGCATTGTACTTTTGCATTTTTCTCCCAAACGAAAGACACTAGAATGAAATTTTTAAAGCCTACTGTTAGTGCTTCATCTACACGTTATAGCCCTGCATTTTCCAATGCCTATCTCTTTGCAAAAGAGAGATATCGGCAAGGAAAAGCTGCATTGTACTTTTGCATTTTTCTCCCAAACGAAAGACACTAGAATGAAAATTTTAAAGCCTCCTGTTAGTGCTTCATCTACACGTTATAGCCCTGAATTTTCCAATGCCTAGCTCTTTGCAAAAGAGAGATATTGGCAAGGAAAAGCTGTATTGTACCTTTGCATTTTTCTCCCAAACGAAAGACACTAGAATGAAAATTTTAAAGCCTCCTGTTAGTGCTTCATCTACACGTTATAGCCCTGAATTTTCCAATGCCTAGCTCTTTGCAAAAGAGAGATATTGGCAAGGAAAAGCTGTATTGTACCTTTGCATTTTTCTCCCAAACGAAAGACACTAGAATGAAAATTTTAAAGCCTCCTGTTAGTGCTTCATCTACACGTTATAGCCCTGAATTTGTCCAATGCCTATCTCTTTGCAAAAGAGAGATATCGGCAAGGAAAAGCTGTATTGTACCTTTGCATTTTTCTCCCAAACGAAGGACACTAGAATGAAAATTTTAAAGCCTCCTGTTAGTGCTTCATCTACACGTTATAGCCCTGAATTTTCCAATGCCTATCTCTTTGCAAAAGAGAGATATCGGCAAGGAAAAGCTGTATTGTACCTTTGCATTTTTCTCCCAAACGAAAGACACTAGAATGAAAATTTTAAAGCCTCCTGTTAGTGCTTCATCTACATGTTATAGCCCTGAATTTTCCAATGCCTATCTCTTTGCAAAAGAGAGATATCGGCAAGGAAAAGCTGTATTGTACCTTTGCATTTTTCTCCCAAACGAAGGACATTAGAATGAAAATTTTAAAGCCTCCTATTAGTGCTTCATCTACACGTTATAGCCCTGAATTTTCCAATGCCTATCTCTTTGCAAAAGAGAGATATCGGCAAGGAAAAGCTGCATTGTACTTTTGCATTTTTCTCCCAAACGAAAGACACTAGAATGAAATTTTTAAAGCCTACTGTTAGTGCTTCATCTACACGTTATAGCCCTGCATTTTCCAATGCCTATCTCTTTGCAAAAGAGAGATATCGGCAAGGAAAAGCTGCATTGTACTTTTGCATTTTTCTCCCAAACGAAAGACACTAGAATGAAAATTTTAAAGCCTCCTGTTAGTGCTTCATCTACACGTTATAGCCCTGAATTTTCCAATGCCTAGCTCTTTGCAAAAGAGAGATATTGGCAAGGAAAAGCTGTATTGTACCTTTGCATTTTTCTCCCAAACGAAAGACACTAGAATGAAAATTTTAAAGCCTCCTGTTAGTGCTTCATCTACACGTTATAGCCCTGAATTTTCCAATGCCTATCTCTTTTCAAAAGAGAGATATCGGCAAGGAAAAACTGTATTGTACCTTTGCATTTTTCTCCCAAACGAAGGACACTAGAATGAAAATTTAAAAGCCTCCTGTTAGTGCTTCATCTACACGTTATAGCCCTGCATTTTCCAATGCCTATCTCTTTGCAAAAGAGAGATATCGGCAAGGAAAAGCAGCATTGTACCTTTGCATTTTTCTCCCAAACGAAAGACACTAGAATGAAAATTGTAAAGCCTCCTGTTAGTGCTTCATCTACACGTTATAGCCCTGCATTTTCCAATGCATAGCTCTTTGCAAAAGAGAGATATTGGCAAGGAAAAGCTGTATTGTACCTTTGCATTTTTCTCCCAAACGAAAGACACTAGAATGAAAATTTTAAAGCCTCCTGTTAGTGCTTCATCTACATGTTATAGCCCTGCATTTTCCAATGCCTATCTCTTTGCAAAAGAGAGATATCGGCAAGGAAAAGCAGCATTGTACTTTTGCATTTTTCTCCCAAACGAAAGACACTAGAATGAAAATTTTAAAGCCTCCTATTAGTGCTTCATCTACACGTTATAGCCCTGAATTTTCCAATGCCTAGCTCTTTGCAAAAGAGAGATATCGGCAAGGAAAAGCTGTATTGTACCTTTGCATTTTTCTCCCAAACGAAAGACACTAGAATGAAAATTTTAAAGCCTCCTGTTAGTGCTTCATCTACACGTTATAGCCCTGAATTTTCCAATGCCTATCTCTTTGCAAAAGAGAGATATCGGCAAGGAAAAGCTGTATTGTACCTTTGCATGTTTCTCCCAAACGAAGGACACTAGAATGAAAATTTTAAAGCCTCCTATTAGTGCTTCATCTACACGTTATAGCCCTGAATTTTCCAATGCCTATCTCTTTGCAAAAGAGAGATATCGGCAAGGAAAAGCTGTATTGTACCTTTGCATTTTTCTCCCAAACGAAGGACACTAGAATGAAAATTTTAAAGCCTCCTTTTAGTGCTTCATCTACACGTTATAGCCCTGAATTTTCCAATGCCTATCTCTTAGCAAAAGAGAGATATCGGCAAGGAAAAGCTGTATTGTACCTTTGCATTTTTCTCCCAAACGAAAGACACTAGAATGAAAATTTTAAAGCCTCCTGTTAGTGCTTCATCTACACGTTATAACCCTGAATTTTCCAATGCCTATCTCTTTGCAAAAGAGAGATATCGGCAAGGAAAAGCTGCATTGTACTTTTACATTTTTCTCCCAAACGAAAGACACTAGAATGAAAATTTTAAAGCCTCCTGTTAGTGCTTCATCTACACGTTATAGCCCTGAATTTTCCAATGCCTATCTCTTTGCAAAAGAGAGATATCGGCAAGGAAAAGCTGCATTGTACTTTTACATTTTTCTCCAAAACGAAAGACACTAGAATGAAAATTTTAAAGCCTCCTTTTAGTGCTTCATCTACACGTAATAGCCCTGAATTTTCCAATGCCTATCTCTTTGCAAAAGAGAGATATCGGCAAGGAAATGCTGTATTGTACCTTTGCATTTTTCTCCCAAACGAAAGACACTAGAATGAAAATTTTAAAGCCTCCTGTTAGTGCTTCATCTACACGTTATAGCCCTGAATTTTCCAATGCCTAGCTCTTTGCAAAAGAGAGATATTGGCAAGGAAAAGCTGTATTGTACCTTTGCATTTTTCTCCCAAACGAAGGACACTAGAATGAAAATTTTAAAGCCTCCTGTTAGTGCTTCATCTACACGTTATAGCCCTGAATTTTCCAATGCCTATCTCTTTGCAAAAGAGAGATATCGGCAAGGAAAAGCAGCATTGTACTTTTGCATTTTTCTCCCAAACGAAAGACACTAGAATGAAAATTTTAAAGCCTCCTGTTAGTGCTTTATCTACACGTTATAGCCCTGAATTTTCCAATGCCTAGCTCTTTGCAAAAGAGAGATATTGGCAAGGAAAAGCTGTATTGTACCTTTGCATTTTTCTCCCAAACGAAAGACACTAGAATGAAAATTTTAAAGTCTACTGTTAGTGCTTCATCTACACGTTATAGCCCTGAATTTTCCAATGCCTAGCTCTTTGCAAAAGAGAGATATCGGCAAGGAAAAGCTGTATTGTACCTTTGCATTTTTCTCCCAAACGAAAGACACTAGAATGAAAATTTTAAAGCCTCCTGTTAGTGCTTCATCTACACGTTATAGCCCTGAATTTTCCAATGCCTATTTCTTTGCAAAAGAGAGATATCGGCAAGGAAAAGCTGTATTGTACCTTTGCATTTTTCTCCCAAACGAAGGACACTAGAATGAAAATTTTAAAGCCTCCTATTAGTGCTTCATCTACACGTTATAGCCCTGAATTTTCCAATGCCTATCTCTTTGCAAAAGAGAGATATCGGCAAGGAAAAGCTGTATTGTACCTTTGCATTTTTCTCCCAAACGAAGGACACTAGAATGAAAATTTTAAAGCCTCCTTTTAGTGCTTCATCTACACGTTATAGCCCTGAATTTTCCAATGCCTATCTCTTAGCAAAAGAGAGATATCGGCAAGGAAAAGCTGTATTGTACCTTTGCATTTTTCTCCCAAACGAAAGACACTAGAATGAAAATTTTAAAGCCTCCTGTTAGTGCTTCATATACACGTTATAGCCCTGAATTTTCCAATGCCTATCTCTTTGCAAAAGAGAGATATCGGCAAGGAAAAGCTGCATTGTACTTTTACATTTTTCTCCCAAACGAAAGACACTAGAATGAAAATTTTAAAGCCTCCTGTTAGTGCTTCATCTACACGTTATAGCCCTGAATTTTCCAATGCCTATCTCTTTGCAAAAGAGAGATATCGGCAAGGAAAAGCTGCATTGTACTTTTACATTTTTCTCCCAAACGAAAGACACTAGAATGAAAATTTTAAAGCCTCCTTTTAGTGCTTCATCTACACGTAATAGCCCTGAATTTTCCAATGCCTATCTCTTTGCAAAAGAGAGATATCGGCAAGGAAATGCTGTATTGTACCTTTGCATTTTTCTCCCAAACGAAAGACACTAGAATGAAAATTTTAAAGCCTCCTGTTAGTGCTTCATCTACACGTTATAGCCCTGAATTTTCCAATGCCTAGCTCTTTGCAAAAGAGAGATATTGGCAAGGAAAAGCTGTATTGTACCTTTGCATTTTTCTCCCAAACGAAAGACACTAGAATGAAAATTTTAAAGCCTCCTGTTAGTGCTTCATCTACACGTTATAGCCCTGAATTTTCCAATGCCTATCTCTTTGCAAAAGAGAGATATCGGCAAGGAAAAGCTGCATTGTACTTTTACATTTTTCTCCCAAACGAAAGACACTAGAATGAAAATTTTAAAGCCTCCTTTTAGTGCTTCATCTACACGTAATAGCCCTGAATTTTCCAATGCCTATCTCTTTGCAAAAGAGAGATATCGGCAAGGAAATGCTGTATTGTACCTTTGCATTTTTCTCCCAAACGAAAGACACTAGAATGAAAATTTTAAAGCCTCCTGTTATTGCTTCATCTACACGTTATAGCCCTGAATTTTCCAATGCCTAGCTCTTTGCAAAAGAGAGATATTGGCAAGGAAAAGCTGTATTGTACCTTTGCATTTTTCTCCCAAACGAAAGACACTAGAATGAAAATTTTAAAGCCTCCTGTTAGTGCTTCATATACACGTTATAGCCCTGAATTTTCCAATGCCTATCTCTTTGCAAAAGAGAGATATCGGCAAGGAAAAGCTGCATTGTACTTTTACATTTTTCTCCCAAACGAAAGACACTAGAATGAAAATTTTAAAGCCTCCTGTTAGTGCTTCATCTACACGTTATAGCCCTGAATTTTCCAATGCATATCTCTTTGCAAAAGAGAGATATCGGCAAGGAAAAGCTGCATTGTACTTTTACATTTTTCTCCCAAACGAAAGACACTAGAATGAAAATTTTAAAGCCTCCTTTTAGTGCTTCATCTACACGTAATACCCCTGAATTTTCCAATGCCTATCTCTTTGCAAAAGAGAGATATCGGCAAGGAAATGCTGTATTGTACCTTTGCATTTTTCTCCCAAACGAAAGACACTAGAATGAAAATTTTAAAGCCTCCTGTTAGTGCTTCATCTACACGTTATAGCCCTGAATTTTCCAATGCCTATCTCTTTGCAAAAGAGAGATATCGGCAAGGAAAAGCTGTATTGTACCTTTGCATTTTTCTCCCAAACGAAGGACACTAGAATGAAAATTTTAAAGCCTCCTTTTAGTGCTTCATCTACACGTTATAGCCCTGAATTTTCCAATGCCTATCTCTTAGCAAAAGAGAGATATCGGCAAGGAAAAGCTGTATTGTACCTTTGCATTTTTCTCCCAAACGAAAGACACTAGAATGAAAATTTTAAAGCCTCCTGTTAGTGCTTCATATACACGTTATAGCCCTGAATTTTCCAATGCCTATCTCTTTGCAAAAGAGAGATATCGGCAAGGAAAAGCTGCATTGTACTTTTGCATTTTTCTCCCAAACGAAAGACACTAGAATGAAAATTTTAAAGCCTCCTGTTTGTGCTTCATCTACACGTTATAGCCCTGAATTTTCCAATGCCTATCTCTTTGCAAAAGAGAGATATCGGCAAGGAAAAGCTGCATTGTACTTTTACATTTTTCTCCCAAACGAAAGACACTAGAATGAAAATTTTAAAGCCTCCTTTTAGTGCTTCATCTACACGTAATAGCCCTGAATTTTCCAATGCCTATCTCTTTGCAAAAGAGAGATATCGGCAAGGAAATGCTGTATTGTACCTTTGCATTTTTCTCCCAAACGAAAGACACTAGAATGAAAATTTTAAAGCCTCCTGTTAGTGCTTCATCTACACGTTATAGCCCTGCATTTTCCAATGCCTATCTCTTTGCAAAAGAGAGATATCGGCAAGGAAAAGCTGTATTGTACCTTTGCATTTTTCTCCCAAACGAAAGACACTAGAATGAAATTTTTAAAGCCTACTGTTAGTGCTTCATCTACACGTTATAGCCCTGCATTTTCCAATGCCTATCTCTTTGCAAAAGAGAGATATCGGCAAGGAAAAGCTGCATTGTACTTTTGCATTTTTCTCCCAAACGAAAGACACTAGAATGAAAATTTTAAAGCCTCCTGTTAGTGCTTCATCTACACGTTATAGCCCTGAATTTTCCAATGCCTAGCTCTTTGCAAAAGAGAGATATTGGTAAGGAAAAGCTGTATTGTACCTTTGCATTTTTCTCCCAAACGAAAGACACTAGAATGAAAATTTTAAAGCCTCCTGTTAGTGCTTCATCTACACGTTATAGCCCTGAATTTTCCAATGCCTATCTCTTTTCAAAAGAGAGATATCGGCAAGGAAAAACTGTATTGTACCTTTGCATTTTTCTCCCAAACGAAGGACACTAGAATGAAAATTTAAAAGCCTCCTGTTAGTGCTTCATCTACACGTTATAGCCCTGCATTTTCCAATGCCTATCTCTTTGCAAAAGAGAGATAACGGCAAGGAAAAGCAGCATTGTACCTTTGCATTTTTCTCCCAAACGAAAGACACTAGAATGAAAATTGTAAAGCCTCCTGTTAGTGCTTCATCTACACGTTATAGCCCTGCATTTTCCAATGCCTAGCTCTTTGCAAAAGATAGATATTGGCAAGGAAAAGCTGTATTGTACCTTTGCATTTTTCTCCCAAAAGAAAGACACTAGAATGAAAATGTTAAAGCCTCCTGTTAGTGCTTCATCTGCACGTTATAGCCCTGCATTTTCCAATGCCTATCTCTTTGCAAAAGAGAGATATCGGCAAGGAAAAGCAGCATTGTACTTTTGCATTTTTCTCCCAAACGAAAGACACTAGAATGAAAATTTTAAAGCCTCCTGTTAGTGCTTCATCTACATGTTATAGCCCTGCATTTTCCAATGCCTATCTCTTTGCAAAAGAGAGATATCGGCAAGGAAAAGCAGCATTGTACTTTTGCATTTTTCTCCCAAACGAAAGACACTAGAATGAAAATTTTAAAGCCTCCTGTTAGTGCTTCATCTACACGTTATAGCCCTGAATTTTCCAATGCCTATCTCTTTGCAAAAGAGAGATATCGGCAAGGAAAAGCAGCATTGTACTTTTGCATTTTTCTCCCAAACGAAAGACACTAGAATGAAAATTTTAAAGCCTCCTGTTAGTGCTTCATCTACACGTTATAGCCCTGAATTTTCCAATGCCTAGCTCTTTGCAAAAGAGAGATATTGGCAAGGAAAAGCTGTATTGTACCTTTGCATTTTTCTCCCAAACGAAAGACACTAGAATGAAAATTTTAAAGCCTCCTGTTAGTGCTTCATCTACACGTTATAGCCCTGAATTTTCCAATGCCTATCTCTTTGCAAAAGAGAGATATCGGCAAGGAAAAGCTGTAATGTACCTTTGCATTTTTCTCCCAAACGAAGGACACTAGAATGAAAATTTTAAAGCCTCCTGTTAGTGCTTCATCTACACGTTATAGCCCTGAATTTTCCAATGCCTATCTCTTTGCAAAAGAGAGATATCGGCAAGGAAAAGCTGTATTGTACCTTTGCATTTTTCTCCCAAACGAAAGACACTAGAATGAAATTTTTAAAGCCTCCTGTTAGTGCTTCATCTAAACGTTATAGCCCTGAATTTTCCAATGCCTATCTCTTTGCAAAAGAGAGATATCGGCAAGGAAAAACTGTATTGTACCTTTGCATTTTTCTCCCAAACGAAAGACACTAGAATGAAAATTTTAAAGCCTCCTGTTAGTGCTTCATCTACACGTTATAGCCCTGAATTTTCCAATGCCTAGCTCTTTGCAAAAGAGAGATATTGGCAAGGAAAAGCTGTATTGTACCTTTGCAGTTTTCTCCCAAACGAAAGACACTAGAATGAAAATTTTAAAGTCTGCTGTTAGTGCTTCATCTACACGTTATAGCCCTGAATTTTCCAATGCCTAGCTCTTTGCAAAAGAGAGATATCGGCAAGGAAAAGCTGTATTGTACCTTTGCATTTTTCTCCCAAACGAAAGACACTAGAATGAAAATTTTAAAGCCTCCTGTTAGTGCTTCATCTACACGTTATAGCCCTGAATTTTCCAATGCCTATCTCTTTGCAAAAGAGAGATATCGGCAAGGAAAAGCTGTATTGTACCTTTGCATTTTTCTCCCAAACGAAGGACACTAGAATGAAAATTTTAAAGCCTCCTGTTAGTGCTTCATCTACACGTTATAGCCCTGAATTTTCCAATGCCTATCTCTTAGCAAAAGAGAGATATCGGCAAGGAAAATCTGTATTGTACCTTTGCATTTTTCTCCCAAACGAAAGACACTAGAATGAAAATTTTAAAGCCTCCTGTTAGTGCTTCATATACACGTTATAGCCCTGAATTTTCTCATGCCTATCTCTTTGCAAAAGAGAGATATCGGCAAGGAAATGCTGCATTGTACTTTTACATTTTTCTCCCAAACGAAAGACACTAGAATGAAAATTTTAAAGCCTCCTGTTAGTGCTTCATCTACACGTTATAGCCCTGAATTTTCCAATGCCTATCTCTTTGCAAAAGAGAGATATCGGCAAGGAAAAGCTGCATTGTACTTTTACATTTTTCTCCCAAACGAAAGACACTAGAATGAAAATTTTAAAGCCTCCTTTTAGTGCTTCATCTACACGTAATAGCCCTGAATTTTCCAAAGCCTATCTCTTTGCAAAAGAGAGATATCGGCAAGGAAATGCTGTATTGTACCTTTGCATTTTTCTCCCAAACGAAAGACACTAGAATGAAAATTTTAAAGCCTCCTGTTAGTGCTTCATCTACACGTTATAGCCCTGAATTTTCCAATGCCTAGCTCTTTGCAAAAGAGAGATATTGGCAAGGAAAAGCTGTATTGTACCTTTGCATTTTTCTCCCAAACGAAAGACACTAGAATGAAAATTTTAAAGCCTCCTGTTAGTGCTTCATCTACACGTTATAGCCCTGAATTTTCCAATGCCTATCTCTTTGCAAAAGAGAGATATCGGCAAGGAAAAGCTGTATTGTACCTTTGCATGTTTCTCCCAAACGAAGGACACTAGAATGAAAATTTTAAAGCCTCCTATTAGTGCTTCATCTACACGTTATAGCCCTGAATTTTCCAATGCCTATCTCTTTGCAAAAGAGAGATATCGGCAAGGAAAAGCTGTATTGTACCTTTGCATTTTTCTCCCAAACGAAGGACACTAGAATGAAAATTTTAAAGCCTTCTGTTAATGCTTCATCTACACGTTATAGCCCTGAATTTTCAAATGCCTATCTCTTTGCAAAAGAGAGATATCGGCAAGGAAAAGCTGTATTGTACCTTTGCATTTTTCTCCCAAACGAAAGACACTAGAATGAAAATTTTAAAGCCTCCTGTTAGTGCTTCATCTACACGTTATAGCCCTGAATTTTCCAATGCCTAGCTCTTTGCAAAAGAGAGATATTGGCAAGGAAAAGCTGTATTGTACCTTTGCATTTTTCTCCCAAACGAAGGACACTAGAATGAAAATTTTAAAGCCTCCTGTTAGTGCTTCATCTACACGTTATAGCCCTGAATTTTCCAATGCCTATCTCTTTGCAAAAGAGAGATATCGGCAAGGAAAAGCAGCATTGTACTTTTGCATTTTTCTCCCAAACGAAAGACACTAGAATGAAAATTTTAAAGCCTCCTATTAGTGCTTCATCTACACGTTATAGCCCTGAATTTTCCAATGCCTAGCTCTTTGCAAAAGAGAGATATCGGCAAGGAAAAGCTGTATTGTACCTTTGCATGTTTCTCCCAAACGAAGGACACTAGAATGAAAATTTTAAAGCCTCCTATTAGTGCTTCATCTACACGTTATAGCCCTGAATTTTCCAATGCCTATCTCTTTGCAAAAGAGAGATATCGGCAAGGAAAAGCTGTATTGTACCTTTGCATTTTTCTCCCAAACGAAGGACACTAGAATGAAAATTTTAAAGCCTTCTGTTAGTGCTTCATCTACACGTTATAGCCCTGAATTTTCAAATGCCTATCTCTTTGCAAAAGAGAGATATCGGCAAGGAAAAGCTGTATTGTACCTTTGCATTTTTCTCCCAAACGAAAGACACTAGAATGAAAATTTTAAAGCCTCCTGTTAGTGCTTCATCTACACGTTATAGCCCTGAATTTTCCAATGCCTATCTCTTTGCAAAAGAGAGATATCGGCAAGGAAAAGCTGTATTGTACCTTTGCATTTTTCTCCCAAACGAAGGACACTAGAATGAAAATTTTAAAGCCTTCTGTTAGTGCTTCATCTACACGTTATAGCTCTGAATTTTCAAATGCCTATCTCTTTGCAAAAGAGAGATATCGGCAAGGAAAAGCTGTATTGTACCTTTGCATTTTTCTCCCAAACGAAAGACACTAGAATGAAAATTTTAAAGCCTCCTGTTAGTGCTTCATCTACACGTTATAGCCCTGAATTTTCCAATGCCTAGCTCTTTGCAAAAGAGAGATATCGGCAAGGAAAAACTGTATTGTACCTTTGCATTTTTCTCCCAAACGAAAGACACTAGAATGAAAATTTTAAAGCCTCCTGTTAGTGCTTCATCTACACGTTATAGCCCTGAATTTTCCAATGCCTATCTCTTAGCAAAAGAGAGATATCGGCAAGGAAAAGCTGTATTGTACCTTTGCATTTTTCTCCCAAACGAAAGACACTAGAATGAAAATTTTAAAGCCTCCTGTTAGTGCTTCATATACACGTTATAGCCCTGAATTTTCCAATGCCTATCTCTTTGCAAAAGAGAGATATCGGCAAGGAAAAGCTGCATTGCACTTTTACATTTTTCTCCCAAACGAAAGACACTAGAATGAAAATTTTAAAGCCTCCTGTTAGTGCTTCATCTACACGTTATAGCCCTGAATTTTCCAATGCCTATCTCTTTGCAAAAGAGAGATATCGGCAAGGAAAAGCTGCATTGTACTTTTACATTTTTCTCCCAAACGAAAGACACTAGAATGAAAATTTTAAAGCCTCCTTTTAGTGCTTCATCTACACGTAATAGCCCTGAATTTTCCAATGCCTATCTCTTTGCAAAAGAGAGATATCGGCAAGGAAATGCTGTATTGTACCTTTGCATTTTTCTCCCAAACGAAAGACACTAGAATGAAAATTTTAAAGCCTCCTGTTAGTGCTTCATCTACACGTTATAGCCCTGAATTTTCCAATGCCTAGCTCTTTGCAACAGAGAGATATTGGCAAGGAAAAGCTGTATTGTACCTTTGCATTTTTCTCCCAAACGAAGGACACTAGAATGAAAATTTTAAAGCCTCCTGTTAGTGCTTCATCTACACGTTATAGCCCTGAATTTTCCAATGCCTATCTCTTTGCAAAAGAGAGATATCGGCAAGGAAAAGCTGTATTGTACCTTTGCATTTTTCTCCCAAACGAAGGACACTAGAATGAAAATTTTAAAGCCTCCTTTTAGTGCTTCATCTACACGTTATAGCCCTGAATTTTCCAATGCCTATCTCTTAGCAAAAGAGAGATATCGGCAAGGAAAAGCTGTATTGTACCTTTGCATTTTTCTCCCAAACGAAAGACACTAGAATGAAAATTTTAAAGTCTACTGTTAGTGCTTCATCTACACGTTATAGCCCTGAATTTTCAAATGCCTAGCTCTTTGCAAAAGAGAGATATCGGCAAGGAAAAGCTGTATTGTACCTTTGCATTTTTCTCCCAAACGAAAGACACTAGAATGAAAATTTTAAAGCCTCCTGTTAGTGCTTCATCTACACGTTATAGCCCTGAATTTTCCAATGCCTATCTCTTTGCAAAAGAGAGATATCGGCAAGGAAAAGCTGTATTGTACCTTTGCATTTTTCTCCCAAACGAAAGACACTAGAATGAAAAATTTTAAAGCCTCCTGTTAGTGCTTCATATACACGTTATAGCCCTGAATTTTCCAATGCCTATCTCTTTGCAAAAGAGAGATATCGGCAAGGAAAAGCTGCATTGTACTTTTACATTTTTCTCCCAAACGAAAGACACTAGAATGAAAATTTTAAAGCCTCCTGTTAGTGCTTCATATACACGTTATAGCCCTGAATTTTCCAATGCCTATCTCTTTGCAAAAGAGAGATATCGGCAAGGAAAAGCTGCATTGTACTTTTACATTTTTCTCCCAAACGAAAGACACTAGAATGAAAATTTTAAAGCCTCCTGTTAGTGCTTCATCTACACGTAATACCCCTGAATTTTCCAATGCCTATCTCTTTGCAAAAGAGAGATATCGGCAAGGAAATGCTGTATTGTACCTTTGCATTTTTCTCCCAAACGAAAGACACTAGAATGAAAATTTTAAAGCCTCCTGTTAGTGCTTCATCTACACGTTATAGCCCTGAATTTTCCAATGCCTATCTCTTTGCAAAAGAGAGATATCGGCAAGGAAATGCTGTATTGTACCTTTGCATTTTTCTCCCAAACGAAGGACACTAGAATGAAAATTTTAAAGCCTCCTTTTAGTGCTTCATCTACACGTTATAGCCCTGAATTTTCCAATGCCTATCTCTTAGCAAAAGAGAGATATCGGCAAGGAAAAGCTGTATTGTACCTTTGCATTTTTCTCCCAAACGAAAGACACTAGAATGAAAATTTTAAAGCCTCCTGTTAGTGCTTCATCTACACGTTATAGCCCTGAATTTTCCAATGCCTATCTCTTTGCAAAAGAGAGATATCGGCAAGGAAAAGCAGCATTGTACTTTTGCATTTTTCTCCCAGACGAAAGACACTAGAATGAAAATGTTAAAGCCTCCTGTTAGTGCTTCATCTACACGTTATAGCCCTGAATTTTCCAATGCCTAGCTCTTTGCAAAAGAGAGATATCGGCAAGGAAAAGCTGTATTGTACCTTTGCATTTTTCTCCCAAACGAAAGACACTAGAATGAAAATGTTAAAGCCTCCTGTTAGTGCTTCATCTACACGTTATAGCCCTGAATTTTCCAATGCCTAGCTCTTTGCAAAAGAGAGATATTGGCAAGGAAAAGCTGTATAGTACCTTTGCATTTTTCTCCCAAACGAAAGACACTAGAATGAAAATTTTAAAGCCTCCTGTTAGTGCTTCATCTACACGTTATAGCCCTGAATTTTCCAATGCCTATCTCTTTGCAAAAGAGAGATATCGGCAAGGAAAAGCTGTATTGTACCTTTGCATTTTTCTCCCAAACGAAGGACACTAGAATGAAAATTTTAAAGCCTCCTATTAGTGCTTCATCTACACGTTATAGCCCTGAATTTTCCAATGCCTATCTCTTTGCAAAAGAGAGATATCGGCAAGGAAAAGCTGTATTGTACCTTTGCATTTTTCTCCCAAACGAAGGACACTAGAATGAAAATTTTAAAGCCTCCTTTTAGTGCTTCATCTACACGTTATAGCCCTGAATTTTCCAATGCCTATCTCTTAGCAAAAGAGAGATATCGGCAAGGAAAAGCTGTATTGTACCTTTGCATTTTTCTCCCAAACGAAGGACACTAGAATGAAAATTTTAAAGCCTCCTGTTAGTGCTTCATCTACACGTTATAGCCCTGAATTTTCCAATGCCTATCTCTTAGCAAAAGAGAGATATCGGCAAGGAAATGCTGTATTGTACCTTTGCATTTTTCTCCCAAACGAAAGACACTAGAATGAAAATTTTAAAGCCTCCTGTTAGTGCTTCATCTACACGTTATAGCCCTGAATTTTCCAATGCCTAGCTCTTTGCAACAGAGAGATATTGGCAAGGAAAAGCTGTATTGTACCTTTGCATTTTTCTCCCAAACGAAGGACACTAGAATAAAAATTTTAAAGCCTCCTGTTAGTGCTTCATCTACACGTTATAGCCCTGAATTTTCCAATGCCTAGCTCTTTGCAACAGAGAGATATCGGCAAGGAAAAGCTGTATTGTACCTTTGCATTTTTCTCCCAAACGAAGGACACTAGAATAAAAATTTTAAAGCCTCCTTTTAGTGCTTCATCTACACGTTATAGCCCTGAATTTTCCAATGCCTATCTCTTAGCAAAAGAGAGATATCGGCAAGGAAAAGCTGTATTGTACCTTTGCATTTTTCTCCCAAACGAAAGACACTAGAATGAAAATTTTAAAGCTTCCTGTTAGTGCTTCATATACACGTTATAGCCCTGAATTTTCCAATGCCTATCTCTTTGCAAAAGAGAGATATCGGCAAGGAAAAGCTGCATTGTACTTTTGCATTTTTCTCCCAAACGAAAGACACTAGAATGAAAATTTTAAAGCCTCCTGTTAGTGCTTCATCTACACGTTATAGCCCTGAATTTTCCAATGCCTATCTCTTTGCAAAAGAGAGATATCGGCAAGGAAAAGCTGTATTGTACCTTTGCATTTTTCTCCCAAACGAAGGACACTAGAATGAAAATTTTAAAGCCTCCTTTTAGTGCTTCATCTACACGTTATAGCCCTGAATTTTCCAATGCCTATCTCTTTGCAAAAGAGAGATATCGGCAAGGAAAAGCTGTATTGTACCTTTGCATTTTTCTCCCAAACGAAGGACACTAGAATAAAAATTTTAAAGCCTCCTGTTAGTGCTTCATCTACACGTTATAGCCCTGAATTTTCCAATGCCTATCTCCTTGCAAAAGAGAGATATCGGCAAGGAAAAGCTGTATTGTACCTTTGCATTTTTCTCCCAAACGAAAGACACTAGAATGAAAATTTTAAAGCCTCCTGTTAGTGCTTCATCTACACGTTATAGCCCTGAATTTTCCAATGCCTATCTCCTTGCAAAAGAGAGATATCGGCAAGGAAAAGCTGTATTGTACCTTTGCATTTTTCTCCCAAACGAAGGACACTAGAATGAAAATTTTAAAGCCTCCTATTAGTGCTTCATCTACACGTTATAGCCCTGAATTTTCCAATGCCTATCTCTTTGCAAAAGAGAGATATCGGCAAGGAAAAACTGTATTGTACCTTTGCATTTTTCTCCCAAACGAAAGACACTAGAATGAAAATTTTAAAGCCTCCTGTTAGTGCTTCATCTACTCGTTATAGCCCTGAATTTTCCAATGCCTATCTCTTTGCAAAAGAGAGATATCGGCAAGGAAAAGCTGTATTGTACCTTTGCATTTTTCTCCCAAACGAAAGACACTAGAATGAAATTTTTAAAGCCTACTGTTAGTGCTTCATCTACACGTTATAGCCCTGCATTTTCCAATGCCTATCTCTTTGCAAAAGAGAGATATCGGCAAGGAAAAGCTGCATTGTACTTTTGCATTTTTCTCCCAAACGAAAGACACTAGAATGAAAATTTTAAAGCCTCCTGTTAGTGCTTCATCTACACGTTATAGCCCTGAATTTTCCAATGCCTAGCTCTTTGCAAAAGAGAGATATTGGCAAGGAAAAGCTGTATTGTACCTTTGCATTTTTCTCCCAAACGAAAGACACTAGAATGAAAATTTTAAAGCCTCCTGTTAGTGCTTCATCTACACGTTATAGCCCTGAATTTTCCAATGCCTATCTCTTTTCAAAAGAGAGATATCGGCAAGGAAAAACTGTATTGTACCTTTGCATTTTTCTCCCAAACGAAGGACACTAGAATGAAAATTTAAAAGCCTCCTGTTAGTGCTTCATCTACACGTTATAGCCCTGCATTTTCCAATGCCTATCTCTTTGCAAAAGAGAGATATCGGCAAGGAAAAGCAGCATTGTACCTTTGCATTTTTCTCCCAAACGAAAGACACTAGAATGAAAATTGTAAAGCCTCCTGTTAGTGCTTCATCTACACGTTATAGCCCTGCATTTTCCAATGCCTAGCTCTTTGCAAAAGAGAGATATTGGCAAGGAAAAGCTGTATTGTACCTTTGCATTTTTCTCCCAAACGAAAGACACTAGAATGAAAATTTTAAAGCCTCCTTTTAGTGCTTCATCTGCACGTTATAGCCCTGCATTTTCCAATGCCTATCTCTTTGCAAAAGAGAGATATCGGCAAGGAAAAGCAGCATTGTACTTTTGCATTTTTCTCCCAAACGAAAGACACTAGAATGAAAATTTTAAAGCCTCCTGTTAGTGCTTCATCTACATGTTATAGCCCTGCATTTTCCAATGCCTATCTCTTTGCAAAAGAGAGATATCGGCAAGGAAAAGCAGCATTGTACTTTTGCATTTTTCTCCCAAACGAAAGACACTAGAATGAAAATTTTAAAGCCTCCTGTTAGTGCTTCATCTACACGTTATAGCCCTGAATTTTCCAATGCCTATCTCTTTGCAAAAGAGAGATATCGGCAAGGAAAAGCTGTATTGTACCTTTGCATTTTTCTCCCAAACGAAAGACACTAGAATGAAAATTTTAAAGCCTCCTGTTAGTGCTTCATCTACACGTTATAGCCCTGAATTTCCCAATGCCTATCTCTTTGCAAAAGAGAGATATCGGCAAGGAAAAGCTGTATTGTACCTTTGCATTTTTCTCCCAAACGAAAGACACTAGAATGAAAATTTTAAAGCCTCCTGTTAGTGCTTCATCTACACGTTATAGCCCTGAATTTTCCAATGCCTATCTTTTTGCAAAAGAGAGATATCGGCAAGGAAAAGCTGTATTGTACCTTTGCATTTTTCTCCCAAACGAAGGACACTAGAATGAAAATTTTAAAGCCTCCTATTAGTGCTTCATCTACACGTTATAGCCCTGAATTTTCCAATGCCTATCTCTTTGCAAAAGAGAGATATCGGCAAGGAAAAACTGTATTGTACCTTTGCATTTTTCTCCCAAACGAAAGACACTAGAATGAAAATGTTAAAGCCTCCTGTTAGTGCTTCATCTACACGTTATAGCCCTGAATTTTCCAATGCCTATCTCTTTGCAAAAGAGAGATATCGGCAAGGAAAAGCTGCATTGTACTTTTACATTTTTCTCCCAAACGAAAGACACTAGAATGAAAATTTTAAAGCCTCCTTTTAGTGCTTCATCTACACGTAATAGCCCTGAATTTTCCAATGCCTATCTCTTTGCAAAAGAGAGATATCGGCAAGGAAATGCTGTGTTGTACCTTTGCATTTTTCTCCCAAACGAAAGACACTAGAATGAAAATTTTAAAGCCTCCTGTTAGTGCTTCATCTACACGTTATAGCCCTGAATTTTCCAATGCCTAGCTCTTTGCAAAAGAGAGATATTGGCAAGGAAAAGCTGTATTGTACCTTTGCATTTTTCTCCCAAACGAAAGACACTAGAATGAAAATTTTAAAGCCTCCTGTTAGTGCTTCATCTACACGTTATAGCCCTGAATTTTCCAATGCCTATCTCTTTGCAAAAGAGAGATATCGGCAAGGAAAAGCTGTAATGTACCTTTGCATTTTTCTCCCAAACGAAGGACACTAGAATGAAAATTTTAAAGCCTCCTGTTAGTGCTTCATCTACACGTTATAGCCCTGAATTTTCAAATGCCTATCTCTTTGCAAAAGAGAGATATCGGCAAGGAAAAGCTGTATTGTACCTTTGCATTTTTCTCCCAAACGAAAGACACTAGAATGAAAATTTTAAAGCCTCCTGTTAGTGCTTCATCTAAACGTTATAGCCCTGAATTTTCCAATGCCTATCTCTTTGCAAAAGAGAGATATCGGCAAGGAAAAACTGTATTGTACCTTTGCATTTTTCTCCCAAACGAAAGACACTAGAATGAAAATTTTAAAGCCTCCTGTTAGTGCTTCATCTACACGTTATAGCCCTGAATTTTCCAATGCCTAGCTCTTTGCAAAAGAGAGATATTGGCAAGGAAAAGCTGTATTGTACCTTTGCATTTTTCTCCCAAACGAAAGACACTAGAATGAAAATTTTAAAGTCTACTGTTAGTGCTTCATCTACACGTTATAGCCCTGAATTTTCCAATGCCTAGCTCTTTGCAAAAGAGAGATATCGGCAAGGAAAAGCTGTATTGTACCTTTGCATTTTTCTCCCAAACGAAAGACACTAGAATGAAAATTTTAAAGCCTCCTGTTAGTGCTTCATCTACACGTTATAGCCCTGAATTTTCCAATGCCTATCTCTTTGCAAAAGAGAGATATCGGCAAGGAAAAGCTGTATTGTACCTTTGCATTTTTCTCCCAAACGAAGGACACTAGAATGAAAATTTTAAAGCCTCCTATTAGTGCTTCATCTACACGTTATAGCCCTGAATTTTCCAATGCCTATCTCTTTGCAAAAGAGAGATATCGGCAAGGAAAAGCTGTATTGTACCTTTGCATTTTTCTCCCAAACGAAGGACACTAGAATGAAAATTTTAAAGCCTCCTGTTAGTGCTTCATCTACACGTTATAGCCCTGAATTTTCCAATGCCTCTCTTAGCAAAAGAGAGATATCGGCAAGGAAAAGCTGTATTGTACCTTTGCATTTTTCTCCCAAACGAAAGACACTAGAATGAAAATTTTAAAGCCTCCTGTTAGTGCTACATATACACGTTATAGCCCTGAATTTTCTCATGCCTATCTCTTTGCAAAAGAGAGATATCGGCAAGGAAAAGCTGTATTGTACCTTTGCATTTTTCTCCCAAACGAAAGACACTAGAATGAAAATTTTAAAGCCTCCTGTTAGTGCTTCATCTACACGTTATAGCCCTGAATTTTCCAATGCCTATCTCTTTGCAAAAGAGAGATATCGGCAAGGAAAAGCTGTATTGTACCTTTGCATTTTTCTCCCAAATGAAAGACACTAGAGTGAAAATTTTAAAGCCTCCTGTTAGTGCTTCATCTACACGTTATAGCCCTGAATTTTCCAATGCCTATCTTTTTGCAAAAGAGAGATATCGGCAAGGAAAAGCTGTATTGTACCTTTGCATTTTTCTCCCAAACGAAGGACACTAGAATGAAAATTTTAAAGCCTCCTATTAGTGCTTCATCTACACGTTATAGCCCTGATTTTCCAATGCCTATCTCTTTGCAAAAGAGAGATATCGGCAAGGAAAAACTGTATTGTACCTTTGCATTTTTCTCCCAAACGAAAGACACTAGAATGAAAATTTTAAAGCCTCCTGTTAGTGCTTCATCTACACGTTATAGCCCTGAATTTTCCAATGCCTATCTCTTTGCAAAAGAGAGATATCGGCAAGGAAAAGCTGCATTGTACTTTTACATTTTTCTCCCAAACGAAAGACACTAGAATGAAAATTTTAAAGCCTCCTTTTAGTGCTTCATCTACACGTAATAGCCCTGAATTTTCCAATGCCTATCTCTTTGCAAAAGAGAGATATCGGCAAGGAAATGCTGTATTGTACCTTTGCATTTTTCTCCCAAACGAAAGACACTAGAATGAAAATTTTAAAGCCTCCTGTTAGTGCTTCATCTACACGTTATAGCCCTGAATTTTCCAATGCCTATCTCTTTGCAAAAGAGAGATATCGGCAAGGAAAAGCTGTATTGTACCTTTGCATTTTTCTCCCAAACGAAAGACACTAGAATGAAAATTTTAAAGCCTCCTGTTAGTGCTTCATCTACACGTTATAGCCCTGAATTTTCCAATGCCTATCTTTTTGCAAAAGAGAGATATCGGCAAGGAAAAGCTGTATTGTACCTTTGCATTTTTCTCCCAAACGAAGGACACTAGAATGAAAATTTTAAAGCCTCCTATTAGTGCTTCATCTACACGTTATAGCCCTGAATTTTCCAATGCCTATCTCTTTGCAAAAGAGAGATATCGGCAAGGAAAAACTGTATTGTACCTTTGCATTTTTCTCCCAAACGAAAGACACTAGAATGAAAATTTTAAAGCCTCCTGTTAGTGCTTCATCTACACGTTATAGCCCTGAATTTTCCAATGCCTATCTCTTTGCAAAAGAGAGATATCGGCAAGGAAAAGCTGCATTGTACTTTTACATTTTTCTCCCAAACGAAAGACACTAGAATGAAAATTTTAAAGCCTCCTTTTAGTGCTTCATCTACACGTAATAGCCCTGAATTTTCCAATGCCTATCTCTTTGCAAAAGAGAGATATCGGCAAGGAAATGCTGTATTGTACCTTTGCATTTTTCTCCCAAACGAAAGACACTAGAATGAAAATTTTAAAGCCTCCTGTTAGTGCTTCATCTACACGTTATAGCCCTGAATTTTCCAATGCCTAGCTCTTTGCAAAAGAGAGATATTGGCAAGGAAAAGCTGTATTGTACCTTTGCATTTTTCTCCCAAACGAAAGACACTAGAATGAAAATTTTAAAGCCTCCTGTTAGTGCTTCATCTACACGTTATAGCCCTGAATTTTCCAATGCCTATCTCTTTGCAAAAGAGAGATATCGGCAAGGAAAAGCTGTAATGTACCTTTGCATTTTTCTCCCAAACGAAGGACACTAGAATGAAAATTTTAAAGCCTCCTGTTAGTGCTTCATCTACACGTTATAGCCCTGAATTTTCAAATGCCTATCTCTTTGCAAAAGAGAGATATCGGCAAGGAAAAGCTGTATTGTACCTTTGCATTTTTCTCCCAAACGAAAGACACTAGAATGAAAATTTTAAAGTCTACTGTTAGTGCTTCATCTACACGTTATAGCCCTGAATTTTCCAATGCCTATCTCTTTGCAAAAGAGAGATATCGGCAAGGAAAAGCTGTATTGTACCTTTGCATTTTTCTCCCAAACGAAAGACACTAGAATGAAAATTTTAAAGCCTCCTGTTAGTGCTTCATATACACGTTATAGCCCTGAATTTTCCAATGCCTATCTCTTTGCAAAAGAGAGATATCGGCAAGGAAAAGCTGTATTGTACCTTTGCATTTTTCTCCCAAACGAAAGACACTAGAATGAAAATTTTAAAGCCTCCTGTTAGTGCTTCATCTACACGTTATAGCCCTGAATTTTCCAATGCCTAGCTCTTTGCAAAAGAGAGATATCGGCAAGGAAAAGCTGTATTGTACCTTTGCATTTTTCTCCCAAACGAAAGACACTAGAATGAAAATTTTAAAGCCTCCTGTTAGTGCTTCATCTACACGTTATAGCCCTGAATTTTCCAATGCCTATCTCTTTGCAAAAGAGAGATATCGGCAAGGAAAAGCTGTATTGTACCTTTGCATTTTTCTCCCAAACGAAGGACACTAGAATGAAAATTTTAAAACCTCCTATTAGTGCTTCATCTACACGTTATAGCCCTGAATTTTCCAATGCCTATCTCTTTGCAAAAGAGAGATATCGGCAAGGAAAAGCTGTATTGTACCTTTGCATTTTTCTCCCAAACGAAGTACACTAGAATGAAAATGTTAAAGCCTCCTGTTAGTGCTTCATCTACACGTTATAGCCCTGAATTTTCCAATGCCTATCTCTTTGCAAAAGAGAGATATCGGCAAGGAAAAGCTGTATTGTACCTTTGCATTTTTCTCCCAAACGAAAGACACTAGAATGAAAATTTTAAAGCCTCCTGTTAGTGCTTCATCTACACGTTATAGCCCTGCATTTTCCAATGCCTATCTCTTTGCAAAAGAGAGATATCGGCAAGGAAAAGCTGCATTGTACTTTTGCATTTTTCTCCCAAACGAAAGACACTAGAATGAAAATTTTAAAGCCTCCTGTTAGTGCTTCATCTATACGTTATAGCCCTGAATTTTCCAATGCCTATCTCTTTGCAAAAGAGAGATATCGGCAAGGAAAAGCTGTATTGTACCTTTGCATTTTTCTCCCAAACGAAGGACACTAGAATGAAAAATTTAAAGCCTCCTGTTAGTGCTTCATCTACACGTTATAGCCCTGAATTTTCCAATGCCTATCTCTTTGCAAAAGAGAGATATCGGCAAGGAAAAGCTGTATTGTACCTTTGCATTTTTCTCCCAAACGAAAGACACTAGAATGAAAATTTTAAAGCCTACTGTTAGTGCTTCATCTACACGTTATAGCCCTGAATTTTCCAATGCCTAGCTCTTTGCAAAAGAGAGATATCGGCAAGGAAATGCTGTATTGTACCTTTGCATTTTTCTCCCAAACGAAAGACACTAGAATGAAAATGTTAAAGCCTACTGTTAGTGCTTCATCTACACGTTATAGCCCTGAATTTTCCAATGCCTAGCTCTTTGCAAAAGAGAGATATCGGCAAGGAAAAGCTGTATTGTACCTTTGCATTTTTCTCCCAAACGAAAGACACTAGAATGAAAATTTTAAAGCCTCCTGTTAGTGCTTCATCTACACGTTATAGCCCTGAATTTTCCAATGCCTATCTCTTTGCAAAAGAGAGATATCGGCAAGGAAATGCTGTATTGTACCTTTGCATTTTTCTCCCAAACGAAAGACACTAGAATGAAAATTTTAAAGCCTCCTGTTAGTGCTTCATCTACACGTTATAGCCCTGCATTTTCCAATGCCTATCTCTTTGCAAAAGAGAGATATCGGCAAGGAAAAGCTGCATTGTACTTTTGCATTTTTCTCCCAAACGAAAGACACTAGAATGAAAATTTTAAAGCCTCCTGTTAGTGCTTCATCTACACGTTATAGCCCTGAATTTTCCAATGCCTAGCTCTTTGCAAAAGAGAGATATTGGCAAGGAAAAGCTGTATTGTACCTTTGCATTTTTCTCCCAAACGAAAGACACTAGAATGAAAATTTTAAAGCCTCCTGTTAGTGCTTCATCTACACGATATAGCCCTGAATTTTCCAATGCCTATCTCTTTGCAAAAGAGAGATATCGGCAAGGAAAAGCTGTATTGTACCTTTGCATTTTTCTCCCAAACGAAGGACACTAGAATGAAAATTTTAAAGCCTCCTGTTAGTGCTTCATCTACACGTTATAGCCCTGAATTTTCCAATGCCTATTTCTTTGCAAAAGAGAGATATCGGCAAGGAAAAGCTGTATTGTACCTTTGCATTTTTCTCCCAAACGAAAGACACTAGAATGAAAATTTTAAAGCCTACTGTTAGTGCTTCATCTACACGTTATAGCCCTGAATTTTCCAATGCCTAGCTCTTTGCAAAAGAGAGATATCGGCAAGGAAAAGCTGTATTGTACCTTTGCATTTTTCTCCCAAACGAAAGACACTAGAATGAAAATTTTAAAGCCTCCTGTTAGTGCTTCATCTACACGTTATAGCCCTGAATTTTCCAATGCCTATCTCTTTGCAAAAGAGAGATATCGGCAAGGAAAAGCTGTATTGTACCTTTGCTTTTTTCTCCCAAACGAAAGACACTAGAATGAAAATTTTAAAGCCTCCTATTAGTGCTTCATCTACACGTTATAGCCCTGAATTTTCCAATGCCTATCTCTTTGCAAAAGAGAGATATCGGCAAGGAAAAGCTGCATTGTACTTTTGCATTTTTCTCCCAAACGAAAGACACTAGAATGAAAATTTTAAAGCCTCCTGTTAGTGCTTCATCTACACGTTATAGCCCTGAATTTTCCAATGCCTAGCTCTTTGCAAAAGAGAGATATTGGCAAGGAAAAGCTGTATTGTACCTTTGCATTTTTCTCCCAAACGAAAGACACTAGAATGAAAATTTAAAAGCCTCCTGTTAGTGCTTCATGTACGCGGTATAGCCCTGAATTTTCCAATGCCTAGCTCTTTGCAAAAGAGAGATATCGGCAAGGAAAAGCTGTATTGTACCTTTGCATTTTTCTCCCAAACGAAAGACACTAGAATGAAAATTTTAAAGCCTCCTGTTAGTGCTTCATCTAAACGTTATAGCCCTGAATTTTCCAATGCCTATCTCTTTGCAAAAGAGAGATATCGGCAAGGAAATGCTGTATTGTACCTTTGCATTTTTCTCCCAAACGAAAGACACTAGAATGAAAATTTTAAAGCCTCCTGTTAGTGCTTCATCTACACGTTATAGCCCTGCATTTTCCAATGCCT
Source organism: Pseudophryne corroboree (assembly GCF_028390025.1). NCBI lineage: Eukaryota > Metazoa > Chordata > Amphibia > Anura > Myobatrachidae > Pseudophryne > Pseudophryne corroboree. Next base: position 373,382 of record NW_026968120.1, on the reverse strand, counting down.
ATCTCTTTGCAAAAGAGAGATATCGGCAAGGAAAAGCTGCATTGTACTTTTGCATTTTTCTCCCAAACGAAAGACACTAGAATGAAAATTTTAAAGCCTCCTGTTAGTGCTTCATCTACACGTTATTGCCCTGAATTTTCCAATGCCTAGCTCTTTGCAAAAGAGAGATATTGGCAAGGAAAAGCTGTATTGTACCTTTGCATTTTTCTCCCAAACGAAAGACACTAGAATGAAAATTTTAAAGCCTCCTGTTAGTGCTTCATCTACACGTTATAGCCCTGAATTTTCCAATGCCTAGCTCTTTGCAAAAGAGAGATATTGGCAAGGAAAAGCTGTATTGTACCTTTGCATTTTTCTCCCAAACGAAGGACACTAGAATGAAAATTTTAAAGCCTCCTATTAGTGCTTCATCTACACGTTATAGCCCTGAATTTTCTAATGCCTAGCTCTTTGCAAAAGAGAGATATCGGCAAGGAAAAGCTGCATTGTACTTTTACATTTTTCTCCCAAACGAAAGACACTAGAATGAAAATTTTAAAGCCTCCTGTTAGTGCTTCATCTACACGTTATAGCCCTGAATTTTCCAATGCCTATCTCTTTGCAAAAGAGAGATATCGGCAAGGAAAAGCTGCATTGTACTTTTACATTTTTCTCCCAAACGAAAGACACTAGAATGAAAATTTTAAAGCCTCCTTTTAGTGCTTCATCTACACGTTATAGCCCTGAATTTTCCAATGCCTATCTCTTTGCAAAAGAGAGATATCGGCAAGGAAAAGCTGTATTGTACCTTTGCATTTTTCTCCCAAACGAAGTACACTAGAATGAAAATGTTAAAGCCTCCTGTTAGTGCTTCATCTACACGTTATAGCCCTGAATTTTCCAATGCCTATCTCTTTGCAAAAGAGAGATATCGGCAAGGAAAAGCTGTATTGTACCTTTGCATTTTTCTCCCAAACGAAAGACACTAGAATGAAAATTTTAAAGCCTCCTGTTAGTGCTTCATCTACACGTTATAGCCCTGAATTTTCCAATGCCTATCTCTTTGCAAAAGAGAGATATCGGCAAGGAAATGCTGTATTGTACCTTTGCATTTTTCTCCCAAACGAAAGACACTAGAATGAAAATTTTAAAGCCTCCTGTTAGTGCTTCATCTACACGTTATAGCCCTGCATTTTCCAATGCCTATCTCTTTGCAAAAGAGAGATATCGGCAAGGAAAAGCTGCATTGTACTTTTGCATTTTTCTCCCAAACGAAAGACACTAGAATGAAAATTTTAAAGCCTCCTGTTAGTGCTTCATCTACACGTTATAGCCCTGAATTTTCCAATGCCTAGCTCTTTGCAAAAGAGAGATATTGGCAAGGAAAAGCTGTATTGTACCTTTGCATTTCTCTCCCAAACGAAATACACTAGAATGAAAATTTTAAAGCCTACTGTTAGTGCTTCATCTACACGTTATAGCCCTGAATTTTCCAATGCCTAGCTCTTTGCAAAAGAGAGATATCGGCAAGGAAAAGCTGTATTGTACCTTTGCATTTTTCTTCCAAACGAAAGACACTAGAATGAAAATTTTAAAGCCTCCTGTTAGTGCTTCATCTACACGTTATAGCCCTGAATTTTCCAATGCCTATCTCTTTGCAAAAGAGAGATATCGGCAAGGAAAAGCTGTATTGTACCTTTGCTTTTTTCTCCCAAACGAAAGACACTAGAATGAAAATTTTAAAGCCTCCTATTAGTGCTTCATCTACACGTTATAGCCCTGAATTTTCCAATGCCTATCTCTTTGCAAAAGAGAGATATCGGCAAGGAAAAGCTGCATTGTACTTTTGCATTTTTCTCCCAAACGAAAGACACTAGAATGAAAATTTTAAAGCCTCCTGTTAGTGCTTCATCTACACGTTATAGCCCTGAATTTTCCAATGCCTAGCTCTTTGCAAAAGAGAGATATTGGCAAGGAAAAGCTGTATTGTACCTTTGCATTTTTCTCCCAAACGAAAGACACTAGAATGAAAATTTAAAAGCCTCCTGTTAGTGCTTCATCTACACGGTATAGCCCTGAATTTTCCAATGCCTAGCTCTTTGCAAAAGAGAGATATCGGCAAGGAAAAGCTGTATTGTACCTTTGCATTTTTCTCCCAAACGAAAGACACTAGAATGCAAACTACAGGTAGTGCTGCAGGGCCCACACCCTTTTACTTGCCTTACAGAGCAGCTCTGGAGCTGTTACAGTGCCCAGCTGCTGCAAGAAATCAGCTTGAATGCTTCAGGGGATGGGGCATGGCCAACATGAGCCCCACACCAAAGGAGGGGGGAGGTGTTTAATGCGAACTAGGGGTCATCCAAGCACTGCAAAAGGCCGCCATGCCCTGCATGCCCCTTTTCTCTTTTCATATGCAGATGAGGGTTCCAGTCAACTTTGGCCCACTGCTTGGATAACATCACCGTATGCAAATCCGTCTGCTGCAGACCTTCCCCCAGGAGTGCTTGTACTAGTTGTTGCATATGGTTTGATATTTGATGGTGCTTCAGTATTAGGCAGCCTTCCGCCCTCCCATGTTCATCTGAAAAGATGTGGTCTCCCTGCAGTTGTTGTCCCCAGATGAGAGTTCACTTGTGCTGCCTCAGTTGAATCTCCTTTACTTGACAGAGATGTGCCTGAGCAGCTGCCCTCACCAGCCCTATCCCAAATCATACTTATTTTGCATAGGAGATACCATGGTCATGAAGATTGTTCTCCAAGGGTGAGGTTCATTCATTGCATTCTGGGTATGCTGACCCCTGTGATTTTCCCAAATGTGGGAAACTCGACTGCATTATTTGTGGTAGTGGGGGACTGTGTTTGTGCTTTCCTCTGGTCAGCTCTGGTAAAAGTCAGATTTCTTTGTCTCAGATCTTCCTCTAGCCTTGTTCTTCTTTCGAGAGTTCCCTTGTGCTGCCTCAGTTGGATCTCTTTCACTTGACAGGGGGGTGCCCGAACAGCGACCCTCCCCAGCTCTAGCCCAACTCCTACTTACCTGCCAGGTGAGATACTATGATCATGAAGGTGCTTCTCCCAGGGCAAGGCTCACCCATTGCACTCTGGGTGTGCTGCCCCTGCGATTTCCCCAAATGTGGGAAACTTGACTGCATAATTTGTGTTTCCCCTGGTCGGCTCTCGTATAATTCAGATCTCTTTGTCTCAGGTCTCTCTCCAGCCTAGTTTGCTGTCTGTTTCCACTTCTCTTTTCTTCAACCGCTCCCTTCTATACCCTTGTGCACTATCCTGACTTCTCCTCCCGTCTGCTTACTTTGTGCCTTCCAATGCACAATGCAAACTACAGGTAGTGCTGCAGGGCCCACACCCTTTTACTTGCCTTACAGAGCAGCTCTGGAGCTGTTACAGTGCCCAGCTGCTGCAAGAAATCAGCTTGAATGCTTCAGGGGATGGGGCATGGCCAACATGAGCCCCACACCAAAGGAGGGTGGAGGTGTTTAATGCGAACTAGGGGTCATCCAAGCACCGCAAAAGGCCGCCATGCCCTGCACGCCCCTTTTCTCTTTTCATATGCAGATGAGGGTTGAAGCCAACTTTGACCCACTGCTTGGATGACATCACCGTATGCAAATCCGTCTTCTGCAGAACTTCCCCCAGGAATGCTTGCACTAGTTGTTGCATTTGGTTTGTTGTTTGGGGGTGCTTCAGTATTAGGCAGCCTTCTGCCCTCCCATGTTCATCTGAAAATATGTGTTCTCCCTGCAGTTGTTGTCCCCAGATGAGAGTTCCCTTGTGCTGCCTCAGTTGAATCTCCTTTACTTGACAGAGATGTGCATGAGCAGCGGCCCTCCCCAGCCCTATTCCAAATCATACTTATTTTGCATAGGATATACCATGGTCATGAAGATTGTTCTCCCAGGGTGAGGTTCATTCATTGCATTTTGGGTATGCTGACCCCTGTGATTTCCCCAAATGTGGGAAACTTGACTGCATTATTTGTGGTAGTGGGGGACTGTGTTTGTGCTTTCCTCTGGTCAGCTCTGGTAAAAGTCAGATTTCTTTGTCTCAGATTTTCCTCTAGCCTTGTTCTTCTTTCGAGAGTTCCATTGTGCTGCCTCAGTTGGATCTCCTTCACTTGACAGGGGGGTACCCGAGCAGCGACCCTCCCCAGCTCTAGCCCAACTCCTACTTACCTGCCAGGTGAGATACTATGATCATGAAGGTGCTTCTCCCAGGGCAAGGCTCACCCATTGCACTCTGGGTGTGCTGCCCCTGCGATTTCCCCAAATGTGGGAAACTTGACTGCATAATTTGTGTTTCCCCTGGTCGGCTCTCGTATAATTCAGATCTATTTGTCTCAGGTCTCTCTCCAGCCTAGTTTGCTGTCTGTTTCCACTTCTCTTTTCTTCAGCCGCTCCCTTCTATACCCTTGTGCACTATCCTGACTTCTCCTCCCGTCTGCTTACTTTGTGCCTTCCAATGCACAATGCAAACTACAGGTAGTGCTGCAGGGCCCACACCCTTTTACTTGCCTTACAGAGCAGCTCTGGAGCTGTTACAGTGCCCAGCTGCTGCAAGAAATCAGCTTGAATGCTTCAGGGGATGGGGCATGGCCAACATGAGCCCCACACCAAAGGAGGGGGGAGGTGTTTAATGCGAACTAGGGGTCATCCAAGCACTGCAAAAGGCCGCCATGCCCTGCATGCCCCTTTTCTCTTTTCATATGCAGATGAGGGTTCCAGTCAACTTTGGCCCACTGCTTGGATAACATCACCGTATGCAAATCCGTCTGCTGCAGACCTTCCCCCAGGAGTGCTTGTACTAGTTGTTGCATATGGTTTGATATTTGATGGTGCTTCAGTATTAGGCAGCCTTCCGCCCTCCCATGTTCATCTGAAAAGATGTGGTCTCCCTGCAGTTGTTGTCCCCAGATGAGAGTTCACTTGTGCTGCCTCAGTTGAATCTCCTTTACTTGACAGAGATGTGCCTGAGCAGCTGCCCTCACCAGCCCTATCCCAAATCATACTTATTTTGCATAGGAGATACCATGGTCATGAAGATTGTTCTCCAAGGGTGAGGTTCATTCATTGCATTCTGGGTATGCTGACCCCTGTGATTTTCCCAAATGTGGGAAACTCGACTGCATTATTTGTGGTAGTGGGGGACTGTGTTTGTGCTTTCCTCTGGTCAGCTCTGGTAAAAGTCAGATTTCTTTGTCTCAGATCTTCCTCTAGCCTTGTTCTTCTTTCGAGAGTTCCCTTGTGCTGCCTCAGTTGGATCTCTTTCACTTGACAGGGGGGTGCCCGAACAGCGACCCTCCCCAGCTCTAGCCCAACTCCTACTTACCTGCCAGGTGAGATACTATGATCATGAAGGTGCTTCTCCCAGGGCAAGGCTCACCCATTGCACTCTGGGTGTGCTGCCCCTGCGATTTCCCCAAATGTGGGAAACTTGACTGCATAATTTGTGTTTCCCCTGGTCGGCTCTCGTATAATTCAGATCTCTTTGTCTCAGGTCTCTCTCCAGCCTAGTTTGCTGTCTGTTTCCACTTCTCTTTTCTTCAACCGCTCCCTTCTATACCCTTGTGCACTATCCTGACTTCTCCTCCCGTCTGCTTACTTTGTGCCTTCCAATGCACAATGCAAACTACAGGTAGTGCTGCAGGGCCCACACCCTTTTACTTGCCTTACAGAGCAGCTCTGGAGCTGTTACAGTGCCCAGCTGCTGCAAGAAATCAGCTTGAATGCTTCAGGGGATGGGGCATGGCCAACATGAGCCCCACACCAAAGGAGGGTGGAGGTGTTTAATGCGAACTAGGGGTCATCCAAGCACCGCAAAAGGCCGCCATGCCCTGCACGCCCCTTTTCTCTTTTCATATGCAGATGAGGGTTGAAGCCAACTTTGACCCACTGCTTGGATGACATCACCGTATGCAAATCCGTCTTCTGCAGAACTTCCCCCAGGAATGCTTGCACTAGTTGTTGCATTTGGTTTGTTGTTTGGGGGTGCTTCAGTATTAGGCAGCCTTCTGCCCTCCCATGTTCATCTGAAAATATGTGTTCTCCCTGCAGTTGTTGTCCCCAGATGAGAGTTCCCTTGTGCTGCCTCAGTTGAATCTCCTTTACTTGACAGAGATGTGCATGAGCAGCGGCCCTCCCCAGCCCTATTCCAAATCATACTTATTTTGCATAGGATATACCATGGTCATGAAGATTGTTCTCCCAGGGTGAGGTTCATTCATTGCATTTTGGGTATGCTGACCCCTGTGATTTCCCCAAATGTGGGAAACTTGACTGCATTATTTGTGGTAGTGGGGGACTGTGTTTGTGCTTTCCTCTGGTCAGCTCTGGTAAAAGTCAGATTTCTTTGTCTCAGATTTTCCTCTAGCCTTGTTCTTCTTTCGAGAGTTCCATTGTGCTGCCTCAGTTGGATCTCCTTCACTTGACAGGGGGGTACCCGAGCAGCGACCCTCCCCAGCTCTAGCCCAACTCCTACTTACCTGCCAGGTGAGATACTATGATCATGAAGGTGCTTCTCCCAGGGCAAGGCTCACCCATTGCACTCTGGGTGTGCTGCCCCTGCGATTTCCCCAAATGTGGGAAACTTGACTGCATAATTTGTGTTTCCCCTGGTCGGCTCTCGTATAATTCAGATCTATTTGTCTCAGGTCTCTCTCCAGCCTAGTTTGCTGTCTGTTTCCACTTCTCTTTTCTTCAGCCGCTCCCTTCTATACCCTTGTGCACTATCCTGACTTCTCCTCCCGTCTGCTTACTTTGTGCCTTCCAATGCACAATGCAAACTACAGGTAGTGCTGCAGGGCCCACACCCTTTTACTTGCCTTACAGAGCAGCTCTGGAGCTGTTACAGTGCCCAGCTGCTGCAAGAAATCAGCTTGAATGCTTCAGGGGATGGGGCATGGCCAACATGAGCCCCACACCAAAGGAGGGGGGAGGTGTTTAATGCGAACTAGGGGTCATCCAAGCACTGCAAAAGGCCGCCATGCCCTGCATGCCCCTTTTCTCTTTTCATATGCAGATGAGGGTTCCAGTCAACTTTGGCCCACTGCTTGGATAACATCACCGTATGCAAATCCGTCTGCTGCAGACCTTCCCCCAGGAGTGCTTGTACTAGTTGTTGCATATGGTTTGATATTTGATGGTGCTTCAGTATTAGGCAGCCTTCCGCCCTCCCATGTTCATCTGAAAAGATGTGGTCTCCCTGCAGTTGTTGTCCCCAGATGAGAGTTCACTTGTGCTGCCTCAGTTGAATCTCCTTTACTTGACAGAGATGTGCCTGAGCAGCTGCCCTCACCAGCCCTATCCCAAATCATACTTATTTTGCATAGGAGATACCATGGTCATGAAGATTGTTCTCCCAGGGTGAGGTTCATTCATTGCATTCTGGGTATGCTGACCCCTGTGATTTTCCCAAATGTGGGAAACTCGACTGCATTATTTGTGGTAGTGGGGGACTGTGTTTGTGCTTTCCTCTGGTCAGCTCTGGTAAAAGTCAGATTTCTTTGTCTCAGATCTTCCTCTAGCCTTGTTCTTCTTTCGAGAGTTCCCTGGTGCTGCCTCAGTTGGATCTCCTTCACTTCACAGGGGGGAACCCGAGCAGCGACCCTCCCCAGCTCTAGCCCAACTCCTACTTACCTGCCAGGTGAGATACTATGATCATGAAGGTGCTTCTCCCAGGGCAAGGCTCAACCATTGCACTCTGGGTGTGCTGCTCCTGCGATTTCCCCAAATGTGGGAAACTTGACTGCATAATTTGTGTTTCCCCTCGTCGGCTCTCGTATAATTCAGATCTCTTTGTCTCAGGTCTCTCTCCAGCCTAGTTTGCTGTCTGTTTCCACTTCTCTTTTCTTCAGCCGCTCCCTTCTATACCCTTGTGCACTATCCTGACTTCTCCTCCCGTCTGCTTACTTTGTGCCTTCCAATGCACAATGCAAACTACAGGTAGTGCTGCAGGGCCCACACCCTTTTACTTGCCTTACAGAGCAGCTCTGGAGCTGTTACAGTGCCCAGCTGCTGCAAGAAATCAGCTTGAATGCTTCAGGGGATGGGGCATAGCCAACATGAGCCCCACACCAAAGGAGGGTGGAGGTGTTTAATGCAAACTAGGGGTCAGCCAAGCGCCGCAAAAGGCCACCATGCCCTGCACGCCCCTTTTCTCTTTTCATATGCAGACGAGGGTTGAAGCCAACTTTGACCCACTGCTTGGATGACATCACCATATGCAAATCCATCTGCGGCAGGCCTTCCCCCAGGAATGCTTGCACTAGTTGTTGCATTTGGTTTGTTGTTTGGGGGTGCTTCAGTATTAGGCAGCCTTCTGCCCTCCCATGTTCATCTTCAGGGGATGGGGCATGGCCAACATGAGCCCCACACCAAAGGAGGGTGGAGGTGTTTAATGCGAACTAGGGGTCATCCAAGCACCGCAAAAGGCCGCCATGCCCTGCACGCCCCTTTTCTCTTTTCATATGCAGATGAGGGTTGAAGCCAACTTTGACCCACTGCTTGGATGACATCACCGTATGCAAATCCGTCTTCTGCAGAACTTCACTTGACAGGGGGGTGCCCGAGCAGCGACCCTCCCCATCTCTAGCCCAACTCCTACTTACCTGCCAGGTGAGATACTATGATCAGGAAGGTGCTTCTCCCAGGGCAAGGCTCACCCATTGCACTCTGGGTGTGCTGCTCCTACGATTTCCCCAAATGTGGGACACTTGACTGCATAATTTGTGTTTCCTCTAGTCGGCTACTCGTATAATTCAGATCTCTTTGTCTCAGGTCTCTCTCCAGCCTAGTTTGCTGTCTGTTTCCACTTCTCTTTTCTTGAGCCGCTGCCTTCTATGCCCTTGTGCACTCTCCTGACTTCTCCTGTCTGCTTACTTTGTGCCTTCCAACGCACAATGCAAACTACAGGTAGTGCTGCAGGGCCCACACCCTTTTACTTGCCTTTCAGAGCAGCTCTGGAGCTGTTACAGTGCCCAGCTGCTGCAAGAAATCAGCTTGAATGCTTCAGGGGCTGGGGCATAGCCAACATGAGCCCCACACCGACGGAGGGTGGAGGTGTTTAATGCGAACTAAGGGTCATCCAAGCGCCGCAAAAGGCCGCCATGCCCTGCATACCCCTTTTCTCTTTTCATATGCAGATGAGGGTTCCAGCCAACTTTGGCCCACTGCTTGGATGACATCACCGTATGCAAATCCGTCTTCTGCAGACCTTCCCCCAGGAATGCTTGTACTAGTTGTTGCATTTGGTTTGTTGTTTGGGGTGCTTCAGTATTAGGCAGCCTTCAGCTCTCCCATGTTCATCTGAAAATATGTGTTCTCCCTGCAGTTGTTGTCCCCAGATGAGAGTTCCCTTGTGCTGCCTCAGTTGAATCTCCTTTACTTGAAAGAGATGTGCCTGAGCAGCGGCCCTCCCCAGCCCTATCCCAAATCATACTTATTTTGCATAGGAGATACCATGGTCATGAAGATTGTTCTCCCAGGGTGAGGTTCATTCATTGCATTCTGGGTATGCTGACCCCTGTGATTTCCCCAAATGTGGGAAACTCGACTGCATTATTTGTGGTAGTGGGGGACTGTGTTTGTGCTTTCCTCTGGTCAGCTCTGGTAAAAGTCAGATTTCTTTGTCTCAGATCTTCCTCTAGCCTTGTTCTTTTTTTGAGAGTTTCCTTGTGCTGCCTCAGTTGGATCTCCTTCACTTGACAGGGGGGTGCCCGAGCAGCGACCCTCCCCAGCTCAAGCCCAACTCCTACTTACCTGCCAAGTGAGATACTATGATCAGGAAGGTGCTTCTACCAGGGCAAGGCTCACCCATTGCACTCTGGGTGTGCTGCTCCGACGATTTCCCCAAATGTGGGACACTTGACTGCATAATTTGTGTTTCCTCTGGTCGGCTACTCGTATAATTCAGATCTCTTTGTCTCAGGTCTCTCTCCAGCCTAGTTTGCTGTCTGTTTCCACTTCTCTTTTCTTGAGCCCCTGCCTTCTATGCCCTTGTGCACTCTCCTGACTTCTCCTGTCTGCTTACTTTGTGCCTTCCAACGCACAATGCAAACTACAGGTAGTGCTGCAGGGCCAACACCCTTTTACTTGCCTTACAGAGCAGCTCTGGAGCTGTTACAGTGCCCAGCTGCTGCAAGAAATCAGCTTGAATGCTTCAGGGGCTGGGGCATAGCCAACATGAGCAGCAAGATGCAGCACTGGACTATTAGTAATGTACTGTTGTATGCTGAGCACCACAATGCAGCACAAGACAATGAGCAGTGATACTGAGCACTGATGAGGATACTACTGAGAACTGACACTGAGCAGGAGAGACACACTACTAGTATTACTGAGCAGCAATAAGTAACCACTGATACTGGGCACTGATATTGAGATTTCCACTGAGAGAACATAGCCACGTCCTCTCCGCTCTCTCTTCAATGCACGAGTAAAAATGGCGGCAACGCGCAGCTCTTTATATGGAATCCGAATCTCGCGAGAATCCGACAGCGGGATGATGACATTTTCCCTTGTTCAGGTTTTCCGAGTCAGGCGGGAACAACCGAGCCTGCCACGGACCAGTGTAAACCACGTGGAGTTCGTCGGGAATTCGGTTCTCGGAGAACCGAACCCGCTCCTCTATATATACTATATTACTATGTTACTGTAGTATACAGAACACCACAATGCAATGAGCAGTGATAGTGAGCACTGATGAGGATACTAGAACTGACACTGAGCAGCAAGATGCAGCACTGGACTATTAGTAATGTACTGTAGTATGCTGAGCACCACAATGCAGCACAAGACAATGAGCAGTGATACTGAGCACTGATGAGGATACTACTGAGAACATACACTGAGCAGGAGAGACACACTACTAGTATTACTGAGCAGCAATAAGTAACCACTGATACTGAGCACTGATATTGAGATTTCCACTGAGAGAACATAGCCACGTCCTCTCCGCTCTCTCTTCAATGCACGAGTAAAAATGGCAGCAACGCGCAGCTCTTTATATGGAATCCGAATCTCGCAAGAATCCGACAGCGGGATGATGACATTTTCCCTTGTTCAGGTTTTCCGAGTCAGGCGGGAACAACCGAGCCTGCCTCGGACCAGTGTAAACCACGTGGAGTTCGTGGGGAATTCGGTTCTCGGAGAACCGAACCCGCTCCTCTCTACCTTATACCCATCAATTTTTTTATTTTCAATCTAAGCCCCTGCAGTTTTCTGTAAGCATCTGCTTCGCTATGATGATCAACAAGTCACAAGGGCAAACACTCAGGGCTTGAGGCGTAGATCTTAGGACCAGCTGCTACAAGCATGGCAGAGGTGTCACTATCACTGGTGACACCCAGAAAGGTGGCGAGGGAAATTGTAATGCAGTGCGCGCAGATAAACAGCGCAATGGTAAAAAGGAGGCATGGTTTCATAGGTAGGGGCGTGGCCTGGTGGCCTGAATCTACATTTTGTTGCTCCGGGTGTCCCGGGGGTTGGGGGCTGCACCCGGGGACTAGTGTGTGAGCTGTGCTGGCTCCTGCACAGTGACAGGGCATGGCCACCCAGCATGACGCCTCCCTTCTTGACCATGCTGTAATTGCAGTCGCACTGCAGTTCAGCGTGATCATAAAAAATGGTGTAGGCTCCTGCTGGTGCAGGCTGTAGAGAAAAGCTGCTGTGACCACGCCCCCTGTGTCTCCTCCGTTGCAGACCCCATTTTGAAGCCTTGCCCCCGGACTAAGAGAAAAGTATGCCCTTGCGCACTATCCTGACTTCTCCTCCCGTCTGCTTAATTTGTGCCTTCCAACGCACAATGCGAACAACAGGTGGTGCTGCAGGGCCCACACCCTTTTACTTGCCTTACAGAACAGCTCTGGAGCTGTTACAGTGCCCAGCTGCTGCAAGAAATCAGCTTGAATGCTTCAGGGGATGGGGCATGGCCAACATGAGCCCCACACCAAAGGAGGGTGGAGGTGTTTAATGCGAACTAGGGGTCATCCAAGCACTGCAAAAGGCCGCCATGCCCTGCATGCCCCTTTTCTCTTTTCATATGCAGATGAGGGTTCCAGTCAACTTTGGCCCACTGCTTGGATAACATCACCGTATGCAAATCCGTCTGCTGCAGACCTTCCCCAAGGAGTGCTTGTACTAGTTGTTGCATATGGTTTGATATTTGATGGTGCTTCAGTATTAGGCAGCCTTCCGCCCTCCCATGTTCATCTGAAAAGATGTGGTCTCCCTGCAGTTGTTGTCCCCAGATGAGAGTTCCCTTGTGCTGCCTCAGTTGAATCTCCTTTACTTGACAGAGATGTGCCTGAGCAGCGGCCCTCACCAGCCCTATCCCAAATCATACTTATTTTGCATAGGAGATACCATGGTCATGAAGATTGTTCTCCCAGGGTGAGGTTCATTCATTGCATTCTGGGTATGCTGACCCCTGTGATTTTCCCAAATGTGGGAAACTCGACTGCATTATTTGTGGTAGTGGGGGACTGTGTTTGTGCTTTCCTCTGGTCAGCTCTGGTAAAAGTCAGATTTCTTTGTCTCAGATCTTCCTCTAGCCTTGTTCTTCTTTCGAGAGTTCCCTTGTGCTGCCTCAGTTAGATCTCTTTCACTTGACAGGGGGGTGCCCGAACAGCGACCCTCCCCAGCTCTAGCCCAACTCCTACTTACCTGCCAGGTGAGATACTATGATCATGAAGGTGCTTCTCCCAGGGCAAGGCTCACCCATTGCACTCTGGGTGTGCTGCCCCTGCGATTTCCCCAAATGTGGGAAACTTGACTGCATAATTTGTGTTTCCCCTGGTCGGCTCTCGTATAATTCAGATCTCTTTGTCTCAGGTCTCTCTCCAGCCTAGTTTGCTGTCTGTTTCCACTTCTCTTTTCTTCAACCGCTCCCTTCTATACCCTTGTGCACTATCCTGACTTCTCCTCCCGTCTGCTTACTTTGTGCCTTCCAATGCACAATGCAAACTACAGGTAGTGCTGCAGGGCCCACACCCTTTTACTTGCCTTACAGAGCAGCTCTGGAGCTGTTACAGTGCCCAGCTGCTGCAAGAAATCAGCTTGAATGCTTCAGGGGATGGGGCATGGCCAACATGAGCCCCACACCAAAGGAGGGTGGAGGTGTTTAATGCGAACTAGGGGTCATCCAAGCACCGCAAAAGGCCGCCATGCCCTGCACGCCCCTTTTCTCTTTTCATATGCAGATGAGGGTTGAAGCCAACTTTGACCTACTGCTTGGATGACATCACCGTATGCAAATCCGTCTTCTGCAGAACTTCCCCCAGGAATGCTTGCACTAGTTGTTGCATTTGGTTTGTTGTTTGGGGGTGCTTCAGTATTAGGCAGCCTTCTGCCCTCCCATGTTCATCTGAAAATATGTGTTCTCCCTGCAGTTGTTGTCCCCAGATGAGAGTTCCCTTGTGCTGCCTCAGTTGAATCTCCTTTACTTGACAGAGATGTGCATGAGCAGCGGCCCTCCCCAGCCCTATTCCAAATCATACTTATTTTGCATAGGAGATACCATGGTCATGAAGATTGTTCTCCCAGGGTGAGGTTCATTCATTGCATTTTGGGTATGCTGACCCCTGTGATTTCCCCAAATGTGGGAAACTTGACTGCATTATTTGTGGTAGTGGGGGACTGTGTTTGTGCTTTCCTCTGGTCAGCTCTGGTAAAAGTCAGATTTCTTTGTCTCAGATTTTCCTCTAGCCTTGTTCTTCTTTCGAGAGTTCCATTGTGCTGCCTCAGTTGGATCTCCTTCACTTGACAGGGGGGTACCCGAGCAGCGACCCTCCCCAGCTCTAGCCCAACTCCTACTTACCTGCCAGGTGAGATACTATGATCATGAAGGTGCTTCTCCCAGGGCAAGGCTCACCCATTGCACTCTGGGTGTGCTGCCCCTGCGATTTCCCCAAATGTGGGAAACTTGACTGCATAATTTGTGTTTCCCCTGGTCGGCTCTCGTATAATTCAGATCTCTTTGTCTCAGGTCTCTCTCCAGCCTAGTTTGCTGTCTGTTTCCACTTCTCTTTTCTTCAGCCGCTCCCTTCTATACCCTTGTGCACTATCCTGACTTCTCCTCCCGTCTGCTTACTTTGTGCCTTCCAATGCACAATGCAAACTACAGGTAGTGCTGCAGGGCCCACACCCTTTTACTTGCCTTACAGAGCAGCTCTGGAGCTGTTACAGTGCCCAGCTGCTGCAAGAAATCAGCTTGAATGCTTCAGGGGATGGGGCATGGCCAACATGAGCCCCACACCAAAGGAGGGGGGAGGTGTTTAATGCGAACTAGGGGTCATCCAAGCACTGCAAAAGGCCGCCATGCCCTGCATGCCCCTTTTCTCTTTTCATATGCAGATGAGGGTTCCAGTCAACTTTGGCCCACTGCTTGGATAACATCACCGTATGCAAATCCGTCTGCTGCAGACCTTCCCCCAGGAGTGCTTGTACTAGTTGTTGCATATGGTTTGATATTTGATGGTGCTTCAGTATTAGGCAGCCTTCCGCCCTCCCATGTTCATCTGAAAATATATGTTCTCCCTGCAGTTGTTGTCCCCAGATGAGAGTTCACTTGTGCTGCCTCAGTTGAATCTCCTTTACTTGACAGAGATGTGCCTGAGCAGCTGCCCTCACCAGCCCTATCCCAAATCATACTTATTTTGCATAGGAGATACCATGGTCATGAAGATTGTTCTCCCAGGGTGAGGTTCATTCATTGCATTTTGGGTATGCTGACCCCTGTGATTTCCCCAAATGTGGGAAACTCAACTGCATTATTTGTGGTAGTGGGGGACTGTGTTTGTGCTTTCCTCTGGTCAGCTCTAGTAAAAGTCAGATTTCTTTGTCTCACATTTTCCTCTAGCCTTGTTCTTCTTTCGAGAGTTCCCTTGTGCTGCCTTTGTTGGATCTCCTTCACTTTACAGGGGGGTACCCGAGCAGCGACCCTCCCCAGCTCTAGCCCAACTCCTACTTACCTGCCAGGTGAGATACTATGATCATTAAGGTGCTTCTCCCAGGGCAAGGCTCACCCATTGTACTCTGGGTGTGCTGCTCCTGCGATTTCCCCAAATGTGGGAAACTTGACTGCATAATTTGTGTTTCCCCTCGTCGGCTCTCGTATAATTCAGATCTCTTTGTCTCAGGTCTCTCTCCAGCCTAGTTTGCTGTCTGTTTCCACTTCTCTTTTCTTCAGCCGCTCCCTTCTATACCCTTGTGCACTATCCTGACTTCTCCTCCCGTCTGCTTACTTTGTGCCTTCCAATGCACAATGCAAACTACAGGTAGTGCTGCAGGGCCCACACCCTTTTACTTGCCTTACAGAGCAGCTCTGGAGCTGTTACAGTGCCCAGCTGCTGCAAGAAATCAGCTTGAATGCTTCAGGGGCTGGGGCATAGCCAACATCAGCCCCACACCGAAGGAGGGTGGAGGTGTTTAATGCAAACTAGGGGTCAGTCAAGCGCCGCAAAAGGCCACCATGCCCTGCACGCCCCTTTTCTGTTTTCATATGCAGATGAGGGTTGAAGCCAACTTTGACCCACTGCTTGGATGACATCACCATATGCAAATCCATCTGCGGCAGGCCTTCCCCCAGGAATGCTTGCACTAGTTGTTGCATTTGGTTTGTTGTTTGGGGGTGCTTCAGTATTAGGCAGCCTTCTGCTGCACCCTGCTTTGGTGTGGGGCTCATGTTGGCCATGCCCCATCCCCTGAAGCTTTCAAGCAGATTTCTTGCAGCAGCTGGGCACTGTAACAGCTCAAGAGCTGCTCTGTAAGGCAAGTAAAAGGGTGTGGGCCCTGCAGCACTACCTGTAGTTTGCATTGTGCATTGGAAGGCACAAAGTAAGCAGACGGTAGGAGAAGTCTGGATAGTGCACAAGGGTATAGAAGGGAGCGGCTGAAGAAAAGAGAAGTGGAAACAGACAGCAAACTAGGCTGGAGAGAGATCTGAGACAAAGAGATCTGAATTATACGATAGCCGACCAGGGGAAACACAAATTATGCAGTCAAGTTTCCCACATTTGGGGAAATCGCAGGGGCAGCACACCCAGAGTGCAATGGGTGAGCCTTGCCCTGGGAGAAGCACCTTCATGATCATAGTATCTCACCTGGCAGGTAAGTATGAGTTGGGCTAGAGCTGGGGAGGGTCGCTGCTCGGGCACCCCCCTGTTAAGTGAAGGAGATCCAACTGAGGCAGCACAAGGGAACTCTCAAAAGAAGAACAAGGCTAGAGGAAGATCTGAAACAAAGAAATCTGACTTTTACCAGAGCTGACCAGAAGAAAACACAAACACAGTCCCCCACTACCACAAATAAAGCAGTCGAGGTGAGGTTCATTCATTGCATTTTGGGTATGCTGACCCCTGTGATTTCCCCAAATGTGGGAAACTCGACTGCTTTATTTGTGGTAGTGGGGGACTGTGTTTGTGTTTTCTTCTGGTCAGCTCTGGTAAAAGTCAGATTTCTTTGTTTCAGATCTTCCTCTAGCCTTGTTCTTCTTTTGAGAGTTCCCTTGTGCTGCCTCAGTTGGATCTCCTTCACTTAACAGGGGGGTGCCCGAGCAGCGACCCTCCCCAGCTCTAGCCCAACTCCTACTTACCTGCCAGGTGAGATACTATGATCATGAAGGTGCTTCTCCCAGGGCAAGGCTCACCCATTGCACTCTGGGTGTGCAGCCCCTGCGATTTCCCCAAATGTGGGAAACTTGACTGCATAATTTGTGTTTCCCCTGGTCGGCTCTCGTATAATTCAGATCTCTTTGTCTCAGATCTCTCTCCAGCCTAGTTTGCTGTCTGTTTCCACTTCTCTTTTCTTCAGCCGCTCCCTTCTATACCCTTGTGCACTATCCTGACTTCTCCTCCCGTCTGCTTACTTTGTGCCTTCCAATGCACAATGCAAACTACAGGTAGTGCTGCAGGGCCCACACCCTTTTACTTGCCTTACAGAGCAGCTCTGGAGCTGTTACAGTGCCCAGCTGCTGCAAGAAATCTGCTTGAATGCTTCAGGGGATGGGACATGGCCAACATGAGCCCCACACCAAAGGAGGGTGGAGCAGAAGGCTGACTAATACTGAAGCACCCCCAAACAACAAACCAAATGCAACAACTAGTGCAAGCATTCCTGGGGGAAGGCCTGCCGCAGATGGATTTGCATATGGTGATGTCATCCAAGCAGTGGGTCAAAGTTGGCTTCAACCCTCGTCTGCATATGAAAACAGAAAAGGGGCGTGCAGGGCATGGTGGCCTTTTGCGGCGCTTGACCGACCCCTAGTTTGCATTAAACACCTCCACCCTCCTTCGGTGTGGGGCTCA
Organism: Pseudophryne corroboree; assembly: GCF_028390025.1. NCBI lineage: Eukaryota > Metazoa > Chordata > Amphibia > Anura > Myobatrachidae > Pseudophryne > Pseudophryne corroboree. The sequence goes on along the minus strand of NW_026968120.1, from coordinate 356,092 downwards.
TGTTGGCTATGCCCCAGCCCCTGAAGCATTCAAGCTGATTTCTTGCAGCAGCTGGGCACTTTAACAGCTCCAGAGCTGCTCTGTAAGGCAAGTAAAAGGGTGTGGGCCCTGCAGCACTACCTGTAGTTTGCATTGTGCATTGGAAGGCACAAAGTAAGCAGACGGGAGGAGAAGTCAGGATAGTGCACAAGGGTATAGAAGGGAGCGGCTGAAGAAAAGAGAAGTGGAAACAGACAGCAAACTAGGCTGGAGAGAGACCTGAGACAAAGAGATCTGAATTATACGAGAGCCGACCAGGGGAAACACAAATTATGCAGTCAAGTTTCCCACATTTGGGGAAATCGCAGGAGCAGCACACCCAGAGTGCAATGGGTGGGCCTTGCCCTGGGAGAAGCACCTTCATGATCATAGTATCTCACCTGGCAGGTAAGTAGGAGTTGGGCTAGAGCTGGGGAGGGTCGCTGCTCGGGTACCCCCCTGTCAAGTGAAGGAGATCCAACTGAGGCAGCACAAGGGAACTCTCGAAAGAAGAACAAGGCAAGAGGAAAATCTGAGACAAAGAAATCTGACTTTTACCAGAGCTGACCAGAGGAAAGCACAAACACAGTCCCCCACTACCACAAATAATGCAGTTGAGTTTCCCACATTTGGGGAAATCACAGGGGTCAGCATACCCAAAATGCAATGAATGAACCTCACCCTGGGAGAACAATCTTCATGACCATGGTATCTCCTATGCAAAATAAGTATGATTTGGAATAGGGCTGGGGAGGGCCGCTGCTCATGCACATCTCTGTCAAGTAAAGGAGATTCAACTGAGGCAGCACAAGGGAACTCTCATCTGGGGACAACAACTGCAGGGAGAACACATATTTTCAGATGAACATGGGAGGGCAGAAGGCTGCCTAATACTGAAGCACCCCCAAACAACAAACCAAATGCAACAACTAGTGCAAGCATTCCTGGGGGAAGTTCTGCAGAAGACGGATTTGCATACGGTGATGTCATACAAGCAGTGGGTCAAAGTTGGCTTCAACCCTCATCTGCATATGAAAAGAGAAAAGGGGCGTGCAGGGCATGGCGGCCTTTTGCGGTGCTTGGATGACCCCTAGTTCGCATTAAACACCTCCACCCTCCTTTGGTGTGGGGCTCATGTTGGCCATGCCCCATCCCCTGAAGCATTCAAGCAGATTTCTTGCAGCAGCTGGGCACTGTAACAGCTCCAGAGCTGCTCTGTAAGGCAAGTAAAAGGGTGTGGGCCCTGCAGCACTACCTGTAGTTTGCATTGTGCATTGGAAGGCACAAAGTAAGCAGACGGGAGGAGAAGTCAGGATAGTGCACAAGGGTATAGAAGGGAGCGGCTGAAGAAAAGAGAAGTGGAAACAGACAGCAAACTAGGCTGGAGAGAGACCTGAGACAAAGAGATCTGAATTATACGAGAGCCGACCAGGGGAAACACAAATTATGCAGTCAAGTTTCCCACATTTGGGGAAATCGCAGGGGCAGCACACCCAGAGTGCAATGGGTGAGCCTTGCCCTGGGAGAAGCACCTTCATGATCATAGTATCTCACCTGGCAGGTAAGTAGGAGTTGGGCTAGAGCTGGGGAGGGTCTCTGCTCGGGCACCCCCCTGTCAAGTGAAGGAGATCCAACTGAGGCAGCACAAGGGAACTCTCAAAAGAAGAACAAGGCTCTGAAACAAAGAAATCTGACTTTTACCAGAGCTGACCAGAGGAAAACACAAACACAGTCCCCCACTACCACAAATAAAGCAGTCGAGTTTCCCACATTTGGGGAAATCACAGGGGTCAGCATACCCAGAATGCAATGAATGAACCTCACCCTGGGAGAATAATCTTCATGACCATGGTATCTCCTATGCAAAATAAGTATGATTTGGGATAGAGCTGGGGAGGGCCGCTGCTCAGGCACATCTCTGTCAAGTTAAGGAGATTCAACTGAGGCAGCACAAGGGAACTCTCATCTAGGGACAACAACTGCAGGGAGAACACATATTTTCAGATGAACATGGGAGGGCAGACGGCTGCCTAATACTGAAGCACCCCCAAACAACAAACCAAATGCAACAACTAGTGCAAGCATTCCTGGGGGAAGGCCTGCCGCAGATGGATTTGCATATGGTGATGTCATCCAAGCAGTGGGTCAAAGTTGGCTTCAACCCTCGTCTGCATATGAAAACAGAAAAGGGGCGTGCAGGGCATGGTGGCCTTTTGCTGCGCTTGTCTGACCCCTAGTTTGCATTAAACACCTCCACCCTTCTTCGGTGTGGGGCTCATGTTGGCTATGCCCCAGCCCCTGAAGCATTCAAGCTGATTTCTTGCAGCAGCTTGGCACTGCAACAGCTCCAGAGCTGCTCTGTAAGGCAAGTAAAAGGGTGTGGGCCCTGCAGCACTACCTGTAGTTTGCATTGTGCATTGGAAGGCACAAAGTAAGCAGACGGGAGGAGAAGTCAGGATAGTGCACAAGGGTATAGAAGGGAGCGGCTGAAGAAAAGAGAAGTGGAAACAGACAGCAAACTAGGCTGGAGAGAGACCTGAGACAAAGAGATCTGAATTATACGAGAGCCGACCAGGGGAAACACAAATTATGCAGTCAAGTTTCCCACATTTGGGGAAATCGCAGGAGCAGCACACCCAGAGTACAATGGGTGAGCCTTGCCCTGGGAGAAGCACCTTCATGATCATAGTATCTCACCTGGCAGGTAAGTAGGAGTTGGGCTAGAGCTGGGGAGGGTCGCTGCTCGGGTACCCCCCTGTAAAGTGAAGGAGATCCAACTGAGGCAGCACAAGGGAACTCTCGAAAGAAGAACAAGGCTAAAGGAAAATCTGAGACAAAGAAATCTGACTTTTACCAGAGCTGACCAGAGGAAAGCACAAACACAGTCTCCCACTACCACAAATAATGCAGTCAAGTTTCCCACATTTGGGGAAATCACAGGGGTCAGCATACCCAAAATGCAATGAATGAACCTCACCCTGGGAGAAAAATCTTCATGACCATGGTATCTCCTATGCAAAATAAGTATGATTTGGAATAGGGCTGGGGAGGGCCGCTGCTCATGCACATCTCTGTCAAGTAAAGGAGATTCAACTGAGGCAGCACAAGGGAACTCTCATCTTGGGACAACAACTGCAGGGAGAACATATATTTTCAGATGAACATGGGAGGGCAGAAGGCTGCCTAATACTGAAGCACCCCCAAACAACAAACCAAATGCAACAACTAGTGCAAGCATTCCTGGGGGAAGGCCTGCCGCAGATGGATTTGCATATGGTGATGTCATCCAAGCAGTGGGTCAAAGTTGGCTTCAACCCTCGTCTGCATATGAAAAGAGAAAAGGGGCGTGCAGGGCATGGTGGCCTTTTGCGGCGCTTGGCTGACCCCTAGTTTGCATTAAACACCTCCACCCTCCTTTGGTGTGGGGCTCATGTTGGCTATGCCCCAGCCCCTGAAGCATTCAAGCTGATTTCTTGCAGCAGCTGGGCACTGTAACAGCTCCAGAGCTGCTCTGTAAGGCAAGTAAAAGGGTCTGGGCCCTGCAGCACTACCTGTAGATCGCATTGTGCGTTGGAAGGCACAAAGTAAGCAGACAGGAGGAGAAGTCAGGATAGTGCGCAAGGGCATAGAAGGGAGCGGCTCAAGAAAAGAGAAGTGGAAACAGACAGCAAACTAGGCTGGAGAGAGACCTGAGACAAAGAGATCTGAATTATACGAGAGCCGACCAGGGGAAACACAAATTATGCAGTCAAGTTTCCCACATTTGGGGAAATCGCAGGGGCAGCACACCCAGAGTGCAATGGGTGAGCCTTGCCCTGGGAGAAGCACCTTCATGATCATAGTATCTCACCTGGCAGGTAAGTAGGAGTTGGGCTAGAGCTGGGGAGGGTCGCTGTTCGGGCACCCCCCTGTCAAGTGAAAGAGATCCAACTGAGGCAGCACAAGGGAACTCTCGAAAGAAGAACAAGGCTAGAGGAAGATCTGAGACAAAGAAATCTGACTTTTTCCAGAGCTGACCAGAGGAAAGCACAAACACAGTCCCCCACTACCACAAATAATGCAGTCGAGTTTCCCACATTTGGGGAAATCACAGGGGTCAGCATACCCAGAATGCAATGAATGAACCTCACCTTGGGAGAACAATCTTCATGACCATGGTATCGCCTATGCAAAATAAGTATGATTTGGGATAGGGCTGGGGAGGGCCGCTGCTCAGGCACATCTCTGTCAAGTAAAGGAGATTCAACTGAGGCAGCACAAGGGAACTCTCATCTGGGGACAACAACTGCAGGGAGAACACATATTTTCAGATGAACATGTGAGGGCAGAAGGCTGCCTAATACTGAAGCACCCCCAAACAACAAACCAAATGCAACAACTAGTGCAAGCATTCCTGGGGGAAGGCCTGCAGCAGATGGATTTGCATATGGTGATGTCATCCAAGCAGTGGGTCAAAGTTGGCTTCAACCCTCGTCTGCATATGAAAAGAGAAAAGGGGCGTGCAGGGCATGGCGGCCTTTTGCAGCGCTTGGATGACCCCTAGTTCGCATTACACACCTCCACCCTCCTTCGGTGTGGGGCTCATGTTGGCTATGCCCCAGCCCCTGAAGCATTCAAGCTGATTTCTTGCAGCAGCTGGGCACTGTAACTGCTCCAGAGCTACTCTGAAGCACCCCCAAACAACAAACCAAATGCAACAACTAGTGCAAGCATTCCTGGGGGAAGGCCTGCAGCAGATGGATTTGCATATGGTGATGTCATCCAAGCAGTGGGTCAAAGTTGGCTTCAACCCTCGTCTGCATATGAAAAGAGAAAAGGGGCGTGCAGGGCATGGCGGCCTTTTGCAGCGCTTGGATGACCCCTAGTTCGCATTACACACCTCCACCCTCCTTCGGTGTGGGGCTCATGTTGGCTATGCCCCAGCCCCTGAAGCATTCAAGCTGATTTCTTGCAGCAGCTGGGCACTGTAACTGCTCCAGAGCTACTCTGTAAGGCAAGTAAAAGGGTGTGGGCCCTGCAGCACTACCTGTAGTTCGCATTGTGCGTTGGAAGGCACGAAGTAAGCAGACGGGAGAAGTCAGGATAGTGCGCAAGGGCATAGAAGGGAGCGGCTCAAGAAAAGAGAAGTGGAAACAGACAGCAAACTAGGCTGGAGAGAGACCTGAGACAAAGAGATCTGAATTATACGAGAGCCGACGAGGGGAAACACAAATTATGCAGTCACGTTTCCCACATTTGGGGAAATCGCAGGAGCAGCACACCCAGAGTGCAATGGTTGAGCCTTGCCCTGGGAGAAGCACCTTCATGATCATAGTATCTCACCTGGCAGGTAAGTAGGAGTTGGGCTAGAGCTGGGGAGGGTCGCTGCTCGGGTTCCCCCCTGTGAAGTGAAGGAGATCCAACTGAGGCAGCACCAGGGAACTCTCGAAAGAAGAACAAGGCTAGAGGAAGATCTGAGACAAAGAAATCTGACTTTTACCAGAGCTGACCAGAGGAAAGCACAAACACAGTCTCCCACTACCACAAATAATGCAGTCAAGTTTCCCACATTTGGGGAAATCACAGGGGTCAGCATACCCAAAATGCAATGAATGAACCTCACCCTGGGAGAAAAATCTTCATGACCATGGTATCTCCTATGCAAAATAAGTATGATTTGGAATAGGGCTGGGGAGGGCCGCTGCTCATGCACATCTCTGTCAAGTAAAGGAGATTCAACTGAGGCAGCACAAGGGAACTCTCATCTTGGGACAACAACTGCAGGGAGAACATATATTTTCAGATGAACATGGGAGGGCAGAGGACTGCCTAATACTGAAGCACCCCCAAACAACAAACCAAATGCAACAACTAGTGCAAGCATTCCTGGGGGAAGGCCTGCCGCAGATGGATTTGCATATGGTGATGTCATCCAAGCAGTGGGTCAAAGTTGGCTTCAACCCTCGTCTGCATATGAAAAGAGAAAAGGGGCGTGCAGGGCATGGTGGCCTTTTGCGGCGCTTGGCTGACCCCTAGTTTGCATTAAACACCTCCACCCTCCTTTGGTGTGGGGCTCATGTTGGCTATGCCCCAGCCCCTGAAGCATTCAAGCTGATTTCTTGCAGCAGCTGGGCACTGTAACAGCTCCAGAGCTGCTCTGTAAGGCAAGTAAAAGGGTGTGGTCCCTGCAGCACTACCTGTAGTTCGCATTGTGCGTTGGAAGGCACAAAGTAAGCAGACAGGAGGAGAAGTCAGGATAGTGCGCAAGGGCATAGAAGTAAGCGGCTCAAGAAAAGAGAAGTGGAAACAGACAGCAAACTAGGCTGGAGAGAGACCTGAGACAAAGAGATCTGAATTATACGAGAGCCGACCAGGGGAAACACAAATTATACAGTCAAGTTTCCCACATTTGGGGAAATCGCAGGAGCAGCACACCCAGAGTGCAATGGGTTAGCCTTGCCCTGGGAGAAGCACCTTCATGATCATAGTATCTCACCTGGCAGGTAAGTAGGAGTTGGGCTAGAGCTGGGGAGGGTCGCTGCTAGGGTACCCCCCTGTAAAGTGAAGGAGATCCAATTAAGGCAGCACAAGGGAACTCTCGAAAGAAGAACAAGGCTAGAGGAAAATCTGAGACAAAGAAATCTGACTTTTACCAGAGCTGACCAGAGGAAAGCACAAACACAGTCCCCCACTACCACAAATAATGCAGTTGAGTTTCCCACATTTGGGGAAATCACAGGGGTCAGCATACCCAAAATGCAATGAATGAACCTCACCCTGGGAGAAAAATCTTCATGACCATGGTATCTCCTATGCAAAATAAGTATGATTTGGAATAGGGCTGGGGAGGGCCGCTGCTCATGCACATCTCTGTCAAGTAAAGGAGATTTAACTGAGGCAGCACAAGGGAACTCTCATCTGGGGACAACAACTGCAGGGAGAACACATATTTTCAGATGAACATGGGAGGGCAGAAGGCTGCCTAATACTGAAGCACCCCCAAACAACAAACCAAATGCAACAACTAGTGCAAGCATTCCTGGGGGAAGTTCTGCAGAAGACGGATTTGCATACGGTGATGTCATCCAAGCAGTGGGTCAAAGTTGGCTTCAACCCTCATCTGCATATGAAAAGAGAAAAGGGGCGTGCAGGGCATGGCGGCCTTTTGCGGTGCTTGGATGACCCCTAGTTCGCATTAAACACCTCCACCCTCCTTTGGTGTGGGGCTCATGTTGGCCATGCCCCATCCCCTGGAGCATTCAAGCTGATTTCTTGCAGCAGCTGGGCACTGTAACAGCTCCAGAGCTGCTCTGTAAGGCAAGTAAAAGGGTGTGGGCCCTGCAGCACTACCTGTAGTTTGCATTGTGCATTGGAAGGCACAAAGTAAGCAGACGGGAGGAGAAGTCAGGATAGTGCACAAGGGTATAGAAGGGAGCGGCTGAAGAAAAGAGAAGTGGAAACAGACAGCAAACTAGGCTGGAGAGAGACCTGAGACAAAGAGATCTGAATTATACGAGAGCCGACCAAGGGAAACACAAATTATGCAGTCAAGTTTCCCACATTTGGGGAAATCGCAGGGGCAGCACACCCAGAGTGCAATGGGTGAGCCTTGCCCTGGGAGAAGCACCTTCATGATCATAGTATCTCACCTGGCAGGTAAGTAGGAGTTGGGCTAGAGCTGGGGAGGGTCGCTGTTCGGGCACCCCCCTGTCAAGTGAAAGAGATCCAACTGAGGCAGCACAAGGGAACTCTCGAAAGAAGAACAAGGCTAGAGGAAGATCTGAGACAAAGAAATCTGACTTTTTCCAGAGCTGGCCAGAGGAAAGCACAAACACAGTCCCCCACTACCACAAATAATGCAGTCGAGTTTCCCACATTTGGGGAAATCACAGGGGTCAGCATACCCAGAATGCAATGAATGAACCTCACCCTGGGAGAACAATCTTCATGACCATGGTATCGCCTATGCAAAATAAGTATGATTTGGGATAGGGCTGGGGAGGGCCGCTGCTCAGGCACATCTCTGTCAAGTAAAGGAGATTCAACTGAGGCAGCACAAGGGAACTCTCATCTGGGGACAACAACTGCAGGGAGAACACATATTTTCAGATGAACATGTGAGGGCAGAAGGCTGCCTAATACTGAAGCACCCCCAAACAACAAACCAAATGCAACAACTAGTGCAAGCATTCCTGGGGGAAGGCCTGCAGCAGATGGATTTGCATATGGTGATGTCATCCAAGCAGTGGGTCAAAGTTGGCTTCAACCCTCGTCTGCATATGAAAAGAGAAAAGGGGCGTGCAGGGCATGGCGGCCTTTTGCAGCGCTTGGATGACCCCTAGTTTGCATTACACACCTCCTCCCTCCTTCGGTGTGGGGCTCATGTTGGCTATGCCCCAGCCCCTGAAGCATTAAAGCTGATTTCTTGCAGCAGCTGGGCACTGTAACTGCTCCAGAGCTACTCTGTAAGGCAAGTAAAAGGGTGTGGGCCCTGCAGCACTACCTGTAGTTCGCATTGTGCGTTGGAAGGCACGAAGTAAGCAGACGGGAGAAGTCAGGATAGTGCGCAAGGGCATAGAAGGGAGCGGCTCAAGAAAAGAGAAGTGGAAACAGACAGCAAACTAGGCTGGAGAGAGACCTGAGACAAAGAGATCTGAATTATACGAGAGCCGACGAGGGGAAACACAAATTATGCAGTCAAGTTTCCCACATTTGGGGAAATCGCAGGAGCAGCACACCCAGAGTGCAATGGTTGAGCCTTGCCCTGGGAGAAGCACCTTCATGATCATAGTATCTCACCTGGCAGGTAAGTAGGAGTTGGGCTAGAGCTGGGGAGGGTCGCTGCTCGGGTTCCCCCCTGTGAAGTGAAGGAGATCCAACTGAAGCAGCACCAGGGAACTCTCGAAAGAAGAACAAGGCTAGAGGAAGATCTGAGACAAAGAAATCTGACTTTTACCAGAGCTGACCAGAGGAAAGCACAAACACAGTCCCCCACTACCACAAATAATGCAGTCGAGTTTCCCACATTTGGGGAAATCACAGGGGTCAGCATACCCAGAGTGCAATGAATGAACCTCACCCTGGGAGAACAATCTTCATGACCATGGTATCTCCTATGCAAAATAAGTATGATTTGGGATAGGGCTGGGGAGGGCCGCTGCTCAGGCACATCTCTGTCAAGTAAAGGAGATTCAACTGAGGCAGCACAAGGGAACTCTCATCTGGGGACAACAACTGCAGGGAGAACACATATTTTCAGATGAACATGGGAGGGCAGAAGGCTGCCTAATACTGAAGCACCCCCAAACAACAAACCAAATGCAACTACTAGTGCAAGCATTCCTGGGGGAAGGCCTGCAGCAGACGGATTTGCATATGGTGATGTCATCCAAGCAGTGGGTCAAAGTTGGCTTCAACCCTCGTCTGCATATGAAAATAAAAAAGGGGTGTGCAGGGCATGGCTGCCTTTTGCGGCGCTTGGATGACCCCTAGTTCGCATTAAACACCTCCACCCTCCTTCGGTGTGGGGCTCATGTTGGCTATGCCCCAGCCCCTGAAGCATTCAAGCTGATTTCTTGCAGCAGCTGGGCACTGTAACAGCTCCAGAGCTGCTCTGTAAAGCAAGTAAAAGGGTGTGGGCCCTGCAGCACTACCTGTAGTTTGCATTGTGCATTGGAAGGCACAAAGTAAGCAGACGGGGAAGTCAGGATAGTGCACAAGGGCATAGAAGGGAGCGGCTGAAGAAAAGAGAAGTGGAAACAGACAGCAAACTAGGCTGGAGAGAGACCTGAGACAAAGAGATCTGAATTATACGAGAGCCGACCAGGGGAAACACAAATTATGCAGTCAAGTTTCCCACATTTGGGGAAATCGCAGGGGCAGCACACCCAGAGTGCAATGGGTGAGCCTTGCCCTGGGAGAAGCACCTTCATGATCATAGTATCTCACCTGGCAGGTAAGTAGGAGTTGGGCTAGAGCTGGGGAGGGTCTCTGCTCGGGCACCCCCCTGTCAAGTGAAGGAGATCCAACTGAGGCAGCACAAGGGAACTCTCAAAAGAAGAACAAGGCTCTGAAACAAAGAAATCTGACCTTTACCAGAGCTGACCAGAGGAAAACACAAACACAGTCCCCCACTACCACAAATAAAGCAGTCGAGTTTCCCACATTTGGGGAAATCACAGGGGTCAGCATACCCAGAATGCAATGAATGAACCTCACCCTGGGAGAATAATCTTCATGACCATGGTATCTCCTATGCAAAATAAGTATGATTTGGGATAGAGCTGGGGAGGGCCGCTGCTCAGGCACATCTCTGTCAAGTTAAGGAGATTCAACTGAGGCAGCACAAGGGAACTCTCATCTAGGGACAACAACTGCAGGGAGAACACATATTTTCAGATGAACATGGGAGGGCAGAAGGCTGCCTAATACTGAAGCACCCCCAAACAACAAACCAAATGCAACAACTAGTGCAAGCATTCCTGGGGGAAGGCCTGCCGCAGATGGATTTGCATATGGTGATGTCATCCAAGCAGTGGGTCAAAGTTGGCTTCAACCCTCGTCTGCATATGAAAACAGAAAAGGGGCGCGCAGGGCATGGTGGTCTTTTGCTGCGCTTGTCTGACCCCTAGTTTGCATTAAACACCTCCACCCTCCTTCGGTGTGGGGCTCATGTTGGCTATGCCCCAGCCCCTGAAGCATTCAAGCTGATTTCTTGCAGCAGCTTGGCACTGCAACAGCTCCAGAGCTGCTCTGTAAGGCAAGTAAAAGGGTGTGGGCCCTGCAGCACTACCTGTAGTTTGCATTGTGCATTGGAAGGCACAAAGTAAGCAGACGGGAGGAGAAGTCAGGATAGTGCACAAGGGTATAGAAGGGAGCGGCTGAAGAAAAGAGAAGTGGAAACAGACAGCAAACTAGGCTGGAGAGAGACCTGAGACAAAGAGATCTGAATTATACGAGAGCCGACCAGGGGAAACACAAATTATGCAGTCAAGTTTCCCACATTTGGGGAAATCGCAGGAGCAGCACACCCAGAGTACAATGGGTGAGCCTTGCCCTGGGAGAAGCACCTTCATGATCATAGTATCTCACCTGGCAGGTAAGTAGGAGTTGGGCTAGAGCTGGGGAGGGTCGCTGCTCGGGCACCCCCCTGTAAAGTGAAGGAGATCCAACTGAGGCAGCACAAGGGAACTCTCGAAAGAAGAACAAGGCTAAAGGAAAATCTGAGACAAAGAAATCTGACTTTTACCAGAGCTGACCAGAGGAAAGCACAAACACAGTCTCCCACTACCACAAATAATGCAGTCAAGTTTCCCACATTTGGGGAAATCACAGGGGTCAGCATACCCAAAATGCAATGAATGAACCTCACCCTGGGAGAAAAATCTTCATGACCATGGTATCTCCTATGCAAAATAAGTATGATTTGGAATAGGGCTGGGGAGGGCCGCTGCTCATGCACATCTCTGTCAAGTAAAGGAGATTCAACTGAGGCAGCACAAGGGAACTCTCATCTTGGGACAACAACTGCAGGGAGAACATATATTTTCAGATGAACATGGGAGGGCAGAAGGCTGCCTAATACTGAAGCACCCCCAAACAACAAACCAAATGCAACAACTAGTGCAAGCATTCCTGGGGGAAGGCCTGCCGCAGAGGGATTTGCATATGGTGATGTCATCCAAGCAGTGGGTCAAAGTTGGCTTCAACCCTCGTCTGCATATGAAAAGAGAAAAGGGGCGTGCAGGGCATGGTGGCCTTTTGCGGCGCTTGGCTGACCCCTAGTTTGCATTAAACACCTCCACCCTCCTTTGGTGTGGGGCTCATGTTGGCTATGCCCCAGCCCCTGAAGCATTCAAGCTGATTTCTTGCAGCAGCTGGGCACTGTAACAGCTCCAGAGCTGCTCTGTAAGGCAAGTAAAAGGGTCTGGGCCCTGCAGCACTACCTGTAGATCGCATTGTGCGTTGGAAGGCACAAAGTAAGCAGACGGGAGGAGAAGTCAGGATAGTGCACAAGGGTATAGAAGGGAGCGGCTGAAGAAAAGAGAAGTGGAAACAGACAGCAAACTAGGCTGGAGAGAGACCTGAGACAAAGAGATCTGAATTATACGAGAGCCGACCAGGGGAAACACAAATTATGCAGTCAAGTTTCCCACATTTGGGGAAATCGCAGGGGCAGCACACCCAGAGTGCAATGGGTGAGCCTTGCCCTGGGAGAAGCACCTTCATAATCATAGTATCTCACCTGGCAGGTAAGTAGGAGTTGGGCTAGAGCTGGGGAGGGTCGCTGTTCGGGCACCCCCCTGTCAAGTGAAAGAGATCCAACTGAGGTAGCACAAGGGAACTCTCGAAAGAAGAACAAGGCTAGAGGAAGATCTGAGACAAAGAAATCTGACTTTTTCCAGAGCTGACCAGAGGAAAGCACAAACACAGTCCCCCACTACCACAAATAATGCTGTCGAGTTTCCCACATTTGGGGAAATCACAGGGGTCAGCATACCCAGAATGCAATGAATGAACCTCACCTTGGGAGAACAATCTTCATGACCATGGTATCGCCTATGCAAAATAAGTATGATTTGGGATAGGGCTGGGGAGGGCCGCTGCTCAGGCACATCTCTGTCAAGTAAAGGAGATTCAACTGAGGCAGCACAAGGGAACTCTCATCTGGGGACAACAACTGCAGGGAGAACACATATTTTCTGATGAACATGTGAGGGCAGAAGGCTGCCTAATACTGATGCACCCCCAAACAACAAACCAAATGCAACAACTAGTGCAAGCATTCCTGGGGGAAGGCCTGCAGCAGATGGATTTGCATATGGTGATGTCATCCAAGCAGTGGGTCAAAGTTGGCTTCAACCCTCGTCTGCATATGAAAAGAGAAAAGGGGCGTGCAGGGCATGGCGGCCTTTTGCAGCGCTTGGATGACCCCTAGTTCGCATTACACACCTCCACCCTCCTTCGGTGTGGGGCTCATGTTGGCTATGCCCCTGCCCCTGAAGCATTCAAGCTGATTTCTTGCAGCAGCTGGGCACTGTAACTGCTCCAGAGCTACTCTGTAAGGCAAGTAAAAGGGTGTGGACCCTGCAGCACTACCTGTAGTTCGCATTGTGCGTTGGAAGGCACGAAGTAAGCAGACGGGAGAAGTCAGGATAGTGCGCAAGGGCATAGAAGGGAGCGGCTCAAGAAAAGAGAAGTGGAAACAGACAGCAAACTAGGCTGGAGAGAGACCTGAGACAAAGAGATCTGAATTATACGAGAGCCGACGAGGGGAAACACAAATTATGCAGTCAAGTTTCCCACATTTTGGGGAAATCGCAGGAGCAGCACACCCAGAGTGCAATGGTTGAGCCTTGCCCTGGGAGAAGCACCTTCATGATCATAGTATCTCACCTGGCAGGTAAGTAGGAGTTGGGCTAGAGCTGGGGAGGGTCGCTGCTCGGGTTCCCCCCTGTGAAGTGAAGGAGATCCAACTGAGGCAGCACCAGGGAACTCTTGAAAGAAGAACAAGGCTAGAGGAAGATCTGAGACAAAGAAATCTGACTTTTACCAGAGCTGACCAGAGGAAAGCACAAACACAGTCTCCCACTACCACAAATAATGCAGTCAAGTTTCCCACATTTGGGGAAATCACAGGGGTCAGCATACCCAAAATGCAATGAATGAACCTCACCCTGGGAGAAAAATCTTCATGACCATGGTATCTCCTATGCAAAATAAGTATGATTTGGAATAGGGCTGGGGAGGGCCGCTGCTCATGCACATCTCTGTCAAGTAAAGGAGATTCAACTGAGGCAGCACAAGGGAACTCTCATCTTGGGACAACAACTGCAGGGAGAACATATATTTTCAGATGAACATGGGAGGGCAGAAGACTGCCTAATACTGAAGCACCCCCAAACAACAAACCAAATGCAACAACTAGTGCAAGCATTCCTGGGGGAAGGCCTGCCGCAGATGGATTTGCATATGGTGATGTCATCCAAGCAGTGGGTCAAAGTTGGCTTCAACCCTCGTCTGCATATGAAAAGAGAAAAGGGGCGTGCAGGGCATGGTGGCCTTTTGCGGCGCTTGGCTGACCCCTAGTTTGCATTAAACACCTCCACCCTCCTTTGGTGTGGGGCTCATGTTGGCTATGCCCCAGCCCCTGAAGCATTCAAGCTGATTTCTTGCAGCAGCTGGGCACTGTAACAGCTCCAGAGCTGCTCTGTAAGGCAAGTAAAAGGGTGTGGGCCCTGCAGCACTACCTGTAGTTCGCATTGTGCGTTGGAAGGCACAAAGTAAGCAGACAGGAGGAGAAGTCAGGATAGTGCGCAAGGGCATAGAAGGGAGCGGCTCAAGAAAAGAGAAGTGGAAACAGACAGCAAACTAGGCTGGAGAGAGACCTGAGACAAAGAGATCTGAATTATACGAGAGCCGACCAGGGGAAACACAAATTATACAGTCAAGTTTCCCACATTTGGGGAAATCGCAGGAGCAGCACACCCAGAGTGCAATGGGTTAGCCTTGCCCTGGGAGAAGCACCTTCATGATCATAGTATCTCACCTGGCAGGTAAGTAGGAGTTGGGCTAGAGCTGGGGAGGGTCGCTGCTCGGGTACCCCCCTGTAAAGTGAAGGAGATCCAACTAAGGCAGCACAAGGGAACTCTCGAAAGAAGAACAAGGCTAGAGGAAAATCTGAGACAAAGAAATCTGACTTTTACCAGAGCTGACCAGAGGAAAGCACAAACACAGTCCCCCACTACCACAAATAATGCAGCTGAGTTTCCCACATTTGGGGAAATCACAGGGGTCAGCATACCCAAAATGCAATGAATGAACCTCACCCTGGGAGAAAAATCTTCATGACCATGGTATCTCCTATGCAAAATAAGTATGATTTGGAATAGGGCTGGGGAGGGCCGCTGCTCATGCACATCTCTGTCAAGTAAAGGAGATTTAACTGAGGCAGCACAAGGGAACTCTCATCTGGGGACAACAACTGCAGGGAGAACACATATTTTCAGATGAACATGGGAGGGCAGAAGGCTGCCTAATACTGAAGCACCCCCAAACAACAAACCAAATGCAACAACTAGTGCAAGCATTCCTGGGGGAAGTTCTGCAGAAGACGGATTTGCATACGGTGATGTCATCCAAGCAGTGGGTCAAAGTTGGCTTCAACCCTCATCTGCATATGAAAAGAGAAAAGGGGCGTGCAGGGCATGGCGGCCTTTTGCGGTGCTTGGATGACCCCTAGTTCGCATTAAACACCTCCACCCTCCTTTGGTGTGGGGCTCATGTTGGCCATGCCCCATCCCCTGAAGCATTCAAGCTGATTTCTTGCAGCAGCTGGGCACTGTAACAGCTCCAGAGCTGCTCTGTAAGGCAAGTAAAAGGGTGTGGGCCCTGCAGCACTACCTGTAGTTTGCATTGTGCATTGGAAGGCACAAAGTAAGCAGACGGGAGGAGAAGTCAGGATAGTGCACAAGGGTATAGAAGGGAGCGGCTGAAGAAAAGAGAAGTGGAAACAGACAGCAAACTAGGCTGGAGAGAGACCTGAGACAAAGAGATCTGAATTATACGAGAGCCGACCAAGGGAAACACAAATTATGCAGTCAAGTTTCCCACATTTGGGGAAATCGCAGGGGCAGCACACCCAGAGTGCAATGGGTGAGCCTTGCCCTGGGAGAAGCACCTTCATGATCATAGTATCTCACCTGGCAGGTAAGTAGGAGTTGGGCTAGAGCTGGGGAGGGTCGCTGTTCGGGCACCCCCCTGTCAAGTGAAAGAGATCCAACTGAGGCAGCACAAGGGAACTCTCGAAAGAAGAACAAGGCTAGAGGAAGATCTGAGACAAAGAAATCTGACTTTTTCCAGAGCTGGCCAGAGGAAAGCACAAACACAGTCCCCCACTACCACAAATAATGCAGTCGAGTTTCCCACATTTGGGGAAATCACAGGGGTCAGCATACCCAGAATGCAATGAATGAACCTCACCCTGGGAGAACAATCTTCATGACCATGGTATCGCCTATGCAAAATAAGTATGATTTGGGATAGGGCTGGGGAGGGCCGCTTCTCAGGCACATCTCTGTCAAGTAAAGGAGATTCAACTGAGGCAGCACAAGGGAACTCTCATCTGGGGACAACAACTGCAGGGAGAACACATATTTTCAGATGAACATGTGAGGGCAGAAGGCTGCCTAATACTGAAGCACCCCCAAACAACAAACCAAATGCAACAACTAGTGCAAGCATTCCTGGGGGAAGGCCTGCAGCAGATGGATTTGCATATGGTGATGTCATCCAAGCAGTGGGTCAAAGTTGGCTTCAACCCTCGTCTGCATATGAAAAGAGAAAAGGGGCGTGCAGGGCATGGCGGCCTTTTGCAGCGCTTGGATGACCCCTAGTTTGCATTACACACCTCCTCCCTCCTTCGGTGTGGGGCTCATGTTGGCTATGCCCCAGCCCCTGAAGCATTCAAGCTGATTTCTTGCAGCAGCTGGGCACTGTAACTGCTCCAGAGCTACTCTGTAAGGCAAGTAAAAGGGTGTGGGCCCTGCAGCACTACCTGTAGTTCGCATTGTGCGTTGGAAGGCACGAAGTAAGCAGACGGGAGAAGTCAGGATAGTGCGCAAGGGCATAGAAGGGAGCGGCTCAAGAAAAGAGAAGTGGAAACAGACAGCAAACTAGGCTGGAGAGAGACCTGAGACAAAGAGATCTGAATTATACGAGAGCCGATGAGGGGAAACACAAATTATGCAGTCAAGTTTCCCACATTTGGGGAAATCGCAAGAGCAGCACACCCAGAGTGCAATGGTTGAGCCTTGCCCTGGGAGAAGCACCTTCATGATCATAGTATCTCACCTGGCAGGTAAGTAGGAGTTGGGCTAGAGCTGGGGAGGGTCGCTGCTCGGGTTCCCCCCTGTGAAGTGAAGGAGATCCAACTGAAGCAGCACCAGGGAACTCTCGAAAGAAGAACAAGGCTAGAGGAAGATCTGAGACAAAGAAATCTGACTTTTACCAGAGCTGACCAGAGGAAAGCACAAACACAGTCCCCCACTACCACAAATAATGCAGTCGAGTTTCCCACATTTGGGAAAATCACAGGGGTCAGCATACCCAGAATGCAATGAATGAACCTCACCCTGGGAGAACAATCTTCATGACCATGGTATCTCCTATGCAAAATAAGTATGATTTGGGATAGGGCTGGTGAGGGCCGCTGCTCAGGCACATCTCTGTCAAGTAAAGGAGATTCAACTGAGGCAGCACAAGGGAACTCTCATCTTGGGACAACAACTGCAGGGAGACCACATCTTTTCAGATGAACATGGGAGGGCGGAAGGCAGCCTAATACTGAAGCACCATCAAATATCAAACCATGGCCCTCATTCCGAGTTGATAGCTCGCAAGGCGATTTTAGCAGAGTTACACACGCTAAGCCGCCGCCTACTGGGAGTGAATCTTAGCTTCTTAAAATTGCGACCGATGTATTCGCAATATTGCGATTACAAACTACTTAGCAGTTTCAGAGTAGCTTCAGACTTACTCGGCATCTGCGATCAGTTCAGTGCTTGTCGTTCCTGGTTTGACGTCACAAACACTCCCAGAGTTCGCCCAGACACTCCCCCGTTTCTCCGGCCACTCCTGCGTTTTTTCCGGAAACTGTAGCGTTTTTTCCCACACGCCCATAAAACGGCCTGTTTCCGCCCAGTAACACCCATTTCCTGTCAATCACATTACGATCGCCGGAGCGAAGAAAAAGCCGTGAGTAAAAATACTTTCTTCATTGTAAAATTACTTGGCGCAGTCGCAGTGCGAA
The DNA here is from genome assembly GCF_028390025.1 of Pseudophryne corroboree. Classification (NCBI taxonomy): domain Eukaryota; kingdom Metazoa; phylum Chordata; class Amphibia; order Anura; family Myobatrachidae; genus Pseudophryne; species Pseudophryne corroboree. The sequence goes on along the minus strand of NW_026968120.1, from coordinate 338,286 downwards.
TATTGCGCATGCGTACTAAGCAGAATTTCACTGCGATGCGATGAAATTTACAGAGCGAACGACTCGGAATGAGGGCCCATATGCAACAACTAGTACAAGCACTCCTGGGGGAAGGTCTGCAGCAGACGGATTTGCATACGGTGATGTAAATCCAAGCAGTGGGCCAAAGTTGACTGGAACCCTCATCTGCATATGAAAAGAGAAAAGGGGCATGCAGGGCATGGCGGCCTTTTGCAGTGCTTGGATGACCCCTAGTTCGCATTAAACACCTCCACCCTCCTTTGGTGTGGGGCTCATGTTGGCCATGCCCCATCCCCTGATGCATTCAAGCTGATTTCTTGCAGCAGCTGGGCACTGTAACAGCTCCAGAGCTGTTCTGTAAGGCAAGTAAAAGGGTGTGGGCCCTGCAGCACCACCTCTTGTTCGCATTGTGCGTTGGAAGGCACAAATTAAGCAGACGGGAGGAGAAGTCAGGATAGTGCGCAAGGGCATTCTTTTCTCTTAGTCCGGGGGCAAGGCTTCAAAATGGGGTCTGCAACGGAGGAGACACAGGGGGCGTGGTCACAGCAGCTTTTCTCTACAGTCTGCACCAGCAGGAGCCTACACCATTTTTTATGATCACGCTGAACTGCAGTGCGACTGCAATTACAGCATGGTCAAGAAGGGAGGCGTCATGCTGGGTGGCCATGCCCTGTCACTGTGCAGGAGCCAGCACCGCTCACACACTAGTCCCCGGGTGCAGCCCCCAACCCCCGGGACACCCGGAGCAACAAAATGTAGATTCAGGCCACCAGGCCACGCCCCTACCTATGAAACCATGCCTCCTTTTTACCATTGCGCTGTTTATCTGCGCGCACTGCATTACAATCTCCCTCGCCACCTCTCTGGGTGTCACCAGTGATAGTGACACCTCTGCCATGCTTGTAGCAGCTGGTCCTAAGATCTACGCCTCAAGCCCTGAGTGTTTGCCCTTGTGACTTGTTGATCATCATAGCGAAGCAGATGCTTACAGAAAACTGCAGGGGCTTAGATTGAAAATAAAAACAATTGATGGGTATAAGGTAGAGAGGAGTGGGTTCGGTTCTCCGAGAACCGAATTCCCCACGAACTCCACGTGGTTTACATTGGTCCGAGGCAGGCTCGGTTGTTCCTGCCTGACTCGGAAAACCTGAACAAGGGAAAATGTCATCATCCCGCTGTCAGATTCTCGTGAGATTCGGATTCCATATAAAGAGCTGCGCGTTGCTGCCATTTTTACTCGTGCATTGAAGAGAGAGCGGAGAGGACGTGGCTATGTTCTCTCAGTGGAAATCTCAATATCAGTGCTCAGTATCAGTGGTTACTTATTGCTGCTCAGTAATACTAGAAGTGTGTCTCTCCTGCTCAGTGTCAGTTCTCAGTAGTATCCTCATCAGTGCTCAGTATCACTGCTCATTGTCTTGTGCTGCATTGTGGTGCTCAGCATACTACAGTACATTACTAATAGTCCAGTGCTGCATCTTGCTGCTCAGTGTCAGTTCTAGTATCCTCATCAGTGCTCACTATCACTGCTCATTGCATTGTGGTGTTCTGTATACTACAGTAACATAGTAATATAGTATATATAGAGGAGCGGGTTCGGTTCTCCGAGAACTGAATTCCCGACGAACTCCACGTGGTTTACACTGGTCCGAGGCAGGCTCGGTTGTTCCCGCCTGACTCGGAAAACCTGAACAAGGGAAAATGTCATCATCCCGCTGTCGGATTCTCGCGAGATTCGGATTCCATATAAAGAGCTGCGCGTTGCCGCCATTTTTACTCGTGCATTGAAGAGAGAGCGGAGAGGACGTGGCTATGTTCTCTCAGTGGAAATCTCAATATCAGTGCTCAGTATCAGTGGTTACTTATTGCTGCTCAGTAATACTAGTAGTGTGTCTCTCCTGCTCAGTGTCAGTTCTCAGTAGTATCCTCATCAGTGCTCAGTATCACTGCTCATTGTCTTGTGCTGCATTGTGGTGCTCAGCATACTACAGTACATTACTAATAGTCCAGTGCTGCATCTTGCTGCTCAGTGTCAGTTCTAGTATCCTCATCAGTGCTCACTATCACTGCTCATTACATTGTGGTGTTCTGTATACTACAGTAACATAGTAATATAGTAACATATGGTAACATAGTTTTTGAGGTTGAATAGAGGCAAATTGCCCATCGTGTTCAACCTGTTTTAAGTTGTGATGATTCTACATACTTGCTGAATAATGTTTTATGACTAGTTAGCTACTATAACTCATGTTACCCCCGGATTAACCATGTTGATATTTTAAGTATTATAACCTTGGATAGCTTTTTCATTCAGAAATGTATCCATTCCTTTTTTAAATCCAATTACAGAGTCCGCCATTACCACCTTCCCTGGCAGGGAATTCCACATCCTGATTGCCCTAACAGTGAAGATCATAGTATCTCACCTGGCAGGTAAGTAGGAGTTGGGCTAGAGCTGTGGAGGATTGCTGCTCGGGCACCCCCTGTCAAGTGAAGGAGATCCAACTGAGGCAGCACAAGGGAACTCTCGAAAGAAGAACAAGGCTAGAGGAAGATCTGAGACAAAGAAATCTGACTTTTACCAGAGCTGACCAGAGGAAAGCACAAACACAGTCCCCCACTACCACAAATAATGCAGTCGAGTTTCCCACATTTGGGGAAATCACAGGGGTCAGCATACCCAGAGTGCAATGAATGAACCTCACCCTGGGAGAACAATCTTCATGACCATGGTATCTCCTATGCAAAATAAGTATGATTTGGGATAGGGCTGGGGAGGGCCGCTGCTCAGGCACATCTCTGTCAAGTAAAGGAGATTCAACTGAGGCAGCACAAGGGAACTCTCATCTGGGGACAACAACTGCAGGGAGAACACATATTTTCAGATGAACATGGGAGGGCAGAAGGCTGCCTAATACTGAAGCACCCCCAAACAACAAACCAAATGCAACTACTAGTGCAAGCATTCCTGGGGGAAGGCCTGCAGCAGACGGATTTGCATATGGTGATGTCATCCAAGCAGTGGGTCAAAGTTGGATTCAACCCTCGTCTGCATATGAAAATAAAAAAGGGGTGTGCAGGGCATGGCTGCCTTTTGCGGCGCTTGGATGACCCCTAGTTCGCATTAAACACCTCCACCCTCCTTCGGTGTGGGGCTCATGTTGGCTATGCCCCAGCCCCTGAAGCATTCAAGCTGATTTCTTGCAGCAGCTGGGCACTGTAACAGCTCCAGAGCTGCTCTGTAAAGCAAGTAAAAGGGTGTGGGCCCTGCAGCACTACCTGTAGTTTGCATTGTGCATTGGAAGGCACAAAGTAAGCAGACGGGAGAAGTAAGGATAGTGCGCAAGGCCATAGAATGGAGCGGCTTAAGAAAAGAGAAGTGGAAACAGACAGCAAACTAGGCTGGAGAGAGACCTGAGACAAAGAGATCTGAATTATACGAGAGCCGACCAGGGGAAACACAAATTATGCAGTCAAGTTTCCCACATTTGGGGAAATCGCAGGGGCAGCAAATCCAGAGTGCAATGGGTGAGCCTTGCCCTGGGAGAAGCACCTTCATGATTATAGTATCTCACCTGGCAGGTAAGTAGAAGTTGGGCTAGAGCTGGGGAGGGTCGCTGCTCGGGCACCCCCCTGTCAAGTGAAGGAGATCCAACTGAGGCAGCACAAGGGAACTCTCGAAAGAAGAACAAGGCTAGAGGAAGAACTGAAACAAAGAAATCTGACTTTTACCAGAGCTGACCAGAGGAAAGCACAAACACAGTCCCCCACTACCACAAATAATGCAGTTGAGTTTCCCACATTTGGGGAAATCACAGGGGTCAGCATACCCAGAATGCAATGAATGAACCTCACCCTGGGAGAACAATCTTCAAGACCATGGTCTCTCCTATGCAAAATAAGTATGATTTGGGATAGGGCTGGGGAGGGCCGCTGCTCAGGCACATCTCTGTCAAGTAAAGGAGATTCAACTGAGGCAGCACAAGGGAACTCTCATCTGGGGACAACAACTGCAGGGAGAACACATATTTTCAGATGAACATGGGAGGGCAGAAGGCTGCCTAATACTGAAGCACCCCCAAACAACAAACCAAATGCTACAACTAGTGCAAGCATTCCTGGGGGAAGGCCTGCAGCAGATGGATTTGCATATGGTGATGCCATCCAAGCAGTGGGTCAAAGTTGGCTTCAACCCTCGTCTGCATATGAAAAGAGAAAAGGGGCGTGCAGGGCATGGCGGCCTTTTGCGGCGCTTGGATGACCCCTAGTTAGCATTACACACCTCCACCCTCCTTCGGTGTGGGGCTCATGTTGGCTATGCCCCAGCCCCTGAAGCATTCAAGCTGATTTCTTGCAGCAGCTGGGCACTGTAACTGCTCCAGAGCTGCTCTGTAAGGCAAGTAAAAGGGTGTGGGCCCTGCAGCACTACCTGTAGTTTGCATTGTGCGTTGGAAGGCACGAAGTAAGCAGACGGGAGAAGTCAGGATAGTGCGCAAGGGCATAGAAGGGAGCGGCTCAAGAAAAGAGAAGTGGAAACAGACAGCAAACTAGGCTGGAGATAGACCTGAGACAAAGAGATCTGAATTATACGAGAGCCGACCAAGGGAAACACAAATTATGCAGTCAAGTTTCCCACATTTGGGGAAATCACAGGGGCAGCACAACCAGAGTGCAATGGGTGAGCCTTGCCCTGGGAGAAGCACCTTCATGATCATAGTATCTCACCTGGCAGGTAAGTAGGAGTTGGGCTAGAGCTGGGGAGGGTCGCTGCTCGGGCACCCCCCTGTCAAGTGAAAGAGATCCAACTGAGGCAGCACAAGGGAACTCTCGAAAGAAGAACAAGGCTAGAGGAAGATCTGAGATAAAGAAATCTGATTTTTACCAGAGCTGACCAGAGGAAAGCACAAACACAGTCCCCCACTACCACAAATAATGCAGTCGAGTTTCCCACATTTGGGGAAATCACAGGGGTCAGCATACCCAGAATGCAATGAATGAACCTCACCCTGGGAGAACAATCTTCATGACCATGGTATCGCCTATGCAAAATAAGTATGATTTGGGATAGGGCTGGGGAGGGCCGCTGCTCAGGCACATCTCTGTCAAGTAAAGGAGATTCAACTGAGGCAGCACAAGGGAACTCTCATCTGGGGACAACAACTGCAGGGAGAACATATATTTTCAGATGAACATGGGAGGGCAGAAGGCTGCCTAATACTGAAGCACCCCCAAACAACAAACCAAATGCAACAACTAGTGCAAGCATTCCTGGGGGAAGGCCTGCAGCAGATGGATTTGCATATGGTGATGTCATCCAAACAGTGGGTCAAAGTTGGCTTCAACCCTCGTCTGCATATGAAAAGAGACAAGGGGCGTGCAGGGCATGGCGGCCTTTTGCGGCGCTTGGATGACCCCTAGTTCGC